>NW_022884511.1:1200000-1649207 GCF_011952205.1 Bombus bifarius | reverse complement strand
TAACGTATTACGTTATATGGTATTACGTTATCACGTATTACGTTATATGGTATAACGTTATCACGTATTACGTTATATGGTATAACGTTATAACGTATTACGTTATATGGTATAACGTTATCACGTATTACGTTATATGGCATTACGTTATAACGTATTACGTTATATGGTATAACGTTATAACGTATTACGTTATATGGTATTACGTTTTAACGTATTACGTTATATGGTATAACGGTATAACGTATTACGTTATATGGTATTACGTTATAACGTATTACGTTATATGGTATTACGTTATAACGTATTACGTTATATGGTATAACGTTATAACGTATTACGTTATATGGTATAACGTTATAACGTAAAACGTTATATGCCATTACGTTATAACGCATTACGTTATATGGTATAACGTTATAACGTATTACGTTATATGGTATAACGAAATGACGTTTTACGTTATATGGCATTACGTTATAACGTATTACGTTATATGTCATAACGTTATACCGTATTACGCTATATGGTGTAGCGAAATGACGTTTTACGTTATATGGTATAACATTATACCGTAGTACGTTATATGGTATAACGAAATGACGTCTTACGTTATATGGTATAACGTTATGATGTATTACGTTATATGGCATTGCCTTACAACGTATTACGTTATATGGTATAACGTTATAACCTATTACGTTATATGGCATTACGTTATATGGCATTACGTTATAACGTATTACGTTATATGGTATAACGTTATAACGTATTACGTTATATGGCATTACGTTATAACGTATTACGCTATATGGCATTAAGTTATAACGTATTACGTTATATGGCATTACGTTAGAATGTATTACGTTATATGGTATAACGTTATAACGTATTACGCTATAACGTATTACGTTATGTGGTATAACGTTATTACGTATAACGTTATATGGTATAACGTTATACCGTATTACGTTATGTGGTATAAAGAAATGACGTTTTACGTTATATGTTTTATCTTTATAACGTTTTACGTTATATGGTATAACGTTATAACGTAATACGTAATATGGTAAAACGTTATACCGTATTACGTTATATGGTATAACGAAATGACGTATTTCGTTATATGGTATAACGTTATAACGTATTACGTTATATGGCATTGCGTTATATTGTATTACGTTATATGGTATAACGTTATAACGTATTACGTTATATGGTATAACGTTATAACGTATTACGTTATGTGGTATAACGTTATACCATATTACGTTATGTGGTATAAAGAAATGACGTTTTACGTTATATGTTTTATCTTTATAACGTATTACGATATATGGTATAACGTTATAACGTATTACGTTATATGGTATAACGTTATACCGTATTACGTTGTGTGGTATAAAGAAATGACGTTTTACGTTATATGTCTTATCTTTATAACGTATTACGTTATATGGTATAACGTTATAACGTAATACGTAATATGGTAAAACGTTATACCGTATTACGTTATATGGTATAACGAAATGACGTCTTTCGTTATATGGTATAACGTTATAACGTATTACGTTATATGGCATTGCGTTATATTGTATTACGTTACATGGTATAACGTTATAACGTATTACGTTATATGGCATTACGTTATAACATATTACGTTATATGGTATAACGTTATAACGTATTACGTTATATGGAATTACGTTATAACGTATTACGTTATATGGCATTACGTTATAACGTATTACGTTATATGGTATAACGTTATAACGTATAACGTTATCTGGTATAACGTTATACCGTATTACGCTATATGGTGTAACGAAATGACGTTTTACGTTATATGGTATAACGTTATACCGTAGTACGTTATATGGTATAACGAAAAGACGTTTTTCGTTATATGTTATAACTTCATAACGTATTGCGTTATATGGTATAACGAAATGACGTTTTACGTTATATGGTATAACGTTATATCGTATTACGTTATATGGTATAACGTTATAGTGTATTACGTTATATGGTATAACTAAATGACGTCTTACGTTATATGGTATAACGTTATAACGTATTACGTTATATGGCATTACGTTATAATGTATTACGTTATATGGTATAACGTTATAACGTATTACGTTATATGTTATAACTTTATAACGTATTGCGTTATATGGTATGACGAAATGTCTTTTTACGTTATATGGTATAACGTTATAACGTATTACGTTATATGGTATAACGAAATGACGTTTTACGTTATATGTTTTCTCTTTATAACGTATTACGATATATGGTATAACGTTATAACGTATTACGTTATATGGTATAACGTTATACCGTATTACGTTATGTGGTATAAAGAAATGACGTTTTACGTTATATGTCTTATCTTTATAACGTATTACGTTATATGGTATAACGTTATAACGTAATACGTAATATGGTAAAACGTTATACCGTATTACGTTATATGGTATAACGAAATGACGTCTTTCGTTATATGGTATAACGTTATAACGTATTACGTTATATGGCATTGCGTTATATTGTATTACGTTATATGGCATTACGTTATAACGTATTACGTTATATGGTATAACGTTATAACGTATTACGTTATATGGCATTACGTTATAACGTATTACGCTATATGGCATTAAGTTATAACGTATTACGTTATATGGCATTACGTTATAATGTATTACGTTATATGGTATAACGTTATAACGTATTACGCTATAACGTATTACGTTATGTGGTATAACGTTATTACGTATAACGTTATATGGTATAACGTTATAACGTATTACGTTATATGGTATAACGCTATACCGTATTACGTTATGTGGTATAAAGAAATGACGTTTTACGTTATATGTTTTTTCTTTATAACGTTTTACGTTATATGGTATAACGTTATAACGTAATACGTAATATGGTAAAACGTTATACCGTATTACGTTATATGTCATAACGTTATACCGTATTACGCTATATGGTGTAGCGAAATGACGTTTTACGTTATATGGTATAACATTATACCGTAGTACGTTATATGGTATAACGAAATGACGTCTTACGTTATATGGTATAACGTTATGATGTATTACGTTATATGGCATTGCCTTACAACGTATTACGTTATATGGTATAACGTTATACCATATTACGTTATGTGGTATAAAGAAATGACGGTTTACGTTATATGTTTTATCTTTATAACGTATTACGATATATGGTATAACGTTATAACGTATTACGTTATATGGTATAACGTTATACCGTATTACGTTATGTGGTATAAAGAAATGACGTTTTACGTTATATGGTATAACATTATACCGTAGTACGTTATATGGTATAACGAAATGACGTATTACGTTATATGGTATAACGTTATAACCTATTACGTTATATGGCATTACGTTATATGGCATTACGTTATATGGCATTACGTTATAACGTATTACGTTATATGGTATAACGTTATAACGTATTACGTTATATGGCATTACGTTATAACGTATTACGCTATATGGCATTAAGTTATAACGTATTACGTTATATGGCATTACGTTATAATGTATTACGTTATATGGTATAACGTTATAACGTATTACGCTATAACGTATTACGTTATGTGTTATAACGTTATTACGTACTACGTTATATGGTATAATATTATAACGTACTACATTATATGGTATAACGTTATAACGTATTACGTTATGTGGTATAACGTTATAACGTATTACGTTATATGGTATAACGTTGTAACGTATTGCGTTATATGGTATAACGTTATAACGTATTGCGTTATGTGGTATAACGTTATACGCTGACCATAGGTCCTGACCGTTCTCCTCTGATCATTCATTGTTGTGATAGCAACTGTCAGTTCAACAATTATCGAGAATACACCTAATGGCTCCATTCACAACCAACACACCAACTGGCAGCTCTTTAGAGAAGTCTTTACACACTCAACTTCAGCCTTAACTCCACTTAAAACTAAGGAAGAAATCGAAGCAGCCACGGAATACTTAAACACGAGCATAATAAATGCCATCCGCCTCTCCACACCGACAAAGACATCTATCAGCAAACAAGAATGTCCCCAATACATACTAAAAAAAATAGCAGAATAACGTAGACTAAGAAGAGTATGGCAGACCCATAGAACACCGGATGACAAACGCAAACTGAACAACGCAACTAGGAAGCTATCCAAAACCATAAAAAATTATAAAAACGACTGTTTCCAAAAATACCTCGTCAGCTTATCCCCCACAGCTGACTCCAACTACTCACTATGGAAGGCCTCCACGAAACTCGCACGCCCCCCACAAATAATCCCACCAATCCGCCGTCCGCAAGGTGGATGGGCGCGAAGCCCTATAGAAAAAGCCGACCTGTTCGCTAATTACTTGTCTAAAGTATTCAAACCCCATTCCCCCAAAGCTGCCGCGGGCGTTACTGAATACTTGCACACCCCCTTCCAAATGTCCCCTCCTATCGAACCCTGCACTTCTGCAGAGACTATAGAAACAATCAATCGCCTAAATCCCAAGAAAGCAGCAGGGCACGATCTAATAGGCAATAAAGCAATCAAGGAACTGCCCATAAAAGGGTTCGCACTCATCACATCGATTTTTAATGCTATCCTTCGCCTTGAACACTATCCTAAGGCCTGGAAAATCTCATTGATTACCCTCATCCCTAAACCCGGTAAACCGATATATGAAACCAGCTCCTATCGCCCAATCAGTCTTTTACCTACCCTGTCTAAACTATTCGAGAAGATGCTCACGAATCGACTCCTTCCACTCCTAGAGAACTTGAAAACACTCCCAGATCACCAATTCGGCTTCCGAAAACAACATTCAGCAGTAGAGCAAATCCACCGCATAACCCATACTATCAGCCAAACACTCGAAAAGAAAAAATATTGCTCAGCGGTTTTCCTAGACATCCAACAGGCATTCGACAAAGTATGGCATGAAGGGCTACCATACAAGCTTAAAAAGATCCTACCTCACCCCTACTACTCCATCCTAAAATCCTACCTAACCAATAGACAATTCATGGTTAAATGCCTAGACGCCACTTCCGCAACATTCCCAATAGAATCCGGCATACCCCAAGGTAGTGTCCTCGGACCCCTACTGTACTCCATCTACACTGCCGACTTACCTATATCAAACGAGATAACAATAGCGACATTTGCAGACGACACAGCGCTATTAGCTACCCACGCAGACCCGGTAATAGCCTCATCCACTCTCCAGCGAAGTCTCGACTCCATGGAAAAGTGGTTTCATAAATGGGGCTTCAAAATTAACGAAAAGAAATCCTCACATGTAACCTTCACGCTCCGAAAACAAACTTGCCCCCAGGTCACCATCAACAATGCAACAGTTCCTAGTAGGGACTCAGTCCGATACCTGGGCATGGCCCTGGACAAGAGACTAACGTGGAAGAAACACATCTCAGATAAAACGAAGCAGCTAAAGGACAAACTAAAAAAATTCTATTGGCTCACGGGCCGACGCTCCAAACTAAACATACAGAATAAAATTACCCTCTACAAGACCGTAATAAAACCTGTCTGGACCTACGGAATCCAACTATGGGGAACAGCAAGTAACTCCAACATTGAAATACTCCAACGCTTCCAATCGAAAACGCTAAGATCCTTAATATACGCACCTTGGTATGTTACCAACGAAACCATCCATCGCGACCTCAAGATACCCACAGTCGAAGAGGAAATAGCAAAATATAGCGACAGATATAACAAAAGAGTCAACAAACACCGAAACCCCCTAATCACTGGACTACTTGATACGACGGACCAGATTCGCAGGCTGAAGAGGCACTACCCGCTAGACCTAAACGCTAGATTCATTTAGTTATCCAAATTAAGCATATGCACTTACTTATAATACTTATAAATTATATTTATCTATAATAAGCATTAACTTATTATAAATAAACAGCCATTGTTACGCCGGGCGACTCTCTGCCTGGCCCAGGTCACACGCCGCGGGCCAGACGGACACCAGATGTCCGCTCTTCCGTACGGCGTACCTTCAATAGCCTTAAGCACCCGTCATAAACCCAAGTCACTTGCCTGCTAAAGTCCTTCAGACCCAACAAATTTCTTTTCTAAATCAGTTTCCAAAGACTATCGTTTACTACGGCTTGACACGGGAAAGTTAGTTTTTCTTACGATGCTTCCTACTAGCAACTTTCTATCGGGGACGGTTAAGACCCTTCCTAGTCCACCAACCTTCGTTTGTCCAATCCGAGGCAATGTATACTGCCCTCACTTCCTGACCTAAAATGGCATGAACAAATCCGATGATCCCGTGCGCTAGACACACCCATCACTAGCTTTCCTCCGACACAGCATCGTCACTCAACTTCACTTCTTCTACATCGTTGGAAAAGTCAACTACGAAGTCTAACGCTAATGCCTATCGGGGCAGTCTAAGCATAACGCGAGAGTGTCTCGGTATTGTCGAGCATACATTTTCCTCTCCTAAATATCTTATAGTGCTACGTCCACTAATACATTAAATCCAATTATAAGAGCCCTGCTCTAACGTACATATCTATCTTATCTTCGTGCGATAAGTGATTATCTATCTATCTATGCTCATCAGTGTAATCTAAGTGTTGGAAATATATAATTTATAATTCTGTGAATCACAGTGTTATACAAACTCAATCACCCCTATTATCTCAACGGAAATCAGGGGATTGATCAAGTCGTGGTGTCGATTGTTATAATCGTAACGGGAATTTACGACTCCCGTTGACGTCTCTCCTAGCGATTACGTCTCCCCGCGATTGGTCGAACAAACAGCCATGTCACTGCGCCACGCCAGAAAAATTACTGAAAATTCTCAACGCGAGAATTGATTGTAATTTCAACAAATAAATAAATAAAAATAAATCTTAAGACTTATAACGGGCCCTCGGGCTAGCTGAACATGTACTGCGGAGACGCATCGACATCTGGCAATCATCTTACTCGAAGAATAGGGTCTGCGTGTGGCGAGCTACGGGACAGAGACCGTTGGAATGTTTACTGTCGAATGTTACAACTATTTCCTTTTTAAGGAGAACTATAGAATAACTCCATGCCTTTGTTAGACAAGGCGTTCATCCCGTGACCGCGGCTACGTTCGGCGACTGGCTGTCGCCTCGAGCCCAAGCTCATTATCACAACTCTCGAACAATTACAATGTTGCGGGATTATCCAAAATTCCAAAGGCTCCGGTGTTCTTTCATCTCCGACATATATATACAGGATCATTGGTAACTGGTGGTACAAGCGGAAAGGGGGTAATTCTACGCGAAAAAAGAAGTCGAAAATATAGAATAAAAAAATTTTTTTTTAATTTTTTTAAAAATCTACAATGTGATCCGTTATAACGAGATGTAATAAGTGCACGCGTGCCGAGCGAAAATTCAAAGTCGATTTTCTCGAAAACAAAGCCTCAAACGAAAAATTTTTAATTCTATATTTTCGACTTCTTTTTTCGCGTAGAATCACCGCCTTTCCGCTTGTACCACCAGTTACCAATGACCCTGTATATCTCTTTTTAAAAAATTTGAAATTAATCCCATGTTTGGTTTCCTACTATTGTGACTTTTAATTTATCTATATTATATTATTATCTATATTATCTTATGTATATTATATTACTATGTTATTTGAAAGCTAATAAATATTTTTAAGGGCGATAGAATTGATATTAAATCTTTCGAATAAAAATATAATAGATTCAATAAAAATGTATAAGAAATTACAAATTTACTACTAAAATATACCAATTATTATTTGTATAAAATATTAATCCCATTTTATAATTGACAAATTATGTACAAAATAAATTATATACAATTAGTAACAACATCAGCATTGATTTAAACCAAAGTGTACAAGAATAATGTATAAGTATATGTATGTACTTGGAAGGAAAAAATTAAATGAGGAGACACGAGACATGTCATAATAATAAAGTCATATGTAATCAACAATTACGTCATAGTAATAATTTTGTATTTATAAAATATTTCGTATACGTAAAAACATATTACAAACCCATTAGTACAGTACTGGCAGTAACGGGAATTTGTGAAGGCGCGCTAGCTTGTCTTACACTCATTTCCCAAGTATCTAATAATTGAGACACAGAAAAACGTCGAGGAAGTTTCGTTATGCGCGCATTTAAAGCTTTCTGAACTGCACAAAGAAATGTTGTGGCATATTCATGGGGTGCCATTACGCAACGTGGTGGCGTTAAAGGATAATCGGCGGGAACAGTTACTGATACAGGAGGAACACATGGAAGATGACGATCATCCAGCCAGCATATTAATTGAATACATTTTGATCCAGTTTGTTGTGCAGGATCAAGACTGACCTATATATTATACACATATATGATTACTTACATATAAAAATGTAATGAGATTCTAAAATGAATGGATTACCTTAAACCGTTGATCTAATCGAGCTATTTCTCCTTGTAGTACGTCTGGTATTTCATTAGGAGACTCTTCTATCTTTTGTTTTTTTAATGGTTGTGGTAAATTTCTAGTTATAGAAGTAAAGTTCTGTTAAATTATGCCTTATAACACAATCACTCACAAATTAGTGCATTTATTTCTTACTTTATCTCTGGACCAAATAAAGCTTCTAGACACGGACCAAAAGTACGTTGTAGTGTATGATTTACAACTGGACTTTGGAGATGAGTGCTTACTGCTTCTAAAAGTGGACTGAAGAAATGATGTTCCTTTAAAGTCGTAACTGGAGGCCCAACACTAGCATCATTTCGTTTAAAATCTAATTTTTCAAGAACTACCTCACATTTTAGTAAAGTATCTAAAGGCATTCGTTTGCTAGGATTTGATAAAATTTCTAAAAGTTTCTTCATTTTGCTTAGTTTATCAACATCTGCAATTTAAAAGATTATACAAATGACTACATGCATGCACATAAAGGCACTGGTGGAAATGAATGTTAATACTAAAGTTACATACTTCCTTCATTTCCCATTTTAGCAATCATTCTTCGTAAAGGTTCTACATATTTACTTAATTGTCTAACTTTATCCCTATATGCTTGATCTTCTTGTTGTGGACTTGGGGTAGCTCCTACCCCTCCTGGAGTATTTAAAGAACTGCTAGGAGATGGTGCCATGCCTAATTTAATATAATTTTATTGTCTTTATTTCTATTCATGCTAGATTAAAATTAATGATTTTTATATTAAAAGTAATTTTGACATACCAACAGATCGTTGTGGTCCTGCCATCATAGGATGTTGTGGACTAGGTGAAGGAACTAATGCTGGTGATGCAACCATTTGATTGCTGAAAAAATAATAAAATGCAATTTTAATTTTTAATATAATTTTAAAAAATTTTAGTTTCTATTGTATCTAACCTTGATGGTGCGCCTAAACCAGCAGGACTTGGAGCAGATGGTGATGGACTCTGGCCCAGAAATTGATTTGGTGTAACATTTCGAGGGCCAGGGAAACCAGCATTTATCATTTCTCCTTGCTAAGAACAACAGCATTCATGAAAATCTTGAAATAATGGCTCATATTATTTCATTGTTTATGTACCTTCCTTTGCATATGACTTAATTGTTGCTGCATTTGACTAGGACCTATTTGCCCTGGAGTAATTTGATTCATTTGCTGTGGCATTGTTGTTTGAATGCCATTTAGAGAACCACTAATTTGATTTCCTATTTGATTGGATAGTTGATTTTGCATTTGGGTCTGAAATATACCACTTATTATTTATGTCCCCCTTTGTTCAAAAAGAAGAAATGCATGTTTTCTTGCAATAATAAATACATACTTGCATGTTTTGTTGCATTTGACCTGTTGTAATTTGTGCCATTTGGTTGGGAACCATTTGAGTCATTTGCTGAGGTATATTTCCTTGACCCATTGAATTCATTTGCGTTAACATTGAGTTGGTTTGCATGGTTTGAATTGGACCCATATGATTCATTGGACCGTTGGTTTGAGTAGGCATCATACCCATTCCTGGTATTTTACTTTGCATACCTTGCATGGCCATAGGTTGTCCAGGGCGCTGATTTAAGCTTTGTAATACTAAAACAATTATTAATATTACAATAATTAATAGTATAAAATATAGTATAGAATAATTGTCAATTAAGGTCAAGCATGACCTTTTTCTTCCTACTACTTGTTAAATCTTAACAATCTTCGTGACTTGAATGTCTGCGAGTAGTGCGAGGAGAGATGTAAAAGTATTTAGAATGAATCGTTGCAAGCAAATTAAGGGTCTTCTGATCAAAGAGTTAGTAGCAAATGATCTTCTGTGAGGGTGAGGTATATAGGGAAAACTAGTGATGGGTGCTGCCCGTCCCCCATCAACAGTCGCTCGTTGGTAGAAGTAACCTTCGAATCCGCTTATCCCGTATTTTACCGTAATGAGCAACCCAAGGAATGTCTCAACTTGAAGGATGTATAGTAGCAATTAAGGACCTTGACAGTAAAGGAAAAGATGCGTAATCTTATGACAGCAATTAATGGTTCCTTAGGATTATTGTGGGTCCGAGTAAATATGTTTAAACAGCTGGTGACCATCTTGGCCGAAGGATGGATTAGAATGTGTTTAGGTCACAAGACGTAACATCCTCCCCCTGTTAAGAGGGTACCGATCAAAAATTCTAAGTGACTGCAGTTAGGTGTGTGTATGTGTGCGCGCGCGCGCGTGTGTGTGTTAGCGAAACTAACAGGTGCTGAAACTAGTTGGATCTTCTATCGAACTCCTTCTCGAAAGCTGGCTGTCTAGACTCATCTGGATCAGGTTGGCTCGGTAGTCGCACTAGCCGTTTAACGCTTCGAACCAAGACGCTCCATGTAGTTTAAGCAGTGGCTGTTCGGATGATACCGCCGGTGCCGGGATAGACCTTGATGACTCAACCCAAGGACCATTGCATTGAAGGCACGTTGTCTCCCTCGTAATCCGCATCAGAGTCGTAGTCCGGATCGCAGTCGTCCCCTTCGTTGCCAATAAATTCCCAATTGGAGTCCACGGCCGAGAAAGTGTCTTTGAACACCTTGGTCCTAATCTTTGGTGGTTGTACTAGGTTGGCACGTGGAATCTTCTTCGTCTCTTTGGTGCCGAGTCACCAGATGGTCATATGATCCACGGAAGACGAAATCAGAGACGTCTTATCTTCCGTTTCTTCCGATTCATCCCAGTCGACTGGATGCATTTGATTAGAATTTGTAACTGTTGTCGTTTGTAGCCATCCTGAGAGTGATGCTTGCGAGAAATGTAGAAATGTTTTGAGCGAAGAGTTGTTAGCAAGTAATGTTTTGATCGACGAATTGTTAGCAAATACTGTTTTAAGCGAAGAGTTGTTAGCAAATAAAGTTCAGTGATGGTGATGTCTAGCCCTTTGCGGACGAATGTCGGCAAATAGCCGCCCAGATCTTTTTCCCGTTGCGGACACGTGTCAGCACATAGCCGCCCGAATCTGTTCACAATTGCGGACGCTTATTATGAAGTGGCTATCGTACGTCTATTTTTCTGAGCGATAATCTTATACGTATTTACAGATAAGTATAGTAAACTAAACAGTATTACGTTTTTGATGAAATAAAATTAGAGATCTTTAGCGATGAAGTTTTATCTTCCGTTTAACGTAAACTCGCCACGTAGGATGATGGTAGATTCAGAACGAATTTCAGTTTTTCAATGGCATTACCAGATGAATCAGCAAGCTTTTCATATATTTTATGTATTTTTTATAATATCTTACACACGATTCCTAAAAGATCCAGAAAGGATATGTTCGATAGAAGACCAGACCAATATACAGCTACATATTGTTTATGCGGAAGTCCCAAAAATGGTGGTGAAATTATTTTCTTGGGGCTTGGAAACATTAACCATAAATTCTTACCTATTATATAGCGCAAACCAGGAGAAACAGAATAAAAACGAAATAACGCAGTTGCAATACGTACGTCGCTTAATGAATCAATTAGTAGGAGATTTTCGTGATACTGACACCAAGAATATTCCATAAACTTTTGGACAGCAGAAAGGCTGAACGGCCTTTTATAGATTATTCGGTGAGATGATACAGCAAATTATTAGCAAATTTAAAACCTACATTTAATATATTTTTTTTATTTTTAATTTGTGTTTTACAATTTTTCCAGCTGGACATTTGGTAAATATTTATGTACACATATATTATTTAATCCCTTATTTAATATGTTTCATATAATGTATAAGAAATGTATAACAGTGCAGTATTTAAAATTTTTTAGAAGTAGTTAAGAGAGGAGTACAGAGTATACATAAAGAGATATGTGTGAGAGTACAGGAAGCTTCAGAAAGCTTCATTATAGTCAAGGCAATACCAAAGTCTAAAAACAATCTCAAAGTTAAAGAAATTATTAATAAATTTATTATAAATTAATAATTTAGATCTTAGATTATATCTTCTTTTTGTTAATAAGAAAAAAAAACATAACCTAATTACTGACGTCCCAAAAATTTTTTGAGTTTTGAATTAAATGAAAAATACTGACAAATATGTCAAAATTAACTAACATGTATTATTCACAATATGATAGTTCCATAGAAAGTGAAACTGCTTATGATTCTGACAACTCAGATGTACGTAAATTGTTAAGAACATCACCATCTCATGCTAAATTTTATGAATATATTGATCGTAGAAATGATGAAGAAGTTTTACATGAAAAGTGGAAGTATAAATTACGTGAACAAACAACCCTTGCAAAAGAGATCAAAGAACAATGTGGTATGGCAGTTAACCTAACAGATAATCGAGTATGTTATTTTTATAAACCTGTTGTGCAGCATATACCGGGCATGAAATTTAAAATAACATTTGATTATGTTAAACTATTGCGCAAATGGTATATTAGTTTGGGCCACACTCGTTTGCCCCATGAGATTACACTTAATGACAAAGTAAAAGATGGTACTTATGATCCTATTTCCAGAAGAATTCTCAAAATGATATATGAAATAAAAGATTTGTTGGATACTTTTATACAAAAATTGGAATATATATGTACAATGGTTGACAATATGAAAGAAGTTTACAAAGACATAGAATTTCAAGTAAATGAATCTTTAACCAAAACCAAAATAATACTGAAAGAAAAAAGCTGGCCTAAAGGTATACAAAAGACAAGTACAAAAGATATTATTATTCTAGACATAGTACTAGATAATAACTTTAAAGCTGATAATCTTTCATACGAGTATGAACACAATAAGGATACATCAGCACAACAAAAAAGAATGTGCATATTTAAATTAGAAGAGAAGATAAAAATATTTTTTGATCTTCCTTTAGTAGAAGCATTTAATGTATTTATGGAATAACATTTTTTCTAGTGATGAAGTATTACCATCTTAATTATATATTACATTTCATTTAAAATAAATCCTATAACTACATGAAACATATTTCTTCATATTATGTTTATATTTAAA
Organism: Bombus bifarius; assembly: GCF_011952205.1. Classification (NCBI taxonomy): domain Eukaryota; kingdom Metazoa; phylum Arthropoda; class Insecta; order Hymenoptera; family Apidae; genus Bombus; species Bombus bifarius. Next base: position 1,635,645 of record NW_022884511.1, on the reverse strand, counting down.
TATACAATTGTTACTTTCTATTTGAATGTAATAAGATCCTAAATATTTTATTAAGTACGATTTTTTGTGTGGTTCTGTATTATATTTTTCAAATTTACTTTTGGTTACATATATCTTTAATAAAACCATTATCTGTTAATACATTAACATCAGATTATTTTTTAAATTAAAATGTACTAACTGTCGGCCCATTTTGGTACTTTGGTATGTTAGGATTTACAATGAAACAGTTAGTTAACACTAATCCTGCCAGCGGCGGTCAAATTGACCGATCTCGAACTTCTACACAAATTTAACCATATTTAAATTTTAATATATCGCTTCATAATTTCTGATTTTTCCTAAAACATGCATACAATATATTTTTCGGTATTTACTTTTAGTTTGCTCTTTTATTTTCTGAGAAAAATTTGTATTCTGGCTTGCCTACCGTGAGCGGTCATTTTGACAGACCGACAAAATATTTTAGTTATTCTTAAAATAAATGAAATCAGTACAAAGAACAGGCTATCTCAAAACAAAATCAGTGATAACAAATAATAACAGCTGTTACACCCGTAATCTTGTCATAAAACATTATGCATCCCTCGATCAAGATGACCACCAGCTGTCAAGACATATCAACCCACACCTATAATAATCCTAAGGAACCGCCATAAAATTCAGCATTTTTTACAGTTCATTGTTACAAACATTTTAAAACTCGAGAAGTTTCTTAGGGTTATTGCTCATTGCGATAAAACACGGGAAAAGTTTTCCCAACTCCACTCTCGAGTAACCGTTGGTGGAGAATGGTCAATACTCATCAATATTTTCGTATAAATATCGCCATCACTGACCATATTCTTACTTACAATTGTCCTTTCCACTAGAATACATCTCAGTTTGTTAGTAAATTAGTTGACATCTAAACTTGTTATCTCTAAAACTCAGACAGAAAGCATCTCAGAGCGTTTTGTGTAAAGTTGTTATAAACCAAAGTAAAGCATATCAAATTTGACAATAATTTTGTATTCCATACATGGTATTATTCTGTGATAAATATTTACCCTAGAAATGTCAAGACTTCTAAAAAAAAGTTATAAAAAAAAAATAACGGACATAGAAAAAGAGTGTATCTTGTTCAATGTGCGATGAACAAGAAACTTCAGCAATTAAAAATGGCATGGAAACACATGAAAAGCTATTTACAACCGAATCAGAGTTGAATATTATAAATAAGCGTTCACATCCAGGACAAAAAGGAAAGAAATTATCATTGACAGCAAAGGGTGAGACTGATGTAGAGAATTAACGTATCGAAACTAGACCCGTTGGGACACTTTGGAGAGAAATAGGTGTAAGTCCCAAACCTGGCAGGACATCAGTTCATAATATTTTTAGGGATATACTAAACAGCATATAATGAAAAGACAAATAAAGATGGCATTTTATCTTATCATTGATCACCGTATAAGGGATCACATAATAAAATGTATGGAAGAAGAAGCATTTAGAGTATTGGGGACTAAGAGGGAGCTAGATGCAATAAAACTAGATGCATTTATTGCTCTGCTATATGTCCAGAGTGCATATCAGGCAAAAAATTTAGATATCTCATATTTGTGGAATAAAATTTGGAGAACTGCATTTTTTTCAAAAACAATGAGCTGGAATGACTTTGCTGAAATCATGAGGTTTATACGACTTGATAAGAAGAGTGAAAGAAGCCAACGTTTACAAACCAATAAATTTGCAATGGTATCTACAATATAGGGCCAACTTATAGAGAATTCACAAAATTGTTATAAACCTGGTGCATACATTACTTTTGTATGAAGAACCGCGAGAAAAAAGCCATACAATATAACTATTAACAAGTTCAGATTCATTACTACAAAAATGCTTGTCAAGTAAAAAATTGTAAAGGTTACAAAATTACGAAAATTTGTTTAAGATGTGGGTAATATGTATGTGGCAAATGTACATTTGATAATAAAATAATTTGTAAAAAATGCAACGAAGTTGAATAAGATATACCTCTATATAAGTAAAAGCATAATTCTATTTAAGTCTTTAATGAAATTAAACGAAAGTAAATTTGGACAAAATTTTATGAAAGTTCATCATTTTATATAGATTTAGCAATAAATTAACCATTATCTAAATTAAATCATAAAAACTATTACTTCTTTAATCACTGGTCATTTTGACTGCACACGATAGGACTAGGTATACACAAAATGTCGTTAGTTTTAGTGTTAATAAAGAGCTAAATGAGATATCTTGTTACTCGTCAACTAGAATATTTTAGTATAAAACAATATACCTTATTTCCCAATATCATTATGTTAAAATAGATATGGAAACTAAATATGTATTGTGAATTAAATAAATATGTAATATAAATTAAAAATGTAAAAAATATATATGTATAAATATTGTAAAAGGTAATATTATTTTATCTATATAATTACTTTAGCTTGTATTTTTAAAGAATCTGTTACTTGTTAAAAAATGTATTATCAATTTCTACATTTAATGACCAAAATATATACTTACAATTGGTAGCAGTATTTGTTGGTGGTTGTGGGATTATTCCTTGAGGATTAGATCCTGGTCCATTCATATTCATCATTTGATTGTTTCCAGTTCCTTGACGTGCCAATGTTTGTAATGCCCCAATTGGATCAGGCATACCCTGATTTCCAGAACCACCTGTACCTGGTGCATTACCTCCTGTGCCCTTTTTAGAATCTGGAAGAAGTATAATATATTATAAAGTGTTAATTATTTATCTATAATTTATATAAATTAAAATAAATATATATATGAATATATTACTTAATTCTCTGACATGTAGAATTAATCTGGCCACAAAACCTAGATATTCTTCCTAAAAATAAATGAACTTGTTATTAATTGAAATAATTAACAATTTATCACTTGGAATATTTAATATATTATTTATCTCTTATACAGATAATCTAATGGTAATAAACAAAAACGAAAAGAATAACAACACACCTTAGTTTTTGCTTTTTGGAAAACATGATTTTCCATTTCAATACTGTTTTTTGCAGTAGGCATTCCAGACATTTGCACAGCTTCATCTCTATGATAAAAATATTTAATAAGTATAAAAATACGCATTTCTTCTATTTATTCAAATATATAAATTTATTTGTTACATTTCTTTTTTATACAAATATTATAGAACTTTTTCCTTTTTAATAATTTATATTATTTAAATGATGTTAATAGGAACATTTTACCGTTTATAACCTTTTGACATAAATTGACTTACATTTTTGCTATTACACTTTGTCGGAAACTTTGTGTTCTCCAAGAATTCTCATCAGTTGCCATTTTTAATGTTTAATAATTAAGTCAACAATCGAAGTCGTTACACAACTTTCTTCTATCACAGTATCTGTATGACTAAACAACCATATAGCTAACTGAAAGCCTGCTCTTTGAGGTATAGTTTGGAATATAACGATATAGTAAATAGCCTCCTTAATCATGTTTCTATGAAAACGATGATTACTTTATTGCACTATATAAATAACTATCTTTTATTCGCTGCTTTTAAATTATAAATTTTTAAATTATAAATTTAAAACATTCAAAACATTTATGAAATTATAGGTAAAAATTAGAAATGTTTAGTAAATTTTAAAGTAATTAATTTTTTTATCTAATAACAGATTTTGAAATTTTTCTCAAAAATAGATAGATTCAATCATTCAATATTCAACAATTTTTAGATATTTAGCTTAAGCCAAAAATATGAAATTTAAGGCTTACCTAATATCATGTCAAAAGTGAAAATTGATTCATGAAAATGCTATGATGCATCATTCGTTTATCATGTCGGTACTTTATTCCTTAACCTTAAAAAAAGTTTCTAAGTAACCTCTAAATTAAAAAATGGCAGAATTAGAATTAACAGAAGAAGAATTAACATTAAAACATAAAAAAGAACGGAAAGAATTACAAGGTAATAAAATTATATAATTGTAGTTTATAGGATATTTTTTCTTTATTAATGATAGTAGGTTCTTTAACGTAATATGATTTACAATATTGTGCTTACGTAAACGATTTGTTAATAGAATTTTATTATATTGTAAATATTTAATATTATATTTTTAATAACATTTTTCAAATGTATGACCTTTTAGTTACTATATATTAAATTTTAGCACAAATACAAACGCTAAAAAAGTCAATTTGTAAGGGTGATAAGAAGAAGAAGAAAGAAGTAACTGAGGAAATCAATCGCTTAGAAGAAGCTTTAGATAAAAGACAAGAAGAAGAGTTTACTACATGGAAAGTTACACATCTTAATATCAATAATGTGGAAAATGAAGATACAGATAATAGTAATGACAAAAGCACAAAAGACAACAAACAATATGAACAACCAACACATAGAATTTCAAAAGCACAGAAGAGAAGAGACAAGAAAGCAAATGCAGAAAGGGAACGCAATCAGAGAATTATAGAACAAGAAGCATTAAATGTTTTTGGGAAAAGAAATGTAGAATTGCAAACTATTAAGAAAATACTCTGTGAACGTGGTTTGATGATTTATGAGATTCCAAGTGATGGCCATTGGTGAGTTACTTGTTTCGATTGTTTAAAATAATTTGGGGCATAAAGTACGAATTTTTTTACTTTATTTACACTGCTACCAAATTAATTTTTGCAGTTTATATAATGCTGTTGCACATCAACTAAAAATTATAGGAGAAACTCCATTGAATTTTCATGAACTTAGAACAAAAACTGCTATATATTTGAGAGAAAATATGAATCAATTTTTACCATTTATTTCCAATCCAGATTCTGATGATGTTCTTTCACCAGAACAATATGAAAAATATTGTGATGATGTAGCAGATACAAGTGCCTGGGGTGGAGCTATTGAGGCAAGTTTAAATAAACTATGGAAATACATGTATTGTTCTAAAATTTATAAAATCATTTTTGTTTAAAATAGCTACAAGTTCTTTCGCATGTGTTGAAATGTCCAATAGAAGTCATTCAGGCATCAGGAGCACCATATGTTATTGGTGAAGACTATAGCAATGAAAAAAAAATGATATTGACTTATCACCGGCATATGTATGAACTAGGAGCTCATTATAATTCTGTTACAGAATATGTTATAGAAGAAGAAAGCTGATAGAAATGGATCTTGTATCTGACTAATATTTACGAAAGAGAAATTAAGCATGTTTCATAATACTTTTTACTATGATAAAATATATGAACTATTGAAAGCTGCCACAATATAAGTGTCCAGGAAACATATCAATTTTAAATTAATAGTTCGACGTTTCTCTGGCAATTTTAACTAATATATACCTAAAAGGCTGTAACTTCTGTTAAATAGTAAATTTAGTCGAAGGTAACAAAATAACAAATTAATAGGTTTTCCTTTGTGGATTTTTGTAAAATAATTATTGCACTATTATTATGTGAGAGAAAATTTTATTTATTTATTACTTAAATATTTGACAATATAAAGAAGCTGCCAGCAAATTGCAAGTACACATTTACTGTTCAGTGCTTGCTTCTTCCCAAGTTTTAATGTAAATACCTATTTAAATATGATTTACATTTTTTGTAACAAAAATTTAATTTGTGATGAAAATGAAGCAAATATTAAAGCGATATTATTGCAGTAGAAATATTAAGATTGTGTATGCGTGAATAATATATGCTAATACTTTTGTCATGTGTTCTTATAGTTTTGTACTATTTTGATGGTGAGTAACACATATAAAATGTGAAATAAAAATGACGAAATATTAAAATCATTAGTTTTTGGAAGTATATCTTGTTTATTCTTCAGTTTGCGACAGAAGATCACGGGAAAATTAAATTAAACTTTCAGTTTTGTACATGATTTACATTATCATTTGCTGTTTTATCATCTTCAGATATTCCTTGGTTTTTATTTGGATCATCCGGTTTCATTTGTGGGAACAGCAGTACTTCCTAACGATACATCATCATCATATTTTTTTTTTTATCATATTCTGTTGTTTATATATTTTTATCATTTAAAAACTTACTTTGATATTATTTGCATCTGTAAGTAACATTGTAAAACGATCAATACCCATTCCCCAACCAGCAGTTGGTGGTAAACCATATTCCAATGCAGTACAGAAGTTTTCATCAACAAGTTGAGCTTCCTCATCTCCAGCTGCTTTATCTTTTGCTTGTTGCTCGAATCTATATATTCATAATATTGAATAAATTTTTTAAATCAAACTGTAATTGGTATTTATGAAAGGTTTTTGTTTAATTAACATTTACCTTTCTCTTTGTTCTATAGGATCGTTCAATTCTGTGTATGCATTACAGACTTCTTTTTTCATGATGAATAATTCAAATCGTTCTGTTAATCCTGGTTCAGAACGGTGCCATTTTGCTAATGGAGACATAATTTGTGGGTGATCCAAAATAAATGTAGGATTGATACAAGTTTCTTCTATAAATTCCCCAACAAGCTGTTAAAAATTTGTTGATAAATATATGTAACTATAAAAGTTCCTTAAATTTAAAATTCATATTACCTTATCCAGTAATCTAGCTGTTGTTCTTGGTGGAGGACATTCAATCTCATGTTTGGTACACAGATCAGTAAGTATTTGATTTGTTTCTGGGGTATTTAATTTATCCGGTAGAGGCAACTTAAATTTTAAAATTTCTTCTAAAGTTTTTATCATTGAAACCCGTTTAAATGGTGGAGTAAAGTCAATTTCAATTGCTTCACCCTCTGGCCCATCTGGATGGTATGTTATTTTATAACTGCCATGAATAGCTTTTACCATTCCTGATACCATATCTTCCGTAATAGACATCAAATCATTATAATCTGCATAAGCCATATAAAATTCACAAGTAGTGAATTCCGGATTATGCGTCAAATCTATCCCTTCGTTTCTAAACTGTCTTCCAATTTCATATACTCTATCCAGTCCACCTACTACCAACATCTACCATTATGCACACACAACAATGTATTAATATATAATTTACAAACAATATTTAATTGTGAGTATAACGAAATACCTCTTACTTTATGATATAATTCTGGAGCAATGCGCATGTATAAGTCCATATTTAATTCATTATGATGTGTAACAAAAGGTTTAGCTGTTGCACCACCAGCAATCATATTCATCATTGGTGTTTCAACTTCTAAAAATCCAAGTTCATCAAGAAATTTGCGGATATATGCAACTATTTTTGCTCGTACATGAAACGTTTTTCTTATTTTATCATTTAATATAAGATCTAAATAACGCTGACGAAATCTTGTCTCCTAAGTTATTAAAAATAATACAAGGGTTATTAGCTTAAACAGATATATATCAAGAGAGGAGTTTCATCATTTTGTACCTTATCTTTTAATCCAAAATAGAGATTTGGCATCATATGCAGGCAAGGACTTAAAAGAGTAATACTATGTGGTATAATGGAGAATTCGCCCTTCTTAGTTTTTCCAGGATTTCCAACTACACCAATAATATCACCTCTTCTTATCTTAGAAGTATCAGTGGCAAATTTTTCTCCATCTTTATACTGTCTTGCATTTGCCATTACTTGAATTTTAACACCTTCTCCTCTAAGGTCGTAAAAAATCAGTTTAGCACCTGATTCTCTAATTGCATGTACACGACCAGCTACGCTATATACTTCATTGTCTAATATTTCTCCAGGTTTTAAATTATTACTGAATTTTTCAATGAAATTTTCCAATGAAATTGATACATGAAACTTATGTGGGTATGGATTATCATTCGCATCTTTGAGGTTCTTGATTGCTTGAGTCCTAAGTTTAATGTATTCCTAAAAATCATTACATATCTAATGTAAATACAATCATAACATAGCGTTTATTTAATTAAAAAGATCCTTAACATTATCATGATATATATATCAGAGTATATATATATGAGTATATATATATATATATCAGAGTATATATATGTGAGTATATATATATATATATATATACTCACATTTGGAGCAATATCTTCTTCTTGAACTTCTTTTTTCTCCTGAGTTTTGGTTCGGTCTTCCACTATCGCTTGAGTAACTGTTTTTGCTTCTTTTTCTGCTTTTTCTTTCAGTTTTTGCTCTGCTTTCAAACGCCTTTTTATTTCACTGTAAGCAAATTTGGAACACAACGAACATTGGTTATATTACGCATATAAATAAACATGATTTTGATTAAGACATACGCACTTTATGTAAAAATGGCGTACAGATATCTGATGCAATTTTGTTGATTTTGCTTGATAAAATACCGGCGATACCACATCAACAAAAGCTTTGGTTATGTTGCACAACATAGTTAATTAAAATTATCGTTGCTATAATACTTAACGTATATACATATACATACACAATAAATATATTTGTTCAAAAATATTTACAAAATATTGCTATTTAGTGCTTGAAAAAGACACATCAATGTAATCAGTTATTCATATAACAACGTGGGTAGGTAAAATATGGCACCGATCGCTGTTCTATGTAGGTTATGTCAAAATTACTAATATAGGTAATAAAAAATTCTTCATAGATGCAAGATAGGAAATTTGGAAATCTAATTTTCTATTAGTATTATTATTTTACTCACTTTTTTGATAACACTGGTACATTCATATTGTCAGCCATGTTGGTACACTTCCGTAGAAAAGATTTTCACTTTGTGGTTGGTGATCCTGAAAGGTGCCCATTTGCCGAAGTAATCGTTTTATTTTTCAGTTCACATATGGTTTTAATTTTAAATACATTTTCTTTTTACTTAAAATTATTTATGTTGAAGACTATATTTCATTGTTCTAAGTATATATTTCAAATAAATAAAAATGTGTATAGAAATTATAATTCTTTTCTATCTTATTGTCACTTTTACTAGTACGATATTTGAAATATGTTACCTTGACAACGACGTTTGTTGATTGGCGCGTTCAGTATTAGTCGTTTGTGTCTAATGTCAATCTGAAGGATATTTTCACTCGATTAGAAAAATGGATGGTTGTTTTGGTTATCACGAACTAAAAGCATTGCAGGAATTAATTAATCCTCTTAAAAATGATTCAGATTCTGAGGATGATTTACCACAGGCTGGCGCTCGGAAACTTGGTAAGATTTAACAAGTTTACAGGATATAATTGTTTCTTCTCTACACTCGTTTAATATTTGATATTTACAATACAAAGATTTCTTTTTCCTATAATAATCACTTAAAATGGTTTAAAGTTGAAGCTATTATTCTTATGATGATAATTAGTGTATTTTTGTTTGAAAATTACATTTTACTTAAACAAAATGGTGTGCGTGTGTGCAAAGTAGAATTTATAAAATTATTCAAAATAAATTGCACTGTATTATATTCATATTAAAACATATGAAATTATATATATTATGAATAATATAAACATATGAATAATATGTATTACTGGCAATAATATTGATTATTTTGGATATTGTAAATATTCGTGTATATTGTCTACATTTAGTATATTTTTGTACATTTACATCTCCTATAAGTGAATAAATATTCGCCATTTAATAAGAAAATTTTAGTTTTTGCGACAGTATACGCGATGTATAAAATAGATATTTTTAAGGACCTGGCGATATCGGTACTCGAAATGGAAAGTTTCAAGACCGTTCGGGCCCACATGCACCGCTGAAAGCGGAAGCTGATGATATTTGGCATCCGTCTGAAGCAGTTGCTTCGCAGAGTACGGAAGCCTACGATCCAAGAAAGGTGCCGGATTATGAGATGAAATTTAAGCAGGCGGTGACGGCGGAAGACGTCTTTTTGGGCGTTAGTATCGCATCAACGTGTACAGCAAATAGATCGTTTTCAAACTCGGCTAGTTTGCACACATTTTCAATAGAAGTTTCCTAATTAATTCCTTGTTACAGGTTGCGAATTGTTGGTGTTAAATGCAAATAGTCGCTGTGATAGAATTTTATTTCATTCAAAGTTTATTATGATATATTATATTATACTTTATTATATTTCATTGTTCTATGTCAAGTATTAACTCGTCACACGAATTGCTAATATTTTAGTAATGATTTATTTATTCAAGGGTTCTTTTTCCTATTACATAATTTACATTAAAATGTATATTATATTTTTACTTTACAAGAATTGAGATCGATTTAATTAAAATTAGTTCTCTTCTTTTAGTGTTAATTTTGTTTCTCGTGTAATATTCTGTGCACCATGTTTATTATAGCATGAAACAGCTCGTGTTTTATATGTTATTTTGTACCCGAGACATTTTCAGTAGTTTTTTCCTCTTATCTTTCATATTACACGTAATTCCCTCGAGATTATTAATAACGAGTGCTTCTCATTGAATTAAATGACTCATAATACAACCTTGCTTCCAGTGAATCGTGGTTTTCCTGGTACCAATCATTTTCCTATATTATTTACAATTAAGTAGTGATCACTTCATGAAATTCCCGTTATTATCTTGTTGTTTATCTTGCAAGAAATATGTCACATTAAAGTATTTATTTCGAACAATTATGTACTAAAACCATAAAAATACGTTCTTTATAACATAGGATCATTTTCATTTTTATTTATATGTGTTACGTCGCAATTAATTATTTAAAATAGTTAAATTTTCATGATTGTATTTCTTTCGTATTTTGAAGAACTTTTTTCATTCTGTATATTAAAAAAGCTTTCAATTCCAAAGAAACCGTAGCAAAATGATTAATCGTGGCTACTTAATCACGTAAAGTGGATTTAAGTGTTAATTACGTAAAAGTTGAACCTAAACTAAACTTAGTATATATATGGTATATACTTCTATTATAATAAAGAACTAAGTCACATTTTCTTGCTAAATCAGATGGGCTTCAAAACGCCAGGGACCGCATCCTGCGAGTGGTTGTCCGTATTGGTGAAGATGCCGCAGGAAGTGCGCGAGAAAATCGAGCTGTCCGTGGAAACCGAAGCGATCGACGTGCGGAGCCCAAGGTGAGACAGGAACCCAACGATTTATCAGGCAATCCCTTACGAACTTTCGTTGCTTTTCGAACTTTTGTTTGACAATTTTACGAGTCCGTAAATCTGCCAGAGCGTAAAACTAGTCACAATTTTCCAGATATCGACTGCATCTCGAGACGCCACATCCGGTTGATCCTAACGCTTCATCGGCCAAATGGCATAGTGATATTTCTACCTTAGAGGTCACCCTCAGACTTGTACGCGAGTTGGACGGTGTAAATTTTTAATCAACGTTACGGTAGGCTTTTAATCTCGACTCTTATAAAAACTTGAGGGACTTCTGTATCGATCGCGATTAGTATCTTCGCATCTGTGTACATTACTGTTCCTAAAATTAGTCATGTTAAATCATGTTAAGGGCTGATCCTTGATATTCGAACTTTGTTATTTTTTAAAATCTTTTAACCGATGAATGTCTTCAATTATTGAAAAGTAATATTTGTAAAATTTAATATTAATATTACTTTATATGTAACAATACCTATTTAATTTTATTTTACCTATTTGATTTAACTATACTTATATAACTAAATTCTCTAATATCTTGTGGTAACAGTAACATTTTGTTAATTTCTGTAGTTGATTTCTTCCTTTCTTTTGCGTTATTTCTGTGATTTCAAATTTACGAATGGTAGTACATATTTAGTTTCTCTTTTAATCTTCTCTCTCTCCAGTAATGAAATTGCCATGCCCTTACAGAAACGATTCTTTTACAGAATCCAGATCTCTATTTTTATTTTAATTGTTTGACGGATCGAAAAAGAGATTCGTTAGTAATATAAGAAGTATAACATGTGAGATGCAATATATGGATCGTAATATTGTACATGAGATGTTTGCTTGAATGTACAGGAAAAAGCATTATTTGTTTATAATATTTCTCTTCGTATCCGATTAAAGATCGACGTATTGTATTCTCTTGTATTGTATTCTTGCCGTTAAGGCAAATGATATTCATATTGAGAGTTGCGTTTTAGAATATGAAATAAATACCTGCTGGGTACATATTATACAACTTCAGATACTTTAGATTAACAAATTTACTTGTAAATGTTGATTAATATTAATTTATGATAAAATAACTTTTTATAAAAGCTAGGTTTTGATAAAAATACTTTGATTCAAGGTATAAGTAAAATAAAATGAATTGTGTATCCTACAATAATGTAATAAGTAATGATTACTTTCATAAAACATAGAAAATTCAAGCATACTATTTCATATGTTTTAAAATCAATATTAATAATATCATTTTGACACAAAATTCAGTAGAACCTTATTTATGCAAATAAAGGTATAAATATAGCATTATTTACCTTCTTAACATGAGTTTGTATATTTAAAAATATGGTATAAATAAAGGATAACATAAGAGCTTAGATCACAGAACCATATGTTTGGTTACTTTGGTATTTTCAAACAAGCTATAATAAAAATATTTCAATTTTACTTTGTTGGCTTCATTAAATTTTTCTGGTCGACAGAATCATTTATTTTAATTAAAATTTTTCTTGAAAAATGATTTTCCCTTGAAATAATATAAAAGCATGTTTTTATAGAATTTCATGCAAACAATATTATATTGATACTAAACTAATATACATAAGATAGTATATTAGCAATATTGTAATATCGGATGAAGCATATTATTTTACCACACTAATAATTTAAATTCATTGAACGGCTATCGATACGATATTCACGAGAGAGATAAAATATTCAAAAGAAATGAAACAAACGAAATAACCAATCAAACAATGAGAATTTTTATAACAAATGTTCCACGTCTATTTGCTGAGAGTGTTCATCTAGTTTTAAACGATCGATTATTTGCGAAATTCTCAATGCATCCTGTCACGTGTCTCAGACAAGACTCTCTTAAATAATCATTTCCATAATCTCAGAAACCACTCGTGTCTCTTGATGCGAATACAGAAATTACTCAGGCCTTATTATACATAGATGATCGTTTCGTGCTATGAAATCTAAAGTGACCCGCCTCTTTTCTAAGATGCATCTATTACATGCCAGAAAGGGGATGAAAAATCACGATAATGAATGCAAAACCATTGAAAGAATCGAAAGTGTATTCATGCTTTCGGTATATATTTGATTCTTGAGTTGAGTCGTTCATGTCTGATGAAGAATGGCTAGAATAGGTCCTTAGCTGTGTCGAGTGATTTATTTTCGTAGATTATTACTTTTCAATCATCTATGTATAAATTAATATCCTTTTTAATTTCACAGACTATTTAATGGTTTATTTTCGCGGTTTAATTAGTACTTTTACTCTTATTTTATTTTGTATTAACTCTGCAGCATTCTTTTAAGTTTTTTTTTTTTTAGTTCTTTAAATAGAGGATGAAAATTGGAATACCTATATTTATTAATATTATGTATTTTTACCATCTTATTTAAACATGTACATTTAAAAGAGTGAAACATTAGAAATTCTAGATTTAGAACGTTCCTCGAGAATCTGCTGCACGATTATACGCAGAATTTCTAAAACCATCTTGCCAAAGAACTTACGAGTGGACGTTGATTATTTTTCTTGCCTGCTTGTTATGCATTTTGTCGTTTCGGGTCGTTTAGTCGCTATAGCTAAGGCTCATTTCACGTAAAGCAAGTTTCTCGCGGAAAAGTCTGCATATTTTTATTTTTCTTATTTTCAGTCGTTAGTCGCACATCATTTTCATTAAAAATTATTTTATTAGAAATTAGTACCTTGATAAGAAATATAAATTAGATAACGAATAAGATAATAATTAGAAGTTATTTTGACCAGAAATTAATATTTTGTGGAGCCACAACATGCCCTATTCCATGGTAACCTTGAAAGAATCGCGGATATCTTTGTAAATTCGATAGCGCAAATGCTTTCATCAATTTCAGGGAAATTAAGATTTCACCGGATCGTGTATCTATCCGTGGATTTATTTCCAACTGTTCGAAGAAGTACGAATGTAAAAGTTTCGCCGCTGTTAAACGCGATCGCAGATCTGTCTGTGAACTTTCGAAAGAACTTCTTTTCACGGCATCCATCTCCCGTTTTTCGTTATTAGTTAAAGCAACCAATTAAAGAAATTGCGTTTCGGTCGGATTGTATGTACACAAGGTATCTCAGGATTTCTTAATTAATTACGCATATATATCTACCGCCAATTGAGCGTGTTATTTCGATTATAAGTAAGAGATAAGATAGATCTATTACTTTTAGAAACAATTTTTACAGGTCTATTTATTGTTCCCACGATTTGAGACATATCGTCCCGTTATTCATATTAAGCGTTAACTAAACACAATTCTTCTGCGACATAATCGTAGATAATGTACACAACAATTGTGTAGTGTAACGGATACTTTTAGTTCAGAGAGTGTTCGTATTGTATTTGTGTATTGTATGTGTATTTGTTCGAATACTTTGCACCAGTTCGGTAGATGAATCTGATATTAGATAAAGAACAAGGGATTAAATTCTATGGAGAAAATATAATTATTATTCACGCGACGGTATGTTCATCCCGTAGAGCCAATTTGTCGAGAAGTTCGAACGCTTTAGAAACTTCGAGACGGTGTTCCTTTGGCGTGTTGACCCGTATGACCTGACTGTGACATATTGCGTAATGCAGTGCAGCAACACATTGTGATGCATGAAGAGAGATGCACAACGCCGCGCGGCGGGTGAAACGCTGACGCCCCCGGTAAAGGGAGGACGCGATTCTTCCCCGTGAATCGATTACTGGGACCGCAGTCGATAATACGAATTCCCGCTATTACTGTCACCTACGTGTTCCGTTCTTCTCCTTTATATTAGACTTCTGTATGCATTGAATACGTTTCTGTTTCTGATATGAGAATGATATCCTTTCAAAATGATAATTTTTGGAATTTGTAGTAGCAGTTTACGGGAAGTTGCGTGGAAGTTGTATTCCATCAAAAATGAGCAAGTACTATTCAGCGATAACGTATTACATAGCATGTAACAAAAGTATATGGTTCATCGATGGTTTACGCGATAGCGCGAATTTTCTCTTGAAATCCATAAAATATTACACGCATTCGGAAAATATAAAATTCTTATGGAAGAAGGTGTATTTAGTATTATTAGTTGATAAATTAATTATTGTGCAAAATTATCGTATTAATAATTAATTATTTACTACGATATTTTGTTGACAAATGAAATTTCACTTATTCATCAAATACTTATTCATACAGACACTCTTCGCTTGTATTCCTTGAAGAGCATGTTTGCGCCGTAATTCTCTGATTATATTCTTGTAATTGCGAACAAATTTGGCTGGGTTTGAATCGTCCACCTCGCCTGTTACATACCTTGTAGACTTTTCAATTTCGTTCATGCCGAGTGTTCCACACTCGGTCTAGATATAGCGTCGGAAACGGGACGAGGCATATATAGCCGTAGACATTTTCCGAGGTTGCATTTCAGCGGCCATTATGGTTTTCCCATTTCCTGAATGTGATATCCAGGTGAAAGGTAGTCGGGAATGGATACAAGGACACGTGTGGTCCACGACCAGCCGCAAGGGTGAGGGCAGAGGGATACGGACGGATAGCGGTCATAGCTGGCAGAGATACGAAAATAATTGGGCAGAAAGCTAGCGGTTTCTCAGGCGAGACTCTCTCGGATACGTGGGATGATATTCGCTGGTTGTGTCGTATAATTTACACGGTCAGATGAAAATAGCGGAAAGAGATGAAGGGAACGTGAAATCTTCCTTATTTGTTCAGTAGTGTACCGAGAGTTAACGAAAATCAGTCACGATCTGATTGGAATTGAACTCGTTAGAGGCCGGGTTGCTGGGAGGTTTATGCGAATTTGCATAAAGTCCCGCCTTTTCGTGAGAGGATTTCCTTCTTTTATTGCGGTTTTGTTCCTCGTAGGTCTTTTTACGTCCTCGAGTTCTTTGTGAGCGAAAGAAGCTTATTTTACAGATCGAGGGAAACCGGATTCCATGTATTCAGATAGTTTTACGATGGTTTAATTGGAATATGATGGTTTTAAAGATTCGAATTGAGACGTAGTTTTAAAGATAGAAAATTGTTTCATTACGTCTTGAATATGGTTTTCTTTCGAAGAAAAGACTATGCCACGCTATTGAACGTGCTCAAATCGAAGTTTCCCTTTGTACCTTCATTCCCATTTGTAAACGTTGGGATGTCCCGTTGATAGTTTGCTCGATAACGTATTCGATTACATGATATCGCATACTGTCGATCTTTATCGACAATATTTGGTTGACTATCACGCGCGATGTGTACCAATGATGTGTAACGATGAGCGGCATTCAGGTAATTATAAGACCTGTTACGGAGCTGCAAATTGTTCATGGATCTTGATATAACAGGCGAAGTCGCGACAGCGAACTTAACAGGTTGTTGCCAGAGACAGGGTAATTTGTCTTTGGTAAATTAATAACATCGCGGTACCTTCCGTAAGAAGTTTTCAACGCGGCTTGCCATCCGCTTTCATTAAAATTCGATGATTTATCTTTTTGCGCACCACTCGCGTGCAAATTATAATTAACTGCATTGCAAGAATTTGCAACAGAGATATGAAAAATGAGAGAGGAAAGCGGAGTTGCATTGGGCAACATCGAATTCGATCAATTACTCAAGTAAATTTTTGTCGTTGAACATTTGGAAATAAATTAAAATATAAATTGATGTGTGAAATGAAATTTTATTACGAAGTTCTGGAGAATTTAGGAAGGAGAATATTCTTTCAACCAGTTAACTCACATATTCACCGCGATTAAGCGTATCGTAATTGTTGTTTTAACGCCGAACTTGTCGCGAACGTTGAATTAGATCGGTGAAAGATAAATCATCGGTAGGCATGATCAATTTACCAAGAGATTCGGAACATTTCGATAAATTGTCGGACAGTCTCGCATGGGATATTGTGAAATTGCTTTGACACATTTCCTATCGTTTGCCTGAAGGCTGCTATGCAACGGAAATCGATAATTTAACCAATAGATAATACACACGGTCAGATGGAACGTGTCTGCTTGTGTGTCGTTCGTAAGCTCTATTCGTTGCTTTTGGCCAGTAATTCATGGGTGTTAATTCTCTTCCTATTTCATGTTACTTACACTGATATTACGTTCCTCTGTTTCACAAATGTATTCCTTTCTTGTTGTTTCATTTGGAGGTCCTGTATTTGCAATATTTTGATAACTTTCACTTCTTGTACTTTTTAATGTTTGCCGAGGGAAAGCTGAGACGCGAGATGATGAATTTTCTTATAAAATCACGAAGTGATAAATTTCAATGATCTGTTCAAAAATTGACCAATACCGCAGTAATAATTTATGATCTAAAAATGCATTCTTATACCGACAATTAACTTCTTTCCCTTTCCAATTCCCTCAATAATATTTTGGTCATTCATTTCTCGAACAGACGAACGTATTCTTCTTTATATTTGTAGACTCGAAATTGAGAAAATGGGGAGAAGTTAACTTCTACAACGAGGAACTTCTTTATTCCTGCAGATGTGAAAAAACAAAGTTGACTCGAAAATCATCCTCAGATGCATAAATCCGTTTGCCCGGAGGACAGAGAGTAAATTTTAACGAGGCAGGAGGTCTTTTGTTTTCCATTCGGCCGGCTTCAGTTTTCCATAAATTAATATTTACCAGAAACGGGAAGTAAAGCGAGCTACTTTTCAACTCGCTGGTCCCTCGAACCTATTTAGATCAAAGCAGTTGCTAAAGCAAACAGGCCAGCCTCTCTCTCCCTCTCTCTCTCTCTCCCTCTGTGCTGTGTCTTCGGCTGGCGGGGACGAAATTCTCATTACTCTTGCTTGATAGTTTAAACAAGCATCGTTTGTTATCGACGAAACGAAACGCGTGGATATCGTGTTTTCTATTATTCTATTTCTAAGCATTCTTCTTCGAAGGACTCTTTTTCTCCAACTAGACTCGGGACGAAGACGTACGAGTAGAGGTTCAAGAGTTCACCGAGTCAATGCACTTCTATAAATCTAAATGAACGACGACAGGAAAGTAGAACGCTTAAATGCAACGAAACTGACGCGTAACGTCGTCGAGTTTCAATTTCGTGTTGTCGCGAATTGTTTCAACAAGGACGTGATATCATCGAATCATGAAAGTACTATTTGTACAATGACACGACGTTGTTGGTTTAATAAAAATTATCTTTTAATAAAAATCGCAAATTATGAATGTGAAAAAGAAATAAGAACGACGTTAATTATGGTCAAACAAAGCAAGTCATTTGTGGTCGTTGAAAAATTATAATAACGAACGAAGTGGCAGTTTTACGATTTCATTTCGATTATGTAATTTTATTTCTGTTCGTCGGTTTTCATCCCATCGTTGTCCTAGAAATGTTTTAGGTAAAAAAATTTATTTTATATAATAAGAAAAGCTGATAAAGAAACAAAAATCACTCCAAATTCAAAAGTATTCAATTACATATTAATATTATTTTACGATTTCAATAAAAACTATATTTATTACGCTTCAAACGATTATTAGATCCCTTTACTCATTCTTGAATTATGAAGAAACGATTCATAAGGTGTAATGGTCTCCAGTTGAACGAAGACACAATTTTTACCACACGTCCAATAAGTTCGTATAAGAACGTAACAGACAGCGGCGGGAAATATTTTGTCCACATGTGGATTGCACACGTTTTATCGTCGTGATCGATAGCGAAGCACCAGTGGTTTAGGATGAAGAGTTCCTACGAGGACAGTGAGAAATTCATTGAACCGTTACAAATATTTGCACGTGCGATTGTTCTTATTCAGAAAAACATTAATATTGTATATAAACTCCTGACTTGAATTTCTATAAATTTCGTTTAATTTCGAGCTAGTAACACGTCGTTGTAACGATTTTCTGTGACAATTCCATAAAGCTAACTGTATATATTAATGCGCGAATTTATATTACTCGTTTTATTTAGTGTTTCGATGGCAATAAACTATATCGTAAAATATATAATCATGTATTTATTCGATTTTATAAATATGGTATAGACAATAGAAATGTTTTTTTGCTTGTTTGGTTGTTATTATTGCAGAAAAATATTTTTTATATATAGAATTATAAATTCATAATCTTTTTTTATGTTGCAAATATGTTTTATTTATTTAATAATGTTTTAAATTGATATTAAAGAAGAAAAAAAATGACATGCCCCCAGAGAGATTTGAACTCTCGACCCCTGGTTTACAAGACCAGTGCTCTAACCCCTGAGCTATGGAGGCTTATACTCCTCCAACTTTTGGCATCATAGAAAAATGTTGCGTTTCATGAAATATTTACGGTTAGAAGTTAAATAACTATGAATATTCTTATTTTACTTCCACGTATGCTTGAAACATAATTCTGTGCAGAACTGGAAAGAAATCTTTTGAAAAGAATGTAAGTCTAGTTTACAAATGATTAATATTGTCGCGTAATAGCCATTGAAATTAATTACGTAATGGGAACGTAACGAATAATTCAGCCTTATTCTTAACACCTTGTCTGATATGCTTATCTATTTTCTATTTATAGTTCCCTATTCGATTAGGCTGCAGTTCTTATTTCATTAATCTTTTATTATCATTAATCTTTTTATTTTATTAATCTTGATATGTATTTGTATATTTTAAGGTCACTTATCCTATTATATAAATCAATTTATTATTTATTATATATTATATAAAGTAAAAAATATTTAAAAATTTTATGAAATAAAAAATGATTAATCTTCGCCTGTAATCTTGATAGATAGACATAGAAGTAGTTTTTAATTACATCTACATTTCATTCAAACTTATTCATAAGATAAGAATATCAGCATGAATTTCTGCCATCATGCGATTCTTATCTACCTACATACATTACGCTAACCTTATGTACATGGTTCCGTATCTGATCAAACTGTTATTTTTATTTGTATGAAGTAGTTATCGAGACAATAGTATTTCAGAGTTAATTTCCTCGTTAATAATATAAAATAAAAGATTGTCGATTAAATCAGGCATAATTAGTATTCATGTGTATTCCTGATTGACAAACACACAATTTCTAACAATTAAAATTGTAAGTGGACTGATGGCGAATGCATCGAGCAAATTGTACATCGATTTTGTTAGCGATTATCTAATTACATGGTTATATGGTAACTGTGGCATTCATTGGTAATAGTGTTATTTAAGCGAATTCCAACGCGCGGCCGTGATTTATTATGCATACGCCATGCGTCATCCATAACATGCCACTCTTTCGAGTGAAAACAGATTCTACAAGTAAAAGGATTTTTCGAAATTTTCATTTATTTTTCTTAACCATTTGAAACCTCGATGGAGATTTATTTCAGTTTACATGAGTGAAAACTCGTAACGAAAGTTAAGAAAGACTTAAATATCTCGCCTATGTCGTACGGTGGGCCAAATCTTAGATAAGCTGGTCAAAACGTAATTTTTCGAAGCAAAGTAATGTAATACATAGTTTGTTTAAAACACTAACAGTAAGTTTTATTGAAAAGGTCAAGATACTTGTATGATATTCTGACGTTTATCCACGCTAACGACTGTACAAGGAATGTAAAAGTATCCTAGGTATCGCAATCGCAAAACCATTGGGGCCTGCTAAGCCACGACGCAGTACGAGAGAGGGTTTAATTTATGGCACCCTCAAGTGGCTTTCTCTTTCTAGAACCGAGGGTGACGAAACCCTCCAAGCCTTTGAAGCTTCAGGTTTTCTTACAAGGGATGATTAAAAAGTTGCTGAATCGTGTTTCTAATTCTATTTTTGTTAATTAAAGTGGTTTGAAGTATCAATAACAATTTGTCTGTTAAACGTGTTAAGCGTTAAATCTGTATGTATCTCTCTACATTTTAAAAAACATTTTTTGTCATTATTGGATGATTAAAAAAAGAAATGTCAATGTTGGTATTACTCTTGTAACCTCACTTGAGCAAAGTTCACATTCAAACTGTTTAAAAAGAGGAAGACCATGACGACGACGAAGAAGAAGAAAGTAAGCGTCATTCCAACGATGTACCGTGAATGTTTAATTTGATAAACGTGGTAACGTGTTCCTCGAAACAAGTCGCAGTTTCTGTCCAAATAGCCGACATATGGTTCGTGCTCTGCACAATGTCTGCAAGTATTCAAAGCGTGTACCTGTGCTCCATTTTTGTGTTTAATCGGTGCATTCCCGTGTATACACGTAGCAACGAACACACAGGTGTAAACATAAACGGCGTTGCTGTTGTTGCACAATAGGGAAAGAGAGGAAGGAAGGAAAGGGAACAGGGTTGCTGGGCTCGGAAGGAAAAATGGGAACGAACGGATCTGTAGAGAGCCATAGCTTGGGGAAACCAAATGTTTGCGGACAAATCGTCGTCGTTTTCGACGGGGAAAAATCAACAAACGTTTCTGGCTTGGCCCTAATGCACCGTCCGATGGAAATCGTTCCGCACGCGAGGACACGCTCTCTACATTCGACCGCTGAATTCCGGATCTATGAATATGTCTAGATACGGCCAAGGGTACGACGTGTATCCGCTTCCATCGTAGGTCGTCGCGTTTCACAGGTTTTTATCGTTTCATAAGGGGAAGGTTTTGTAACACGCAATACGCGAATTTATGCGATTTCCTTTGCGAAGTTTAGAGCATGTAGAAAAATGAAATCTAGGGAGAGGTATATTAACGATTATAATTTTATGATTTTGAGATTGTAAGATTTAAGAAGGTAAGTGTTAACGATTGTGAGATAGTAACGGTGCCGGTTGATTTGTTAAGGCTGTAAAGTCGTTCGTTTGATTGTTTGATGATTTGTTAAGGATATAGACTCTATCCGTATCTTACAACACGAAAATCTGAGCAATCTCTCTCCCTCTCTCACTCTCTCTTTTTCTATCAAACCAGTTTAATTTTCGTCCTTCGCACAGATCCAGCAAAATCTAACTAAAATGAAAAAAATAAACGAAAGTGGAAAATACTTCCAAACATGAGTGAACTCCACTCGTCAAAATCACGATTCATCCAGTAACTACGACTTGATCAGTCACGTAACCCCGAACTCTTTGATGAGTTTTTCGTTCGGTCGGGCATACATGCGGTTTTAATTTGGCTCGCACGAAATTTGGGAATTCAAATTAAGCGGTTTACCGAGAATCGTGACTCCCTTTATTTTCTCTGGACTTCGTCACCGAGAATACTCCGAGTGCTTTTGCTTTTGCTTCTACTGCCGGTCTGACTACAGCTTCGTTAGACTAATATCAGCCGGATGGTGCGAGGGAATCTTTCGTTTCCGACCGCGTGGAAGGGAAGCTAACGCGAATTTCGCTTTAATTTCTAACCACGTATCAGGGGCCACGGTATGCGGGCATCGGGTCGACTGGAAAACTGGGGCTGGCTCTCTCTCTCTCTCTCTGGATTCTCCAGAAACTGCGTTACGTACTTCCTATTAAATTAACTCTTACCGTTTTCGAATTTATCCCATCTATTACGATAAACGAGTTCCGAAATGTTTTTGAACGTCACACCATCCTCGATATTCATTATTCTCCGCTTCTCCATGTATCAATTTCGTCGATGCGATTCAATTATATTTTGATGATCGGTTTCGCGAGTTTGATACGTTTTTCCTTTTGCTCGTGAGATTATTTCCGTGCAGTTTTTTCTGATACGTATTAATTGATAATTGAATTGAAAGCTGCGATATGGCTCAAAAGGTAATTGCATTTTTCATTTCGAGTTGAGGTTTGCTTCGGGACAATTACGAAAAGAAACTACAGATCTAAACTCGCCCTATTCCCTAAGTTGTTACTCCACAATCTTTGAAAACCTTTTAATTACAATCTATCAAACTCAATGGAGGAAAGAGAGGGATCAGTTAAGGAACCATCGTCCTTTTTCTTGGACTTTCAGCAAGCATTCGAAATTTCTTCTGGGCTTTTATTCGGCGGTAAAACAATGACCCTTTATAGCTCGTAAATTAATGGTGGCTTTTTGCCGACTTTTTCGATGTTCGAACGATATCGAACAGGTATCGGGGTAAGAAATCGATAAATTCGCGCAACAAAGACCGCGGAGGGGTGAATTGTAAGTCAGCCCCGTGCACAAAGTGCTTTAGTATTGTTGGAAGAGAGAGAATGCTCCGTGTCCCGAGCCCGGTTTGCTCGGTAATATAAAGGCATCGTATATTCAACGATACGTGGTAGAAATTATAGGGAATTTCGAAATACATCGTTCCCGTTCACGTTAGAACAGGGTCGTTCGTAGCAGCACGCCCACCGTTATTGCTATCTTGTAAATTTACCAAGGAATGATATATCCGTTTCCCACTTATGTCCAGAGTTTCGAACGATACATCTTTCCCTCTGACTATCCTATTTAAATGTTGCCCACCTCGTATAATGTGACGTAAATTATTCAGATATCTCGATAGACAGCTTTGCTTTCGAAATAATGTGGTGTAAAATAAAATAGCCAAGTTTGTCGACATGCGGTGTATTTTGTAGAAAATGTAGCAAATAATTAGACACGATATTTGAGATGGTTCTAATACTTTAACACCTAAACTAACAATCTGTCACATGCATATACTACCAATCGTAAATATCCGAACATTTTTACATTCTCTTTATTATAATATCGTTTTTTCTCTCTGTCGTTCCTTACATGTCTAGTTTCCTTTTTACGATTTCTATTTTATTTTTTTCTACCCCTTAATTTCCTAATTTGTTCTCTTTCAGCTTGCAAAAGAAAAATACATTTTTAAAAATTAATTATTCAATGAATTTTTGTTACCACGTGATACCTCTTATTCCGCATTTATGTACAGTTTCAGTATATATGAGTTTCTTAACGCGAACTTTACTTGACCGATACCATCGGCAAAAGTATGAAAGGGCGGAGTAGTCGTGCAAAATTTTGCCTCCAGAGAGATTTGAACTCTCGACCCCTGGTTTACAAGACCAGTGCTCTAACCCCTGAGCTATGGAGGCTGTTGAAGTTTTTTTTTTCTTCTGCACATCTGGCTGTATCCACCTTAAATTGCTTAATATTTTAACAATTTTTTTGTGTCTTGTCATTATTACAACATATGAGCGGTATTTTATTGCTTCGTCGTATTCATCAGGACGATATTTCGTCAAAACACGCATCCAATACAACCACATCTCATTCAATTAATAGCCGATAGGGAATCGCATTGCTAGTCACGCTAGTCAGTATTCGCGTGCGAATCCACGTTTGAATTTCTTTAGCGTCGACGAACGGACACCTGGCGTCGCATAGCTCTTAAAAGTTAATTGTAACGGCGACTAGGAAATGCAGCCGCAGATGTTTCGAATGTGAATTTTCCTTTCTGTCGGGCTGCAGTGTGCCAGGGACACGGAAATTCTGCAGTTTCAGCGGAAATAATAGCAGTTGCCTTGAGTTCCGACAGCGTAGCTTGGCTTGCTTGCGCACACCTTTGCCTAAGTTAAAATCAAATAAAGAAAAAGGGGAACTGATAATGTTCCGCAGATAGCAGTTTGATAATTACACCAAGGAAACGTCAGACCTGGTACGAAAAGGAACTTGCATGCTTAATTCGTTGCTTCGTAGAATGAAAAGGGAAGTCATTGTTATTGCTCCTTTCTAACGTCTGGAATTGCTGTGGTAATAATTATTTGTATCTGAGGATTAGATTCGTTGGATTATCGAGTTAATTCGCAAATGTTTTTTTTAGAAATTTAGAGAATTTTTGTTATTATTTTTATTAAATATTGTTAATTTGAAGTCTCCTGTGTCACATTAAGATATTCTGTGCAAATGACCAGTTGTTATTTACACAGTAAGAAATAAATTGTAATTTTGTTCCTATTAATATTACTTTGGATGCGATACATCTCTTTGACGATGTCAAAATAATATCATTCAGAAATTAATTAAATTACCTGAAAATCCGATGAAACGTGATTATTTTAATAGATGCAAAGTTATTTTTATTTTTATTATGAACGTGTAAACAAGAAATTAAAGACAATTTAATTAAACATATTAAATCGGATTCGACAGCAATATCTTCAAGGATAGTTAATACATAAACTGATTTAGCGCATTGCTTTTGCAGTGAAATAATGGTAGTATCGTGGACAAATGGCCTAAGAAATATCGGGTGAACCATAAACAATGTTGCGAGAAAGCCTAAGTGTCGACAGGTCAAAAGGGTCTAGAAACTTCAATGGACCGAGCGGCTCATCAATGTGTCGTGGGTTCTTCAATAAAATAGTTACGCGGAAAAAAGGTCTACTTGACCATGGCCACGTTAAATAACCATCGTTTCCTATTTAATCCATTGTAAATAGATCTATCGATAAATAAAAATATCCTAGATAATCATATGGTAGTGATGGACGGTTATTAAATTTGATACAGTGAAGTGAATCATTTAAAATAAAGTTCAATATTTTGTCAGGAATTGTTCATAATTAAATTTATTTAAAATACGTATATTATGAATAATCTTTTGTCAATACTCAAATATTTATTAGGAAGGTATATAAGATATTTTTGACAACAGTTTTAGAAATGTCTGCACTGCGCTGACATTTTCTGTTTCCATGAATTATTTGTATTTAATAGACATATTATTAACACTATTTCTCGTATTTCTTTTAAATATTAGAAATAAGGTTCGAAAGAGAATTTGTTGTATATGTGTGGAGTTATAATAAAGATAATACATGCGAATATGCGACCTATTCAGGTGCTACAACTTTCCATGGCGGAAGAAAAAAAGGGTCAAACGTCACGTCAAGCTCTTTTTCCCCTCTATTCGCTTTTATCACTTCCATTTTAAAAGCTCTTTCGGCCTGAATACCGAATGCACGATCGTGAAGTAGTTAGCATTTAATTAAGTCCAGAAAACGCTCTATTATATACCGCCGAATTCATTATACAAAGATTTTAACAGCTCACCATCGATCCATTTGACAAAATATATTGATAACATACGTACACTGTACATACGTATAATGGTACTGTAATTGAAAATTATCCGGCACCAGTATGTTATTTTATAATCAATCGACACCTTAATAAAAACGTTAGAGAATTTTACAGGTACCTTTCAAATATCAAATATTATAGATACAGATATGCCAGAAAATAAGAGAAATGCCATCTCTTAAACTGAAATTTATGAGAAGTAATTAATCTGCCACACATTTACCTCAGTTCTATTTCACGATTGAGTAGTTAAGATAATTCGATACACAGTCGAATGGGAAGTATGCAAAGTAACCACACGCTGCATTGCGACAATTGTTCCCAACAAATTAAATACATACAGTCTCGATACTTAGTTTCGAAGTTGAAATGGTGAAATCGATAATTGTGGTTTTGCATTTGGAAAATTTATATTTGCTGTAACTGTAGATGAATAGAAATGTTGATTGGGATAATAAAATATTTCTACGATATTAAAATAATACCAACACCAGAAAGTTTATATGAACATAATTACATAATTTGGTAGAATTCATGCATTGAAATATTTCACATGCACCATTGTTATATTCAATATTCAACGGTTTCATATCATTAAAATAATTTCAAGTCATTCGCGATTATGAAGATTACCATGATAATGGAGATTGTCTTTAAATTATAATTATCACGATTACACAACTTTCTCAACTTTTTATACATACATACAAATTCCAAATTGCTAATCATAAATTGATGAGCATTAACATTTTCACAGTTTTTCAGGACAGAAAAAAAAAGGAAAAAAATAAAAAAAGCTCCGCTCCCCAGAGGCTTAAACCCAAAAACCGCATCATACAACAAAAAATGTAAAGCGCCGACACATAATACGGCATGGCTACGTCGTACCGCCGCGTATCGATACCTTTGCCTAACATACCATTATAAAAATTCATGTTTATTGTGAATAATGCACTTAAAAACTGTATTTCTGGACTAAATGAACTCCTTTGTAAAAATTAACATTTTCACTATTATCTTTTGACTTTTTATGTGGTATGGCGTTCCAACAAATCTGCAGTTATAGACATAGGATTAAACTGTAATGTGAATTCAAATGGTCATATTTTGTAAAATTAAACATATCATAAGTATGTAGATAGTTAAATACGTAATTACAAAAGAAGAGTAAATGTAGCATCAAGAGTAAGTGCAAGATAATTTGTAAGACAAGACTAATTGTAGTTTAAATTATGTTTGCACTAGAGCATTCACTTTGCTACAAGCTGCTCACTCTATTACGCGGCCTAAATCGATGCACAGAGTGTTAGAATCTGTCATACAACACGGTAGATGACGATAACAGTTTGGATTAATTGCATGGTCAAGCGTGTTTGCTGTTACACGCGTAACAAGCATGTTCCGCAACCTTGTGAAACAGATCATTGGAGTGAGTCTAACAGTGGTATAGAGAATTGAATAATTTCGAATCATCCAGTAAATTATGATGCTCTAAAATCGACGAAATTACATTTATTTTTCAAGGAAAAGAAAAACTGAGTATTTTATTTTATATATACAAGCATTTTTCCTTTTAAATAAATTGCAATTATTAAAATTAAACATGGAGGGTAATTTGCAGAAGCAAACGTTCCAGTCGATAATACATCAAATATTAACTGCAAACTCATTTAGTATATTAACAAATTATGTAGGGAAATATTTAAATCATCATTATAATAATAAACTTATTAAAAATTAAATACGGTATATAACCACGTATTTTTGCAGATAATGTGATGCTATTTTGATAAATCAAATTTATTACTATTTATTATTATATCAAATCTAATTTATTATTTACATAAATCTTTAATCATTCGATTAGGCTATCTTCTATTTTTTTAAACTAAATTAAAAATTAAATGTTTTGACATATATGCGAATATGATTTATATCTTTTGTAGCGTAAATATTCGTATAATAATTATCTCTGTTTTTTCTCCTTTCTCATTTAAATATATGCATCTAACATTCGATGTGTTTTATTATTTTCGTCCTCTCAGTGGATTTTAATAACCACAATTTTTTGCCTCCTATCACGGTTTTTATAATTTTTCTCCTTTTTTAACGATAATGCCATCATTTCTCCTTTATTACAGGCTTTATTCTTTATGTAGCCTCTACCATTGTCTTCAAAATAAATGTCTGTATCTCACGTACACGCTATTTCTTGTTCAAGAAAACTATAGCGTCGAGCTTTTCTTAAAACCTCCGAGTCTCTTTAAAGTCCAAACTATTGTTTCTACAAAATATAAATTACGAAACAAAAATGATAATATCTCAAAAACAGTTATTCGCGGTTATATAATACTTTCAAATTAAATGTAAATAGTAAATTTAAATTAAATAATGTTAAGGAACCCAAGGCAAACGAAGTACCCTGTGCACTCAAAAAGTCAAATAATTTGAGTCAACGAATAGTTCTCAAACGTCCTCTTACTTCTTGTATCGTCGCTATAATCTATGATCGGGCTACAAATCGTTTCCTTGCTCAATAGTATTTTCCGGACGGGAGTTTGCCAGCGAATTATGCGCCGCTCTTCTACGGCATTTTTGCCTCATTTCCGTGACGCTATCCTATCTCTCGCGTTCCTGTTTCATGATTAATGGACTTCCCTCTTTCTCTCTCTCTCTCTCTCTCTCTCTCTCTCTCTTCCTTTCTCCCTTTCCAGCTTTTTCTTCCTCACTCTTGGAGGTAGAACGATTCGAAAAACCGTGGTAAATAGCTCGATTTCGGAGAGGTACGGTCAACAGAGCGAAGATACTGGAACGTGTGAAGTCGATTATTGCAGGCATTCTCGTGGTACGTGGAAATCGATACCTAATTATCGGCCAAGACATACCACACACAAACTACTGTGGGAATCACCTTGCTTTCCGTTCACCGGCTTAGCTATTACGTGTATGTGCTTGTTCGTGTCCTACGTTAAGCTAGTTTGGCTTCGATGTTATCCAAGCCTTATTAAACCAATGAATAAGTTTTTTATTAATATTATATTAAGTTTGTTACGTTAGGTTATATAATAAGAGAGCTTGCCTCTCGGTATGTTTTGATGTTACATACAAGTATTATATCTCAAAATTTTACATTGACCCATTACACGTCGTAACTTAGTAAACATGCTGCCTAATTTAAGAAGCACATATTTGCCTGTCATCAGCACTCTAATAAACTTAATAAACAGAATCATAGTTATATACAAGAAAGTTTTAGGTATTATGTTTAATGAAAAAAATTGTCAATATTTTAAACAGTTTATAAGAAACTGTATTGTTCTATTCATTGGTGGAACCATTGGAATCTCATTTTTTTTTACTCCGCCTGTCTCAGGGAAATATCAAACTGAAAAATATGTTTCTTTTGATAAACGACGTGAATGACCGGTTACCCACGAATCGTGAGCTAGCAAGTCGCCAATCGACCGATTCTTTTTCTTCCCACCTATAAAATGATCTCGCTATTTCTTTTTGCTTTTGCTATATGTTACCTGAAACGAGTGCTCGCATTAAATTTGTCTGAAAGTGCCCGCTGAGAACAAAAATCTTGGCGAAGTGTTATATGATCAGCTAAGAATGAAATTTATTGAGTTCATTACTTATTGTTCATATTTTTCGTGGTCTTGTTACGTGGTGTTGTTTTTGTGGTCAATAATCTAATATTATATGGAATCACGTACGAGTTGTTTTATTTTAACGAAATATTCTAATGTCATATTTTTATTCCATTTAAAAATCTGACTAAAGGAATTAGCCAAGTTTAATGTACTCGCATATTTTCGGTTTCGATTTTCTCGGAAATGATGCGTCATACGAAAAATTTGTATCCTACATATATATTTTCGACTTATTTTTTCACGTAGAATCGCCTCTTGCACGATGCCCGATTGTACTAGAGAACAGAGTACCGGAGAACTCTGTATAGTACAATATATCTCGTTGCTACCAATTTATCGCGTGAAATACCTGGAGAATGGAAGAAATCGATCGTATTCTGCTATCTGACACGATCGTTTCTGCCAATCGTTTCTTTCCTAGAAAACGTTTATCGCTTTCGCCATCGGTTAACAAACATGTGGCTCGCGGCTATGGTGGCGGAAACACGCGAGAACCTGTAAAGCGGACTGCTAAACGGTGACTAGCTGTATTTTATCCGCTTTCGTTAGAAATAATGCGTTCCAGGGCAGAATTACTACTCGCGGAAATAATACACTGGAGAATTCGTTCGTCGGAGATAGAACGAGATGAAGGTAAACTGGCTTTTGAGGAAGCAATGGATGATACAGCCATGCATTATGCGAATGTACGTCCTGAGACTGGCTTGTTTCCTACTTGTGTACATGAGAGTATTCAAAACTGTAAACATCTGGTGAATTATTTACACGAGAGACTGTTTTGTCGGCAGTTGCGTGACAAAGATAATCAATGGTTGGGATTAGTGGATATTTTTCGGTTGATTCGTGTTATAATTAAAGATTGCGTAGTAGAAGTAAAACAAATCGATAAATTTTTCAGTTCTTTAAGTAATGGCGTATTCCTAATCTGTGGATGGGAAATTGTTTATTGAGAGACCGCTGTTATTATTTCTGGTTGAAAATTTTTAGTACTTATTAAATATTAAATTAGAATTTTGTATTCTCACACACTTCAATTTTGTAAAAGATATGCATAATACGTTCAGATACTACAAAGTAATACAGACTAAAGCTAAGGTTAAGGTTTTAAATTAACCAGTGATCCACCTATTAAATAACACTGAAAAAGAACACTAGCCGTTGAATAAGATTTTTCTTCTCGACTACCTCTTAAAATGACTCATTTACAGTGACGCATCTATTGCGTAATTGTCCTCCAACAGCTTCATATCGATTCTCATTTATCCGTATAATCCGTGCACAATAGTGATAGCAGGGGAAACAGTGGTTGTCAGACGCACAAAGAGATCAAGTAAACGCTAATTGCTTTTTCTCTATGAATGCTCTGGATAATACCATGCTTCCATCGTCTGTACTTACGAAGAACACAGATGGGTTTCTTTCATTTCCGTTAAAATGGAATTTTTAATCAAAGATATCTAAAATCAAGCGTTATTATAGAGATCTTATTATATTCGTGTTATTAAAAGAATAGGCAAAATTAATTAAATTCTTTCGTTCTTGTTGCTGGTCAGACGGCGAGGTTTATTCGTCTGCAATGCGGCATTCGAATCATTTCGACGAAACTTGTGTCGTGACTCAGTCGACTTCTCCGCTTCCATGTGAATACGATTTGGAAACTGAGAGTTGTAACGTGTTCATTTAATCTGTTAATTTCAGTTAGATCGCTTTCGATAAACAATTGATTCCCTTCTTATTTCTCTGAATTCTATTTCGGTTGAGCGTCAGTTAACACGATCCAGTTAATGTAAGCTACTGTAATGTAAGTTAATGTAAGTTTTTTTAAAAAACGCACTTACAACGAGATATGCAGGAAGGCGGCTGGAAAATAACAGTACTCGCATAGTACGACTTATGGCAGCCGTACGTATATCGTCAGGAACACTGCAGTTCCGGTGATGGTAGAAAAGCGTCGAGTGTAGAATATAAACTTTAACGGATGGTTTCTTCCATTGCACCATGTAGCAGAAGTGATCTAGGATCTCTGTCCCATCCTTGCAGCTTCTTCAACGCGATTCTCGTTCCAGATAGACCGTTTCCATTGTTCCGTGGACGTGTTACCGTTTTCTATGCGGAAACGTTCGAGTAGAGTTCAAGCTACGATATCTGCTGCTTGAAATAACACTGCACGATTCACGTTTGGAGAAAATTCGGAAAATTCATCTATGTAATGTTTATAAAATTTATAACATTCTTTTATACGTCAAATGAAAATTTAATGTGAAGGCCACGAGTGAGAAACATGATAAGCTATATTTCCATCTCTTATAAAACCATACTTTTAAGATTCAATATATTGACAACGAATTTTTTGTTTCTTCATTCTGTGCGCTTTACGTATTATGTGTGTAATTAGATAATTTTATCGAGAGCATTATCACTTTCCCATTTTTCTAGTACGATGATACGATAGCACGATAGTGCGATGATACGGTAGCATTATAGTACGACAAAGTGTAATTTCTTGTAGTTCTATTCGTATCGTCCAATCTATCACTTTATGTTCTAGACAATATTGCTGTTTCTTTTTTTTAAGGTAATTAACTGTATATTAATTGCTTGATTATCACGGCATGGTAATGGTATGCTTATCGCATTTGTTATGCTGAACTCGAGCATATTTTATATAATCGGAAGTACTATCAAGTATAATCAAAGGTATAAGACAGTCAGTCGTGTTACGAAGTTGCTATTAAGTGTAATAATGAATAAAATTAAACAATTCTGTAATACTTCAGTAATTAAATAATGATTACCTATTTTTTAAAGGAACATTACGACCTTGTATTTTGTTCTGAAATTATTAACTTCCTGTTTCAGTAACTTTTTTACTTTAGAGGTCAGGTTTTTAACGTAGGCCCAAATTTTAATGCGTTGTACGGAACGTTATTGAAATCTTTAAAAGCAAAAATGTTCAATTTCAGTGGAGTTTTGTTCTTCAAAATAAATAGATTATAACTGTGAGAATATTCAGGATGGTTTAATATTAACACAGATACTAAGTACACGTTATTAAATATTTTAATTATTCTCTACAGAGTTAAAATGTATCGATGATATTATAATTAATATATAATTCAACAACCACCAAATTACATCATCTCATTACTTCTTTCACAATAATGTCTGTTTAAATGATAATTTAATGATTCCACGTTACCTGATACGAGGTGATTTTTCCATATAGCGCCTTAAACAGACAGTAAGTGCAGAGCGTTTACGAAAGTTCCATAAATGAGTAATCGTATCTGATTTACCGTTTATGCGTTGCGAAATGAAGTTATACATTTACGACAAAGCGACGAACATTTTGCAACGACTTAATATTTTCCTTTTTTTGTACCGACGCTATTTGCCCTTTACCTGCTACAAGATATATGTATGTCCGTAGATCTAGAAAGCATTTATACATGTCTCGAGTTTCACCTAGAATTCTAACGTAACGCCTATTTCCAATTTACATACCCGCAGCTCTTCGTCGAATGTGCATTCACCTAATTGCGTACGTGATTCGTGGATGGATGTATGTGCACAATCAAAATCTCGGCTCGTTTTGTAAAACAACGTTTCCTTTAACCCAACAGTCGAATTCTGTGATCGCCAATTCCGACCTTGGTATAATTGATTGATTACGATCCAGTAAAAAATTTTCAGTCACGATTTTTGGGAGTTAGAGAATTTACAACAATAAGGAAGCAGGTCCAATATTTAACCCTGTTGTGGTCTCCGAATTGTTATATTAAAATACATATATTATATTCGCATAATACAGAGAAACACATAAAGTCGATATCCGAACCGAAATCATTGGCTCGTGTTTCAAACTTTTGCCAGTCGGTTTTGGGGTTTCCAACCAACTTCCACCTTGATTTATGTATCCCAAATGAGTTGATCCGAATATATTTCTATCAAGACTTGCGTTTGCGATAAATATACGTTCACAGTGGATGAATGTGCCAGAGAATTAGAATGGATGTGCAATAATTACAGTGGCGGATATAAGATTTATATCTTTCAGGTTACACGAATCTAGAAACCTGGCCTTATACATTCTCGTTACGACTAAAACTTAAACTTTTATTTATTTTATTTATATTATATTTAAAATATATAGTATTTTAAATAATTTATATCAAATTAAAAATTTCACCAATTTGCTTTTATGTTCTATCCTTCTATTCCTTATACATTTATGTGTATTTTTTTATGTATATTATATTTTATTTCGTAACATCTAGTATCAGTATCGTTCCTCCTTTTGCATTTTACATTCGATTAATATCACTAGCTACCTTCTCCGTAAAAAAAGGGAAATCGGTCCAATTGATTGATTAAATGTCGATTTCAAACGAGAGAAATACGATGGGGTCGCGTTATCGTGAGATAGATTATTGTATCGGCCATTAGTTTGATTACTGATTGAACTGGATGTCCTGTAACGGTCCCCCGAAACCGTTTCCTGTGTTAGCAAAGTCAGGCGCTGGAGCTCCTACGGGATTGGTTACGAACTTTCAGCCAAGTTAAGATTAGTTAAGATAGTGCGGCCATCGGGTCCCACTGCTACTCTCAAGCTTCTCTCTAATGTGTACCGTCTTTTAACTTTTTTCGCTCGCTCCTAGTCTCTATTTTTTCTCCTCGAATCTTCTCTGTTGTCCTGCGCTGTTCTGAAACAGGTTACGACGTTATAATTGGCAAGCCCGTTCCGTGGGACAGATTCATCGTGTTCTCCATCGTGTTCACGAGCTTCGATAGTGGTTACATAATACATATACGCATACATATAGTACAGGGTGTCATAAAATATATGGGAGATAATTATAGGTCCAAGTCTAAACATCGGAACAATCGAAGAGGTTCATGTACAAAAATTTAATTTTACATTAGAAATATACTGATATCAATGAATCAATCGATAAACTTTTTCCCCCTTCTCAGTCACGCTTTATACATATATCGTGGCGATTGATTCGTGAACCACCCGGTATATTTAACTTGGGAAAATTACGCGAGTGAAACTTGTCCACGTCTAAGTACGTCAAATGAAACTGGCGGGACTTAAAAGCGACCGCAAGATGGTTAGTAGAAACAGTCGATTATAGTCAGCCAAGGGAATTGTGGAAGACAGGTCCCTCGTGACTTTTGCGCTCTGTTATTTTGATTACAGAATGACATCATAGAATTATAATAATCGACATAATGAATTCAAATGAATTTTTTCTATTGATTATATTGTATATTTACTTGTATTTTACCACAATTAATCCTGTCAAAGCAATAGGCAGTTAAAGAATCGTTTTTCGTGTTATTTTGATTTTAATACTCATCCCTTGTATTTCTATATTTTCTTTTTAATAATGGTCTTGAAGTTAATCTTTGTCGCTTATTAGAGGTAAATAAAATTGATGATTCCATTAACAAGTGTTTTAATAGGTACAGCAAAACGATTGCAGTGTTTACTATTAGAAATAAATACAAGGTATTTCAGTTTCATTTCACAAAGCTTTATCAGTATATCCCATCAATAAAATTAAGAAGAAATTTTTATATAAACGTAGGCTTCTAAATTCTTTATTAAAGTTGCAACAAAAATACAAAATGATAGCGAATTGGTGTTTCGTCGACACAGCATAAGAACACATTGTCGATATCCATTTGATACGTTTACACAAACTCTAATGTATACTTGCTAAAGTCTTTGATTTGTTCAACCAGTACAGTATTGGTTAAATGACCATTATCCTCAACGATGGATAGGTCGAGGACGATGAATTCCTTGACCTCCAAGAGCACTAGATATTATGTCAATGGATTTTTGCGCGAAACTGTGAAAGAAACAGTTTATCAAACACAAATAGATGCGCGTTCTAATGCACCCCTAGGTTAATGCAAAGGAAATATTTGCTGTGATTAAGGAAAATTAACGCGAAACTACTAATGCAATAGATTCCATTTTCCATAGATATCAGTCCTGCATTCATAATGACGGACAACATTTAAAGGAATTATAACGTGGACCGACGATTTATTCCTGCATGGTATCGAACAAGAAAGCACTCAGTGATCATTTCGTATTTTTGCTATAATTTTTTAATAAACCCTTTAAGAAGGTATGTAAAATTTTAATCTATAATGATAATGTACATAACAATCTTTCAAATACGGTGGCGTCTGAACACTAATAAGAGTCACTGTATTTTATTAATTTCAAACAAGATGAAGACCATAAAACGAGTAACGCCTTCAAGATGGAAACATTTAACAAAGATTGTTTCAAGCGACTACTAATAATTAAAATTCATAGAAGTTGTCAGCATGCTATAAGTACCGTGATGGTTCAACCGACATCACAATAAAAGTGTTCACCAATTACACATAATTTATCACTGGCACATGCGGAAGCGTCCGTTTTCAATCAGTCACGTCGCGTAGATCGCACCGGGGAACGCTTCTTTTCTTCTGGTCGCGGCGTTGCGTTGTATCGACCATAACGGAGGCATTATTAGCCCAAGGTTCCTTGCTGATTATTGTTCATCAGTAGAAGGAATCACGTACGTTTTCAAAGGCTATAAAAGATAGGACAGAAACCAGCCCGACTGCTAGTATTCTATAAACTTTCGGTCTATGCCAAAGGATCGTTCCGTCATTTTCGATCAAATTGTTGATGTATAGGTGTTCCGCATAGATAAAATAAATTCCGTAATCTATTGAACATCGTGTAAAGTTTACCAAGAGAATCTTTGATCGTTCGTGTATTGCTGGTTTTCTGTGAATTATTTCTGGATTTTATTGGTTCAACTAGTTATATGAAATTTTATATGAAAATTTGTTTTTAGGGAAGAAAACCAGCGAATGTAAACGCAAGGGGTTGCAATTGTGGTAAGTATTTCTTTAGATTGTATTTACTTTCTACTATGATATTAAAATGTTTCGATTAGTATAAATGCTGAAAATTACGAAGAAAAAGGGAAAATCTCTTCATTTCAACTTTCTCCCATACCGGTCAACAAACACTGTATATCGAATGTCTAACTTCTTACCTACATATTTATCATTAGTTTACCGTTTGTTCGTAACGACGTTTCTTTTTTGCAATTATACAATGGAATTAACGATACGGCGCTAGGTGTACCGGTACTGTTCCAATGGAATGGTGGAAAAAGTAGATTTCCGATTTTAATGGGAAGCGGACGAGTGGGGCTCCAAAAACCAGTCTCCGTCCGGAAATGGTTTTAACGAGGTGGTTCGAAAAGCGGCCAGTACACATCAGAGCGCGAAGAATCGCGAGCAAAAACGCTCTGTACACGTGGCTGGTGGACGAAACTGTTCCCCTTGGGGGTGGTGAGCCACCTCCAAATCGCAGGCCGTCGACCGAGAGAGTTTCTGTCGAAATTGTATCGTGTTGAAGTAACGTTATTTCATTCATGTGAGGGGATCGGAGGAAAAATGAGCCATTCGGAAGCTATATCGGTCAACTTTACAAATTGAAGAATAGGGGAATATAATAGCCCTAATAATAATAAATATATCTTCTTACAATAAATAAATTTATGGAAATCAGTTATTCGTTTGTAAGAAACTTTAGAAATTTTTTCAAAGTAAAATCGTTTAATCTGACTTTCGAAAAATGTACGAGTAATAAATTTCGATTTGGGAAAATTACGGTAAAGTTAACCCTTCAATATTTTCACGAAAGCATCTTTTTCATTGTGAAAAAGATTGTTGTTTTTTTAATAACTATTAGATGTAGAAATTAATTAGACGAATCTTCCCAAATCTTACCGTTTATTTCTCGGCTTTAGCCTTGAATTAGTTATAATTTACTGCAAGTATTTCCTGACTTACACCAAGTTTTGGAGGTACTTATCAAGTTCTAGCGAAGTTTTCATTTAACAGACACTCCATTTTTTTGTTTCCAACTTTTCATATCGTAAGCCATTGTATTATTTTAGTCGTTCGAATAAAAGAATACCGTTAAAATGTGGATAGCGCTGAAATGAAAGAAGTACAATTATCCAGTAATCATACTTTTGAAATGATGACTGGCATATCTGGATTAAATTGTATCTTTAAGATTCCTGTGAACTTACTAAAGTCTTAGACGTTTCATTTGAACTTTGATTATATTACGATATATCGTAAAAAATTTTAATAGACTCGAGTTTCTTTATCACTAGAGACTTCAGAAACGAGAGAACAGTTTTTCATAAAAATCTCGGTCCCCGTATCGTGTGAGCAGATCTGTCGACTGGGTTGCCGCGAGATTAAAACGCTTTTGATGTTTGTTTCGTTGGTCGATTTTGATATGGAACGTGCTTGGGAGCGCAAGTTAGATGTTGGTGAATAGAAATAGACAGGAAAAATGGAAATGAGAGATTGCAGTATCTGATTAATCGAATAGAATACGTCGCTAGCAAGTTGATTGGTGAGATGAATAAAAAATCAGAAAAAGAATGAGTAAAATTGGAAATGATATATTTGTCACTTTTTCTCCATTTTTGAGTCGAATAAGACATAGCCAAGATATATTTCACCACGTAAATAATTTAAAAATAAATAAAATAACATTTGAATAATAACAATAATATGTTTATTGGATAATAAAGTAAAACTTGTTACAAGCTTAACAAATGTTATCGCAATAAAAGAGGCAGTGAGATTGAAAACAATAAAATTCTCATTTCATATTCATAATATCCAAGCAAGCAACCAAGTTGAACTAAGCAGCAGAAGAAAATCGAAATGAAAGACAGAAATAACGGAAGAAACCTCGGTCAATATGTTTGCTGCCATTAAAACGCGAATTTCAATTCTCTTCTTTTAAGCCATAAGAAAGGAGCTTAAAGAAAAGTTCGCTTTTTGTTTTAGTCAACTGAAAGAGTGAAGCTCGGCAATTAGGGAAACAAGAAGACCGACTGAAATTTCGTCATTTATTTTATTAATCGTTTATTTCTCGTGACAGGCAAACAGGGGGTGAAGCGCGTTTACCCTGTAATGAACGTCTGGAATTCTACTCTTTTTTTCTCTTTTTTTCTCCTTTTTTTCTCGTGCTAATTAGGTTGCTGTTTCGTTCTGCTTAAGACCGGGCGTCCCAAGATCTGCTTATTGGGCCCCTCAAATCCCGTATAAATAGCGTTCGCAATATCGTGTCGCGGCATGAAAGAAATAACTGGAACACGTTTTCATTAATACTCCCCGTAATAAAGTGGGTTTTTTGCGCATTTCAATTAGCAACATTGGAGAACAAATTGAATCTGGTTTTTACTAAAACGTAGAAGATACGAGAAGTTAGAGCATGTGATGTCTTCATCGTGTGATCTTTAAATAGATCGTGATCCAAATCAGTAGCAAACGATGACAGCATTGAAACGCAGCAATCGAAACAATCTTCCTCTCACGAAACACATAGATGAAAAGATGCGCTCGGTGACACTGATCGTTTGAATATCGAACATGTACACAGCTGCTAGTGGGCATATCGAGTTCATAACGATGACGTATGTGTGTCAAACAGAGTTCGTTTTGCTGGAGCTGTCATTTTCGAAAGTTTTGCTATATATAACGAACGAGGTTTCCATGACGCGCGGAACGAAGGAAATTTTAGTATCTTGATGGATGGTACATGAATAATATCTTGTTGCATAGGATCGAACTTTGAATGTGATCTGGTTCCGCATTAGAATCTCCTTTATACGCTCTTTGTTCTATATAGAATATGATTGACGTTCCATTGTTCAATTTTTGAAGAATCCGGTTTGCAACCAACCTGCCGGGAAGTCGATGATTTATTTACCTTAGGGTGGGCTTTTAATTGAGAAGGATTTCATTTTTAACATTGCAACGATTAATCGTCGGAAAATTCTGTTGTTCGTGGTTGATCTTGATTTATTAGCAACGCACTGCCGTTAGTGACCCGGAAATCTATGCTGGATTAGGAAAGATGCTTTTCGATTTTTCGTATAAACGAAATAAACGCGGAAAAAAGAAAAATTATTAAGAATTCGATACAATTGTTATCTTATTATCTTTTTGATTTAATGGTTCTGGTTTCTGTGAATTCAAATTTTGATAAATGAATAATCATCCTTTTTAAGAGTTTCTCCGATCGAAAATAAATTTTTAAAAATTTGACGCGATTGCTATTTTTCAAAAAGGATTGAATAGCTTGCCTATTATCTCTATCCTTCATCTAGTAAATGATGCGTTTAAAATGTAAATCATAGATAGCTATTATTCTCTTGCTAGTAGATCCGATGTTTATTAATACGTTACTCAAAATGATTAGAGATACGCTTATAACCGATCGTGCAAAGGTGATGAGGTAGAAGAGATGAAAGTGGAATGTTGATTATCCGGGGAATCAATTGTCTAGAAACTATCAATTAGAAGTTTCCTCTGTACACGGAGTAAATTGTCTCTTTGATTAGACTATTAATCTCTTCTCGCTTGTATTTCAAATATATATATTTATTTCAGACACAAAGTTTTTAAATTTCCTAATCAAAATCCAACGACTGTATTATATTAAATGTATCTTCGCTACAGAAATGTTTGGTTCCGCTATATCGATTCGTTCGAATATCGGCTGTAGGAAACGTAGACCGACGTGCACAGTGATGTAACACGTCGAAATGCGTACAGTTTGATTTTCCGTGTCTTGAAATTCAAACGATAACTTTGCCCGACTCTGAAGCGGAAAATATAATATTCATCTAAACGTGTTAGCCGAACATGTAGCTCAAGTAACTTCAAAACAGCGAATAACCTAACGAATAATAAACTCGCTCGCTCACTCTCTCTCTCTCTCTCTCTTTCTCTCTCTCACTCTCGGTTGAATAAATATCTCAAATTCCTTAATTGCTTCACCAACTAGCAGCTTCATAACTTGGCTCGGTTTCAAGCAGGGAGCAAATTAACAAGATTTGGTATTTCGGTGTTCGTGTTTTTCAATAGGAAAAACTATTTTGATCATATTCCTCATTTCATTTTCTCGAGAACTAACTTCTCGTTAATCAGGTTAATACCTTCTTTATTTGTGGAAAATTACGTCTCTGGGAAAGTACTATATATAGCCTTCATACACCGTGGTACAATTCTCATAATGCTATAAAAGGGGTCGTTCTATTTCATTCGCATGGACATTCTTGGCAAGTGTGTACAAAAGGTAATTCAGAAGTTTTTCACGTGGTTAGATGGCAAAAGTTTAAAGCAACGCAGTTAAATGTTTGTGCTCTTTTTCAATTTATTCCAATATAATTCACTGTCGCCTCATGGATACATCGTGATACGTTCATTTGCAAGAGACCTTATTTCGCCTTCTTCCTTCTTTTTCTTCTTTTCGTACGGGGCGGTCTGATAAAGTGGCTGCATATTCGTTCCTGTGTTTCCTGCACGAACATTATTTTTCAATGTTTTATGTTATCTTGTACGCGTGTTCCTACATCGTTCGAGTAATTTGATTTTCGAGGAAAACGCCAATATCTTCGATCCTACCAGATGTTGTGTACGAGAATCGTGCATGCATTTGTTTTAAACCAAAGATCGAGCTCCTCCTAGTAACTGCGATTGAATTTCTCAGGGCTGATTGTAGAAACAGAGGTTCACTTGGACGTTTTGTATACTCTCTATATTGAGTTTATGGCCAGTATAGTTATTCGAAGAGGGTATGTTTCTTTTATTCGAGTATCAATCCTTTTGTGCATCGGTTTTTCTACCTACGATATTTATAAAGACGTAGAAAATTGTCAATATTGTGTAAATAAGGCCTGCGCTATATATTTTCTTGTTTCCCTTCAAAAGGAAATTTTAACTTTTTCTTTCTCATTGAGATTGTTTGAAATTTGTCTATAATATGTTAATAATTATATGTTATAATTTTCTTATTTTAGCGTACAGAAAGGTATTTTTTGTGATTGTTATTTAGAGTTTCCAATTCTTATATGACATTTTTTAAAGTTGGTGTTTCTTTAAAAACAACACACATCGAAATGAGAATACGTTCAATACACATGACTCGTAAAACTACGAAACCATAACTTCTAGTGTACGCTTTTATATCTTAGTTACGTTTCAAAAAACATGTCCTATCAAAAATCACGCGCACTTGAGACGATCGGTATATCATATCACGAAACTGTAGAGCATCTCCGCCTATTCTCGAGCGTGCCATTTCCCCCCACAAAAAGCTCCAGAGGGAAAGTTGGTTCCTTACGTCGAGCCCGCATATATCCGTTCCCTTTCCATAACGGTGGCTACAGAACCAGTATGTGTCGTCTTGGCGCGCTTGCAAAGGGTTGGCGAACGAGTTACTTGCCCCCGAGGTTCGCGAGAGGCGGCGAGCTTGCGCCAGTTCGGCTCGCGCCGCACAGAGAGACGTGCGCCGCGCCACCGAACGCTCCGCTCCGCTTCGAGGTAATTCGCAGAGGCGCGCAACCGGCCCTCGCCAGTTTCGTTCATCCGCTCGGACCAGAGTCACCTCTCTGCGTCAGCATGACCGATAACTTGTATCGTACGTGCCATCGCACCGCTTGAGGATCGATCTTTTCGCCCAGCATAAGATTTCGATTCAGAAGATCGATCGTTCATTGCGAAAAGATTCGTCGATCTCGTCCAATTTGACGAAGTTTCGTGAATCTTATCTTGGTGGAATTCCATCGATCGAATTGATCTCAGTGGAGTTTCTTCGATCGCGAGTGTCTTCGAGTGAACACTGAGAATTAGTGGGAACATAATTTGTGACGAATAATTAGAACGACAAGTGCTTATCGTTTTAACGAAAGTTTTCCAGTGGATTACAAGGATAATGGTTGTATGTTAGAGATAATCTTGATTTGAGATCGTCGCGTTTTGTCCTTGATTAAGATAAAAGTCAAGGGATAAGGGCGTTATCGATTACTGAATCGAAAAAAGGATTGTACTATAAAGGTTTTTACTAGAATTAATGTGAAAGAGCTATCGTAGAACATCACCGAATTTGGAGGATAGTATTCCGAAGGTTTTTCGTAAAATCCAAGTAACTCTAACTAAAATTGTAAGATCTCAGAGTACAGATTTGAGAGATTCAGGCTTGAAGCGGACGGTGAGGTTTAGCGCGAACGATTGGTCGCGGATACAGTGCGATCGTACAACCTGCTTGTAATTCTTTCGTGTCTTGCTACTATGATAAATGTTTGAGCCATACGTCGTTAGAATAATACCAATTATGTGACCCGAAGAAAGCGCAAATCCCACCTCTGTTTATGATCAACACGTGGACAGATCGTTCATCCTGTTTGTAACATAAAATAACTGGAGGAACTGTCGTTGTTGGTAAACGATCACCAATTTTAAGAAATTTCGACCGATCGAAATTCTAAGAAACGCACGATTAGTTGTGCGGATATTTTGTGTTGACATTTTTTCTATTCGAGTGAGATGAAGTTACAAGGACGAATGTTTGGTATATCGTAACTGGATCGTGGCTACTGCGGAAATTTTGGCGGAACTGGTCGATACGAAAACTCATCGAGGAGAAGAGATCTGTACCCTCCTGTTCGTCGACGGATTCATGTTGGTCGAGTGCGATCGGCGAAGTGCTAATGGAAAACATTCTCTGGCCGATCGTGATGAGATTGGAAGGGTTAATGGGCCGCTGAACGACGGTAATCGGTTTGGAATCGCGAATTCTTGCTGATTAATCACTGACACCGCACCGTGACCAATTGTGGTTCTTTAGCTTTCGGTTTTAAGCTTCCTCCAAGTCGACTTGGTGAGTAATCATTTTTTGTTAGTATGGTCAAAAAGAGAAATTCAGACGAATCGTGGTGTGACAAGCGAACATTTAAATCGCCTGATCTTCTCAAACGATATTTAAATCACATTATATTCCTTGGATTTCTGAATGAATATCTGTATCAGATTAAAATTTGGTACGGATATAATTAACTCAACGATAAGGAAACCGTATCAGAAAAAGATATAATTATCAGATACACAGCTAGATGAAATCTGATAAAACACTATGTTCATTATTTACAATAATTACTTCAATAGACTTAGGTTTATGTATACAAATGTATGAAAGCGAAATTCGAGCATTACAAATCGCCAATTAATTCTCATGAAAATTCCTCAATATTATTTGAATTAGGTTATAATATTCGTACATTGAAACATATTCGTTATCAATATCAAATTAAATGGGTATTATTTTCTTCGAATAATATATAATCCGAGTAAAATTAACTAAATTTATCTCTTTATAAATTTAGCTATGCGTCTTTGCATATTTTTCTCTTCCTTTTTTCCATATTTAAACTTCAAAAATTTTCTGTTCTTATCTTCTATTTCTATAGTTTCTATTAATTAACTTTTATTAACTGAAGAAATGCAGAAAAAACATTTCATCTCTTGCACACTATCATCAAGTACAGTTCAGAGATACGAACAGGAATATCCGTTCATACGAAGCAGGATTATTTACACGAACACGAACGACTCGTAAGTTGCAATCTATTAAAAAATTGGCTAAAAATATGTGTTGTTGTAAATATTCTCATTTGAATTAATACGTGCCATTTAAAGTTTTTCATCTGTTATTACTCTATCGAGTGCTTTTTCCCTGGATACAGATCCGTTCCCATTGAAGTTTGTACTTTACGGAAAACGTCGCTTCGTGTTTT
Organism: Bombus bifarius; assembly: GCF_011952205.1. Taxonomy (NCBI): domain Eukaryota; kingdom Metazoa; phylum Arthropoda; class Insecta; order Hymenoptera; family Apidae; genus Bombus; species Bombus bifarius. The sequence continues at coordinate 1,591,232 of NW_022884511.1, read as the reverse complement.
GTTCACTGTCAGTGATTGATAAAATAACTGGACATACACGTATTTTGACTTGAATGCATATATGCTACCGATATTTATCAAATGCTGTAAATATTTGCCTGGAAAACTAACCGAATAAAATTCTCGTTCGTCTCCTGTACCCCCTCCCGCAATAGAGGGTTTTTATTTAGCATGAGACGCTCTATTGCTTCATGATCAGATTAAACGTATAGAATTTCTTATATCTTGGACGACTGAACAAGTCAATATCAAAAAATATAAAAAATTCGTAGAAAATATAATAAATAATAAAAATACAGTAAATAAATCGTGAATGTTTGTAGAAAATATTATTTTTATAAATGTAACTAAAGAAAGTCGAGAAAACTTGATTAATTGTTATCCTCATATAAGCGTCTCGAATTTTTATTTTCATGATCGTAATTGGCTTAATTAATCTGGGGACGTGTTAGGTATAACGAGATACGAGGGAATTTCGTTGTTACAACGAAAGCAGTTTTTATTCCTCGCATGATGAGAAAGAAAAAGATGTCACAGCAATTCTTACAGTTAGTTGAGCTTTCAAGGATGAGAGTGGAGTAGGTCGAAAAAGTTAGGAAATTGAGTTACCTTCATATTCCGTCTTCTTATCATCAAATCTAATGACGCACGTTAAATTTTTAGTGGTGACTGGGTATTTGAGCACCTGAAAAACTTTATTAATCAGGCTACTATAAAATCGAAGTACTGTCATTAAATTTTATAGACAATAACAACGCTCAACAGGCTTTATGGTGGTTGTAAAATAAATGTATATTTAAAAACACGTTAAAAAATATACTTTTCTTAAAGGTATTATTTTAAATTATCTAATAAAAATGACGTACAAAAATCTTTACGTTTATCGTGATAAATAAATTTAATTATTACTATTTTCTATCAATATGTATTGTATCTGTTTCATTTAAAAGTTGTTAAAATACTTATGTTTTGTAATTTTAAATTATAAGTGGATATTTTAATTTTTAACTGTAACATTGCTTTCGACAGTACATATTTCTCCTATATATAATTTTTGAATAAAATACGAAAAATTTCAACTTATCGTGGAACGATATTTCATTTTAAGGAACTATCGCAACTTCTACTACTAATTATTATTCATAAAACGTTGGACTTACCAATCTTAAATCCATTATCACGCAATCAGCAACATTTCATTTTAAAGTAAAATCTGTCTCTTCCAATGAACAGGACTTTTTCGATTTACTTATACCGAATCAATTATACTATAATTTCAACGATAAATTAATAGGAGAAAAATATACGATTAATATTATTTTTATCTCGTAACATTGTTAATTACTTCTTGTGACCGCATTATTTTAAAATCTATACTGTTTCATTTATTTAATCAAACCTCAGATTCAAATAAGTCGATTCAATCGATGGAAGTTCATTTAACCTAGTATTAACTAAAATTTCATTGAAACAAATGGAAGTCGGATAAATGCAGTTCTACTGTGTTATCAAAAACAAGCAAGTGCCTCAATACTATTGAACGGTAGTGTAATTTGTTCGAAATACGGTTGCATTGAATGTTCCATGGAAATATTCTATACCACCATTCGCCAGTCTCGTAAGCTATCCTCGATTCGGGTCAAATGTAAAAACCTCCTATTGCGATTCAGCAGTTAACTGCGAGTCTATGACCCCCGCATCTGGTGTTCGAATCGAACGACCAGCCTCCCTACAACTTTGCATCTGCATTTTATATTTATGTGCAAGATAAGTCTGCTCTGTGTTCGGTTTATCGCGTGTTGGATTCACCTGTATCGATTGTTACGCGATACTTTGTATTAGTATCCTGTCTTCCCCTCTCTTTATACAAACATCTTTGGTGTTGTTGTTTGAAAAGTGGAACGTTTATTTAGTTTTCCCTTTAATTTATCTTTATCTATCTAGGATTAATTTAAAGTCCAAAAAGTTTTTGTTGATTCTTCGAGCTTACAGACAACACAAATTTCTGTATCGTTTTCCAGTGTTTGGGTAAAATCGGTGCTTGTCAAGCCATATTCGCTCAAATATTCGAAAATGAAAAGTACAGACGAGATTGGGTCACATGATTCGCAAAACGAATTATCGGCGGCTTTTGAGCGGTGATGCGTTATTTCGATCGGTGATATTCGGTCTGCCGGACGACGGTTCGTTTTGTTCGAGTGCCATCGAGCGTTTCATTTACGATATAATGCGGTATTTGCCGGAATATCGTTCGTTTTAAACGCTTCCAGGATTTTGTCCTTTGTTCCGGCTTGAGTGAATTCGGATAATTCGAACTTTTGAAGCAGAATTGGGGAGTTTGATTCTGCTAAAGTCACGCGAAATCTTTTCTTTTTTTCTTCCTTTTTGTCTTTTAGAGAAAGACTATTCGGCGATACAAATGGAGTAAGGTTAGAAACGCGAGATTGTTCATTACGCAGAATAAATCTTTTCTGTTAATTATCTTTTTATACACTCCAACGATCTTTTTTTGGATCGTGAAGACTAAATGATAATTTTTGTAGTTATACTGGCATTGAAGGTGTAATTGAGCGTGGTAATAAACAAATTTCAGATAAATTGAAAATAAATAATCAGGATTTGTGAGATGATAAACAATATTATAAAAAATATCGTTGCTATTATTCTAATCTTTTGCAACAGTTCACACAATTCCCGTGTTTCAACGATTTCTATACACTCTCTGTATTCGCCTGTTTCCTTCGATAAACACGTTAATAAGACGCAACCGAGAATCATAATCTAATTTTCCAGACGAACGGATTGTCTTGTTTCAAAAAGCGACAAAGGCGGCAGCGCGAATGCGAAAGTTTTCCTCGTGATAATTTATTTTGCAAGTTGCTCTCGCTAAAAGTCTAATAGCAACCGGGAAAAGTAGCTTAACGATATTTTTAAACGACGAGCAACCAGGTCGAGGTTCTCTCTTCTGGCGTGTAGGAAATCGTTTTAACAGTTTTCTGCCTGTTTGTTGTAGCACGCACATTTTTCACTGTCCTCGGGAAAACCGATTAGATGAGCGCGAGTGGGAGTTGTGACATTGTATCATGATTAAATAAAAGAAAGAAATTGGAAAGTCTTTAATTTTTAAAATTTGATTTTTCCGATCTAGAATTTCTATTATATTTAAAAATAGCAAAAAATTAATAAAAATACTTAAATATCAAAATACATGAATTTATCATACATTTTTATATTTTTTGCGTGTCATAGGGAATAATTTTACTATATTAAACATTTAGCGTCATTTCTTTTCCCGACGATAAATTTCGCCATTTTTTATTTTATACATGAAACAATTAAAAACCTTCCTATGTATTTTACTCGTATCTATTATTTTTTTTTAAATAAATAAAAGGGATTTGAAATATTCCATTCTGTTTGCAAAAGTTTTGATCTGAGTAAATTGTATTTCGTATAGCATATTTTGGACGGAAAAAAGCTATATTTGTTCCTAACAAAAGCATGTTGGTATTGCGTTAACGGTAACGATTTATTATCGTTAAAATAACACGCAAATGAAATAACAGGGCAAAAGGATTTTAATTGTATAATAATGGATTCGGGTCAGGGGAGGGGATATAAAACATTGAAAAAAATCGAATTTTCGTTTAGATAAATCGTATGCGCGTATTTCGACTGTGTGTTACCCAATGATGTCTCTTTTATGAGAATTTCAAGCTGCCAAAAAAATCCGATTAAACACTGGATTTGCTTTTTGCCAGTGATTTAAATGGATTTATAAAAGAAGAGACAAATAGTAAAATAATTCCATCAACTGCTAAGAAAACAATAATGAAACAAAACAGAATATTCGCTAGCATAATAGAAATCGAATAATCTTCTATTAATTCAGTATAAATATTAGCATTATCTTCATGTTCGTTTCGCACATTAAATTTGTAAAAATTTGTTCATTGCTAAACGGTTGAGTGATTAATAACTTTATATTTGAAACTGGCTTTCTGAAAAATTTACTTTTTTAATTGTGTAACTTTCCCAGCAAATCAACGATATTCGTTGTAACTGATGCACGCGTTTTTCGATTGCGTAAATCGCAAAAATTCGGGGAATTATCGAAATTCATAACAGTGTGCCACTCGCAAATTTCATTCGCGGCGTTCTGGATAGAGAGCTTTCATGCTGTTAATGCCATTATGCAATCATTTCGCGTTACTGCAAGCAAGCGCACGCGAAAAAAAAGAAGATAAATAGAAAAAGAAGAGAAAAAATAAAATGGGACGGGCAGGAATGGATAAAAACAGACGGCCGTTTTATTCAGCCGCGTTAAAGCTTGAAATGAACTCTAATCGCTCAGTGTTGCGCGTGCGAATACCCGAATCAACCCTTGCAAATCGGATCATGTTTGGACAGCTCGTTAAATATTTCACCGGGCGCAAATGTAGCTACAACTTTGCTTTTGTCGTTGCCAATGCGAAATTCTTCGTTAACGCTTCCATCGATACATTATTTAATTTATCTCGTTCAACGGGGAGGAGCAGGATGCAAACAACTGGTTAACGATGAAAATTGATGCTCGTTCGTGGAACAGTTTAACGAAATATATGTGCGTACGGGTCGTATGGGGGACGTTAACGGTGATTTATATCGTTTCAACGTTTCTTGCTTCCTCGATATTTGATTCTAGCAACGCGACTGGTATAAATGTGGTTCGGATACTTGAAAGGCATTGTAGAGGACCGAAGACAAGTTAGGAGGCATTTAATTTTACAGATTTGAGTTCTTGTGTTAGATAGCAGATGATAACGATTATTATTAACATTCTAATTGTAGAATATATTTTATAATCTTTAGACGATAGGGTGTGATTATTATTTCTAACGATAATCACGTATATTTTCTTCACAACTTTCTTGATCTTCTTGCTAAATTGCGAAATTAATTTACGGTTAGTTAGGTACATTAATATAGTATATACTTAATACTTCTTTCACATGCACCACGAAAAAAAGGTTACGCATAAAGTTTAATTTTGGGCATCGTTAAATTTTTCCAGTTAAAAGAATTCCACTTAACGAATATATTTCCATTTATTCGCTGACTCCGTAACTTCTTATTGACTTCGCACTCGGGTTCCTTAATTATCGCGAAAGTTCCTATACTCTGCAACGCTGTATAAGCAATTCCAGAGTTGGATTCAAGTAGTATTCTGCACGCATGTAGATGTATTATTTTATGAGGTATTAATACATCAAATTGCGTAGAATGTTTCTGTTTTGAAAGAAAATGTAGCATATATATTAATAATTTCAAGACTTTTCAAGTTCACTGCCAGCATGTTGATAAAGGTTATAAATCATAGAATGGAACCGATTAAATTTCCAATTGTAACAATGTCAATCGTTAAACAGCAACGTATCCTCATAATACACGCAATTAGCGGAACAACAATAACTAACGAGAGTATGCATTAATCGAAGGCCGATTTTGTCATGTCGCTGATCCGAGAGATAACAACAGTACAGATTAAACGCATAAGTAATTCGTGCACTCGAATCAATTTCAGTGAAAATATTTCTTCGAAAATGTAATGAATAATTTACAATTCCGATATTTATACCAGAATAATTATTCTTGCTATTATAACGACTTATTATTAATGACACTTATTTTCTCTTATTTTCTCTTATTTAAATCGTACAATTCGCTAACGTACTCTACACGAAAAATAGAGCCGAGGAACGGTGAGCTCATTACGGTCCACAGTTTCTCGTTAGTTATCACTGAGTCGTCCCCAGTTATTCGCTTGGCTCGCGGGAAAAATGATTTCAGCTCGAAAATTCATTTCACCGCGTTCTTTCGACGAATAATCGCGCTGGGAACGGTACGCGCTGTTTCCACTAGCTCTCTCATTTGCCAGGTGATCAAGCGTAAAGTGATTCGTCGGTATTTTCATCGATTAAATAATTTATCGCTTCGTTTCAACGTTGCATTTGGTGTGAATATCTCCGATATTTGAAATATTTCTCCCATGGAATATAATTTCGTCGACTCTATTAAAAACATGACTACGTGTCATTTTTATCAGGTTGGACTTGGAGTATATCGTACTTTCCATATTTTGTAGCAATATTTCAATATTTCCGCGAATATATATATATTTGAAACATTGATTTTATTTTTGGAAGGAGAAAACTTGCAGTTTATTGCACTTTGAAAATTAATTTCCAAGAATCGATGAAGTTAATTATTTTAATCTATAAATTCCTGGCTCATAGAAACAACAAAACGTGGCAAAAAATATCGAAAGAACAATAGTTTTCGACAGAAAGATGTTCAGAGGAATCGACAGACTGAGAAATAAGTAGGTGGACCATGTTTATCTTTCTGTTGTAAATTTAGACCATGTTTCTTTTCTTTCCATGCTGTCTTCGAATCAAGTTTACAAAAGAGGTTACGGTCAGGAAGAATGTTTTTCGAACAGGAACTGGTTCAAGAGAAGAACATTAAGCTGAAGTAAAGGACATTGGAGTAGCCAAGGTATTTTAACAAAAGCTCGATTTAAACATCGAAGTAGTTGTTGGAGTGCTGAAAAACTCGATTCCTTTCCAAGACTGACAATGATTATCGAAAGAGTACAAATTACACAAAACAAGAACGAGTTGCTTCTCTCCAATTTTTATATCTCTTTTGGAACGAAATCTTCCCTTGAAATAAACAATTTTTTAAATTATCTTCTTACGCGTTTACTTTGACCAACAAATTGATTGTTCAATTAGGTAAAGTACGTCATTCAACTTTGATGCTTAGCCTGTTTTCCAGAATAGCAGGCGCGATCCTTTAATTGTTTTCGGTGGTGTATTATCGGCTTAAGGCTTGTCCGCTCGCTTGTCCGGATAATCGGCATTCTCTGTATTTCCGTCTACTCTCAAGCATCCTGTTGTTGGTAAAGCGTCTCCGAAAATTTACGCCAAAAATCCACTTGTAGAGTTCTCTGCTTTGATTTTGTGGTAAAATAAACACTTGCATAATTAAATTCTTGAAATAAATGTTCTTTATCACTAATTACCCGAAGTAAATCGAGAAAAAAAGAACAGAAAATTTCTTGTAATTTTTAAGGAATAAATCATTTGACATTTCACGCGTTCAATATTTTCTATATTGAATGAACAATTAGATTTTCAATATTTTATAGTCGAGAAAAGTTTCTGTATAGTGTTTGAAATTCATTTTATCTCGACCGTTCTTTACCGGCATTAGACTTTGTCATTAAAAGCGTTTTAACTCCCTACAGGAGTATAAATTACGTATTCCTCAGATAATTATTCAAACGATAATGAATTCTAATTTTACTGCAGTTGTATAATTATTCCTCTAGTCAATATCTTTATCCTCGAGAGCGATTCTGTAGCAGAAATATAATGTCCAGCGAAATACGTTCAAAATCTATTAAAACGTATATTTAAATTTTCGTATGCGTGATTTTGAAATAGACTTTTAGGTAGAAAAGATGCCCTTTCACCACTTTCCCGCCAAATTTCATTCTCAAACACAGTGGAACACGCTGGAATGAACATAGCTGGTTCTAGAACTTTGTTTGATTTAACATACATTAATATCTATATGTAATAGGTATTTAAAGGTAATCATCAGTTCTAGGCCAGCAGTCTAAAACAAAGTTACTATCCAATATGATTTGAACAGGAACAATACGAGTAATATAAGCGTAAAAACAATATAAGATTAATTTATTTCATTTTTCAGAAAATGTTTATGATATTGTCTTTGGTTAACTTTGAGCTTTAAGTTGACATGTGATAAATAGTATATAACGGTAAACTCAGCTGTTAGATTCTGATTTTCTAAAATTGACCATTTCGCAAGTAGCAACCTAATAGAATCGTTCGTTCTAGTACGTACAGCTCACTGCGTTATTTTCGCATAATTTCTGTCTAAAGTATTCGGACATATAGATATCAGAAAGCAAAAAAAATTCCGACTTAAAACAAATTGTTGTTTAAATATTATAAGAAATATAGGGAAAAAGTGAATTTTCGTGTCTCAAAAATATTCGGACACTTCAAATATTGACGTTAAGAAAGCTAAAATGGTAATTCTTTTATAAAAGTTTAATATTTTTTCCGATATCCTTTTTGCTCTACAACATGTTTTAAGCAGTTTAGCATGTTGAAAATTATTTTTGTTAGTAATGTATAATGCTGTATTTTATTTCTACATTAGACGAATTTGTCATATTTCTTGACTGTTTATTGTTGTTTTTTGCTAATTCTACAGTCTAGTTCATTCCACAGAGATGGGCGTACTTCTGTAAAAAATCCGTTATCTTAATTTGATAGCTTAAATTTGTAACCTATTTGAGTATTGTTGCTAATTTTAAATTTATTTTTCTTCGATTTTTGTGTCAATAAACTATCAGACAATAAATCAGCATATTTTTTTTCTTGGTTACTTACGTGCAATATTGTAAAAATCTGTAATATAAATTACTGCAATGTAGCCTATAAATATGAGGAGTGCCGGACATAACATTAAACCTTTATAATAAATTGCCAGTTTAGTTTTTTTGACGTTAACTCATAAAGTTCCCGAATATTTTTGAAACATGAAAATTCAACTATTTTCAATATTTTTTGAACATTTAAACAACGGTTTATTTTAAGTCAGATGATTTTTACATTCAGGCGTCTGTATACTATACTTCAATATATTGCAAAACATTTTTGTTGTTTTATCTGCATTTATTTCAGATATCGAACATAGAAGTTAAAATTATGCTAGTGTTCGAATATTTCCGGAACCGACTATAAATGCAATCGATCTTTCTATGACGCGATTAATTCGTTCCGCATTATATCGAAACCGTGTTAATCAAGACAATTGTGGCATTCATGTTATATGAGAGTTGTCCAAATTTATTAAATCGTGTTACATGGAAATCGTGTTATAAGAATATCGTATTGTCGCAATTTTTGCACCGTGTTACATCGAAACCGTATTACAAGAGGATTGAATGTAAGTCTGAAACAATAACTTATAATCGTCAATGAAATCTCCATTGACCCGTAAAAAGTCAAAAACCGATGCTTTTAACAGTCTGTGTATCCAGCATAAAAGGCAAGCGGAAGATCGGTGAAAAGCAGCCGAAAACAAGTTGAAATAAATCGAATAATCGACGGATCAGTCTGTGACGCGCGGATGCCAGGAAAATCGAGCTGATTCCGTCGGAATAAAAGCGTCGCGAGCCCGTTAAAACGCAAATGTTGCCGGAGTGCGGTTTCGTGTTAGGGGTTGCGAAAGGACTTTCTGCTACGCCCGTTTCCCTCCGCCTCCTGCTGCTCTTCCGTCCGGTGTTCGCACACGTTCTTATTGGCTTCCGTGGAAAACGTCGATGGCAGCAATTTTCCTGAATACACGGCAAAATTAGCCGACTTTGCGAACAGTTTGGATTTCTGGATAATCAACGTCGTTTTTTCTTATGTTGTTGACTTTTATACCGAGGTGCGTTGGTTTGCGCTGTTTATAGCTTTTCTGATAATTTTGATACGCGTGGTATCAAATAGATAGTGGAAAAGCGAGAAGTGGTTAGTAATTGCTAGGCTGCAGATTTCAATGTAAATTTACATTTCACTTCTCTATAAATGTCTAGTAATCACTAATAACAAATACACTTAGACTCAATGAATCAGAAAAAATCTGCCCCAAAGTACGACACAAATTCGTTATTTCCAAACGTATTATTTTCCTATTAAAATCAATATTACGTAGCTTGTCAATTGGCAAAGAAAATGTAATTTCCAGTAGGGTCTCGTAAATTCCCTTCAACTATTTACCACGTTTCATGTTTGTACTCGGATCTTCATTGGCTCTCATGAGAATCATGATGGGGTCAAAGGGTTTGCGACCCCCTTTTCAACGTTTCTTCTTCCCTTCGTCTGCGTGATCGGTGCAGCAAGTTTTCGACGAGACACATTTAGGATAGAAGACCGGATCCCTTGTTACGTGATGGCTCGTGTTTCCCGTTACGCTGGTCGCGTGTAGATTGCTGTGCATCTGTCGCGTTCCCAGTGGTACGAAAATACGAAGAGGCGAGCTTCCAATTAAAAGGAAGTAAAGATGGAAATTTCCAGTCCTGTCCCGAATTCTCTCGTTTCTCGCGTACGTGTACACGTGTGTATGTTTATACGCTTCGCACACATTTAAATGTATTTTATCTTGTTAAACAGAAAAGACTACTTAAATGATTATCCAATTTTATAATAATTTGAACGTCTGGTAACAGAAATAAAAATTCTACGTCAAAGACATTGAAAAAGATGAAGACGATATGTATCTACATAAATATTTATTGTTGCCAAAAATAAGGTTCTACCATCATCCGTATGGAATCTCACTTAAGCAGAGAAAATTGACCGGCCGCGAGACGGGAAGCTTATGGCAGCTTATAGCCACGCAATCCTTTCCCATAGGATGTTGATCTCGAGGTTTCAGGACCACTTTTCCGTTCTCCTTTCCTTCTGCCTGTTACGCGGAAACGTGTGAATTGGTTGCGCCCCGCATTTGCATGCGAGCCCATTGAATTTTATGAATATTGTTGCCGAGCGCCGCTTTACAATTCCCGTCATGCACCGTGCGGATAGTTTGGAACGTTGCTCGCTTCCAAGACGCGAATTTGCAAACGATCCTATCCCACCATTCGCCTCCTCTTTTGCGAAAGAACATTTTATTTCTGTGGATCCAGGAAATTCGTGGCTGTTCTAGAGCTATAGTAGAATACTCACCACGTAGTTTCCTTTTGTGTAGTTCTAGACGAAATTGAGTGATAGCTAAAAAAGAAAAAAAGGAAGGGGAAGAAAAGAATGATAGAACAGACGAAATCACTTAGACCTTATTGTTTAGATTCTACTTTTCAGATTGAATTTTTGGATTTTTTTTGTAATATTTCTCAAACCAGTGTCATTTCCCTTTTATTTGAAGCAAACTTGTTGGAGATTCTTATCTAATTTGTCTGAAGCTTTTTAATAAAGTTTATTCGTTTTCAAATTCGTTTCGAAGCACATAAGAAAATACTAAAATAGGAAGAATTTAAGATATATTTTTCATAAAATGATTCGTGTTAGCTGGGTCTGTCTTAAAGGGAACTCTTTCGTTTCTTTCGAAGCCTCGAAGCGATGTTATTAAAATTCATTGTGTTGCGATAAAACTACCGGCTAACATTCAAACACACGATCTCTTTGCACGAAAATAAAATTAATCAGGAGCTTTGTTTCCTCTAACCTTCGTGCTTTTTTTCGTAGATTTCTCGCGACACAAGCGGCTAATTGACGAGCGTTATGTAAATTTAAAGCGCCTTTAACGCTTAGATAATCGAATCGTGTTTACTTTCTCTTTTTTTTCTCTTTTTTGTTTTTGGGTTAATCGGTAGATAAAGTATGCATATTGTATATACGGTGAAGGAGTTTGTATATTTTCGAAAGGATCTTTGTAGCCACCTTCCGGGTAATTGTGGACTCAGTACACGCAAAAAGTTAATTAACTCTTAGAATTATTCGCCGTTCCGTTTTCGTTAAGGGAAATACCGTCAACGAGAAGCTAATAGCTGCTGAGCTCCTATATTTAACGCTTGAAGGTGTTTAGATTAGATTTTGCTAATTTTCAGTGATATCGGCTTTACATACATAACGCGCAACATTATTATCTTAATTATTATTTATAATCATAATTTAACTATAATTATATCGTACCATGATAATTAAAGGAGAAATTTCCTTAATTATTCCACCGTAAAATAAAAAACACGAGGAACATCAATTTAAGAGGTCTATACTCTACAAACGCCATGAAACTTCGCTTCATCTCCAATCCATAATCTTCAATTTACAACGAGCGTCACTGATTAGCAGGAACGTAATAATGCTGCTTGATAACGAGAAAGGAACTTTCATGTTCCTGAAATGAGAAAACGTCGCGAGTCAGAAAATTACGCCGAAAAGTCGCGAAATTTTCAACCTTATCAATAAACCGAATACTAAATGTAGTCTCATGGTATATCGCGTTCCTCACGGTAATTCGATGGAGTTTTCCCAGCGGGAGCTCGTCCTGGACAGTTATTTGACGTGGGAAAAATGACGAGAGTTCCTGCTTCATTTTTTATTTTAATTATGCGATTGATCCATCGTATATTAGAGCATTTGGCTTAAGAAGCTGATCAAAATTCAAATTTTCAAATTTCGTAAAGTGACATTAAAATCAAAAAATCATGAAAAATGTGACTGCTTATCGAGTTCTTCTTCTCCTATAATCTTCAATTTTGATCAAATTGGGTCAAGTACTTCATCGTGCAGCGTTCACCTATTCGCGCCAGCTTCGTAGTCGTGTTGTAAAAATCTAAAATCTTTATTTTTTCTTATTTCATAAAGAAGGAAAGAAATCACGTTTTCTCCTTCGTGGGTGTAATTTGTCGAACCGGTCGTTAAACATTGACCCTATTAATTCTTCAAATATTTTTTTCTCATCTGGATGCGCACAAAACCGTGAACGCGACGCCGTTTATTTCAAAGGCGACGTTATGTTTCTTCCACGGAAGAAAAGCTCGTCGCGTTATAAAGGATGAAAAGTTTCGTAGCCGTCGAGTCCATGTGTATTCGTGCGCTGACACAAAGGACGTCGGGAAGAACAGAAAAAAGAATAAATATATTACCGTGTCTGTAGCGTATACACGCATCTTTCTCAGGTTTGTTTCGTAACACGCGCTTCACGCGGTCGCGTTAAACGACAACGGTGTAATGGCGGAGGTTCGAACGTGAAATGGTAAGGACGAGGATTGTGCCACTGGAGTATTGTTATTCGAAATTGAAATGCGAGCCGTTTCGTTTGCAAAATTGGTATTAAAATCGAATTATTTACTAATTATTTTCAAATTATTTATTAATTGCGATTCAAGTGGAAACAATAATGCATTTTAAATAGCGAAATTATTTTACTGATGCTTCTGGAAAGTGGCACAGATTAACTGAAAAAGATGGTAACAAGTGCTAATATATTCATCGATCCTGAATGCAATATGCAAAACTCAATTATACTGGCTGAAATATATGCCCAATATAGGTACTATCTAGAATGTCTACTATTAGAACCACGAGCCACGAGAACAATTGCGCGTCGTAGTATGCATTCAGACATCCCGTAGCATCCATCAAGTATTCAGGAACGTTGTGTACGTCCGGTATTGTTAGATATTTAATGTATTTTCAGGAATTCTCTGAAATTGCAATCTTTGCTAAAACAATGTAATTAAATATTCTTTACAAAAAGGAAAAGCTATTATGGCACCATCGCTGAAAACAATTTGAAAATTTGAAAATTTGAGAATACTTTACGTGTTATTATACCATGAGATATATCAAATTTACTACAGTGTACAACTATTGAGCGTCAACGCTATACCTATGTGTTTCACTGGAAAGCAAATAGAACACTGTTGCACAGTGAATAAGAGTTAACACGTAAGAGTAAGGGTGTAGCAGTTTTGAAGTTGCCGCTATATTAATGGCGTGCGGATGACATCCGTATAGCCTGAAGAGATGAAGTATTATTCCAATGTCCTCCAACATATTTCTGCTGTTGGCATTAGTTCCCTTTAACGTAGTTTCTCCGTTTCTGTAGAATTTCTTCAAATATTTTTCTGTCATATTTTCTCCGAATACTTTCTCTTCTAATATTTTTCTTGTAATATTTTTATATTCACTATTTCATGTTGATCTTGAAACCGCTGATGAAGTACCATTGCGTAAAATAATGTCCAATCACGAAATATTATCTTTTTCTTCTATTATTGCAAAATTTGGAAAAAAATCTGTAGAATTTCTATCCGATTTTTTCAATGTTTTCTTGTCTTTTCATTTTACCGTTGAAACGAATGAAAAAATTCAGAGTAACGTTCGATCGGAAAAGAAATGAGAGGAATTTTTATGCTTAGCTTGGAATTTGCATCAGAAAGAGCGATCAAATTCAATTTGAATCGCGCGAGAAACTTGTTGCGGATCGGAATGGTTTTCGAGCACGTGCGTGAGCGTTTAATAATGCTTTGAGTTTTATTGTTGGGTGTTTATGGTTTAACTAAAATCGACCGCGGCGTTTTCCTCCTGTTCGCGTTGCCTCGAATTAGAACACGCGCCGTATTCTGCGACGAAACTATCCGCCTAGAATGTTTCCACCACTTCATGCCTTTTCACGTGGTTCTTATAAAATACGAGTGTATTTCAAAGGGGTTGTAACGATATCGAACTCTGCAGAGCTGCAGTTTACTATTTTCACTGTAATTTTGCGTCGTGATTCCTTATTTACTTTTCCTTGAGAATAAAAATGTTCTGTTATTATAAAAACGATATAGGATGAATTAATGACATTATTATATTGTCATTTTTTAAATATACTTGTTAATGTGTGTTGTTTTAACTGAACATGAGTAATTATTAGTGACGATGATATCGTTAATCATCGATTATTACACTGTAGATATTTGTACTACTTGGTACGCTTGCTACGTACTATTATTAGGATTAGTAGGATTTATTAATAAAGTAGAATCACATTTTAATTAGCATTTTTAGCAACGTTGATTAGTATTTTCCCAACTGAAAAGAATGCCAGTACGTAAGATTATAATATTTTAATAATATATTAATTTAATTTCTTGAGAGACTCGTGTCGAAATCTAGGTCAAGTCCCCTTGTCATTCTTCAACTTCGACGTGAAGCTTGCAATAATTAAAAGTTCAATATTTAATACCAGTTGAAAAAACGAGGAAAATTCTTCTTAAGGATTTGATTAATCCAAGAGTCCGTCGTGACACGAGATATAACTTTTGTAACTTCGTTCTGAAACAAGTAGGTGAAGAGCAGAGAGAAAAGGCGGATATAAGGAAGAATTGATTCTCGGTTTTAAGCTGAAGACGTAGTTTTCAAGCTCCTAAATCTCGTGGAACTTATCATCGGAAATACGATATTCGATACTATTTTAAAAGAGAACAGAAAAAATGTAATAGCTAGAAAAGATTACCCGAATGAGTTTTCATTTGTTATGATATGTTTAATTTATTTAGAATTTTTTATTTAGAATTGAAGTAAAATACGTACCTGAAAATAATATACGTAAGCCTTCTATACTTCAAAGAGATATTCATAACCGTGACACATAATCCTAACAGTTTTATTATGAAGGAAAAGGAAAAAGTTGCAAATTAGAGAAGATTAGCAAGTAAAGTAAAAATTTAAACCTTCATCCTCTTGATGTCATACTTGTCCCGTGAAAAAAATTGATGCTAAATATTAAAACGAAAATTCTGATAAATTAAGGAAATTTGTATCCACCATAATCTCTACAATTTTTATGATGCGAGTGAAAAAGAGGATCGCTAAAATACAGTCTTTTAACTCGTAAATAAGAAAATTATTCCTCTTCCGATATGGTATTATTTACCATATCACGCGAAATAAATTTAGGAAAATTTTTGCCATCTACAGTGCAATCTCTGCAATCTGTATTACGAAACGAAGAATGGATAGAAAAACTGGAAACATCAATGGAAACATTTATCTTTTTTGGAATATGAAAAACACAAAGAACGCTCAAAAAGAGATTTGCAACTAAATTAAAGAAGATATTCTCAACAAAATCCCAGCGAGCTTCATCACAAATATAGAGTAGCAGATTCATTTACGTTCAGTATCATACGTTAAGTATCATGTTTCTTTATGAGGTAGTTCATGACAAGTTTCGCGTTTGTATCTTGTTGAAGCAATTACTTCAAGAAAAACACTACGTCTTTACTTTTGTATATCCGTGGCCTGGAGACCGCTGTTATGAAAAGAATAGAATTTAGTGAAATCAAAAAGTCCTTATTATTGTGCCCTTGAATATGAATTTTGTTTTGGATTACAAGGTCTAGAAACAAAAGGGCTATAAGTAGATTTCTATTGCTGTTTCTTGTAGCATTCAACTAGAGCTATAAGATTAATTTTTTGGTAATGTCCTTTGCTATAAATATATGAACGTGATCCCTATCATTGCTTCTTCTATTGTATTGTAACGCTGTAAGAGTGAGGATCTGGGATCTGGATCAACATACACTATACCTGAACTTATACTTCCACTCACTCTTCTATCAATCAACCTCAACATTTCTCTATAATGTAATTTATAGTAATTTCAATCTCTTATTTCGAATATAGAGAAAGTAAATTTCCTTCGTTTCATCAACGTTGGAGGAATCGCACGACCGAACATTACGCATAACCGGAAACTTATTCTAGTACGTAGCTTTGAAAACATGAAAAGAAGGAGATGAAACGGCAGACACGGTGAATAGACAAGTATGTAATCCGTGAATCGTTCCTTTCGCGGATTAATGAAGGATCGTGTCGCGGACGGGGTACGGAACAATGAGATCGGTGCGAGATTATAAAGGTCAGGATGAAAAATCGCGAGTATCTTCTGCTCGAGCGAGTTAAACAAGAGGACGGGAACGACATAATCTAAGATAAATCCGTGGCCTCGGGATTATAAAGCTGCGGCGTGGATGCATTCTCACGGGAGACAGGCCTCGGTAGAATTAAATTTCGTGTTCGTTGTCAGTGGCGTGTCTTGCTTTTCTACTCGTCGACCGGTCCATTCTTCCTTCGATGTTTTCTACCCTCTCCACCGTGGTCTTCCACATCTTGTTCTATCCCGCAATTAAGGAAACTCCGCGTTCCCGGTTGCCGTGATATTTCGTATTTAACGCACGAAGGTACAGTGTCGTGGAAAAATGTTAGACCAAAGAGAAATATTTCATGTTTTTGAATGAATGCAAGGATGCTCGATGTTACTTCGTTTCTATTGTTACCCATTTCTTAACTCTTTAATATTTATATCTCAGAATCTAATGTAGTACGCGAAATTCTGTCCATTTCTATTTTTATTAGCGCAATACAAAAGGTTTTGAAATACAGATAAAATGTTATATTGTTACTATATTTTCTCAATATAATTATAATATAATATATAATAACGAGATCACTATGCTGGATAATCTAAGAAAATTTTGTAAGGTATTGTACCTATTGTGTATGTGCTGTCGGTAAGGGGCGCAGTGTTTCGAAGAAATTCTAAATGGCGGAGAGCCATGGTCCATGTTCAGAGTCGGGGAAATTATTATGTAGAAGATGTAAAGAGGATTTGTTGTTGGTGTTTACGCGGAAATGAAAACAAAGTTGTTCAAAGGTTTGGATGGTGGATATTATGGGATGCTGAGTACTGAAATGTTACGAAATAATAAAACCGGGAAGAATGTATTATTCAAATTGATTTTGAAATAGATTTATTAGATACGGTTTGAATCGGATTTCGTATTAGTTGCGTATTAATAAATTCATACTTAATAAGTTATTTCAAGAATCAAGCAATTTTGAGAAAAAATTACTTAATTTTATTATCAATACATTTAATGGTAAAATATCGAACTATTGCTTATTTTTAAACATTTCTTCCACTTCTATCGTGAAACAAAATTTCTCTAAATTTATACCGAAAGAACATGAAAAAATATCGATCTTGTCAAAAATTATTCGTATCGATATTTTACGTTGCTCAGGATTGAATAAAAAATTTCTTTTGAAAGCCGGCAATATTCCAGCGGCGCACGCTAAAGTAAGAGAGAATGAAGGCGAGAAGGCGCAAAAGGTTCGGTTCAAGGGTATATACGCGGTAATCTATTTCTCCAGCAATCTTTTCACTTAAGGGGTGGGAAAAAATCTGGATCGATATTTAATTAAGCGTCATAATGTAATCTTCTGATTAATTTTTTCATCTTGTAAAAACGATATATATATATATACTGGATAAACTTCACTACGTATTCCTTTGAAGCAACAAAAAGGAAAAAGAGGAAACAAAGAAAGAAGGGAGAAGAAGAGAGAAAAAAAAGTAAAAAGAATACAGGTTCATATTTTCTTTCGTGTCATGGCTCGACCGGGAGATAAATCCCACGAGAACAAGAGAATTTAGGATATTTAGGCTATGCCAGGTTGCCTAAGATTAAATTTCGCGTGCTATTGATTGCGCCACAACCTCTCGTGGCCGAATCGTGGAATTTCTAGAACGAATAAAACTGTGTCTGGATGAGATAACCGTATGTAGATTCGATTGCTGCGAATTCCGGTGACGTTTTGCCCGGTTAGGACATTGTTTCACTGGCTTCCGTATGAATGAATTATATGCGTGACGTGTGAAACGAATTTAAAGCAAAGGGTAGATAGAGAATAAAAAGCGATTCATCTGAAACCACGATGTATGTTCTCGTGCGGTATTTATTTTTCAGTGTTAAAATTTGGTTTGCAGGTAGAAATTATTTTGAACGTTAGCTGTGATTATGCTATGGCGACAAATGATTTCAATGGAATTATGATAGATATTTATCTTTTTAATATTAATTTTAATATCCAGAGCTGACATAAAATTTAATTTGAATGCTAATTAAGTTATGAGAACAAATGATTTTAATGGAGTTACGATATCTGGTTTTGCAAAAAATTGTTATTTTATTAAAATTATTAATGAAATACTTATCTTTTTTTTAATGATTTGAATTACGATGGAAATTAACTTGAGGTCAAAAATGTTTTCTGTGTCGAGGTACATGTTGCATGCTGCCGAAAATTAATTGCAATGAAAGTTAACTATAGTGGCATTTTAATGAAATTTATGTATTATTCTCTTTAATGTTAGGATCATGATGGAATTTTTAATTTAATTTGAAAAATTTATCACTGTTACGTAAAATACTAAATGAGGAAAGTTATACACAATTTTATCTGTATAAATGATATTTGCCTTTACGTAACAAATAACGTAATAAAAAATACGTAATAACTATTATTACTTGAATTTTCAATAGAATGGCTTTTTCGTTGTTTCTAATCGTAGATATTCACGGTATGATGTTTTATAAGAGTTTGTTATTTACATGTTCTTAAAACAATGAATATTCGTGCACGAGGAACTGCAGTATTCTGTATTAAATATTCAAAAAGCGATGGGATAGCTGACACAGTCAGACAGGGGTTGATTCTTCGTATAAAAATAAATTCGAAACGTAAAATAAAGTATTCTGCTTTATGCAGCGCTCTACTTTCGAGGAAATTGCATTTTAAAATTTATAAAATATACATTTATTCCATCATTTTTTAGCATAATTTAATTTCTACTTTGTTTAATTCAAAAATGTTTCGATTACATAAATTCATTGGAATACGAATGAAATGTTAAATATTTATAATAAATATTCTATTTTAAATATTTTACATACGAAATATTTAATATTATTACAAATCGTATATTGTCGTTGCTGTATTTTTAATGATAGTAATTAGAAGAATAAAGTTACATGCAAAAAATAACTTTTTCTGCATTAATAATAATTATAAAAAAGCAAAAAAAGATATTAATTGAGTTTAGGTTTCAGGACAAACTTTACACACAAATTACTGAATTTTCATAAAGGGATTCCTCATCGTTTTACCGAGAGGGATGATTCCGACGGTAGTATACATAGACACCTAGACATGGATTATGTAAAAGTGTACGAAGCGGGAAAGTCTCTTAGCAGTCAGTATCCTTGGAATTAAATTCTGGACGGACGGTTCGTTAAAGAAAAACGTGCTTCGTTTCACCGTCGTTTCTTTGCATCGTTAGCACACTTACACGTAGCTAGATCGGTTTCTTATAAAGCGTTTTTCATCGTTTCCGTCGCAGTCGACATCCCTAGAACTTCGACGTTCTCGCATATTCGGTTGCCTCGTATAATTAGCTTGTGAATATTCAACAATCTTTTCATACCGTGTTTCGTATCGGTGCCCGCTTTATTCACTCCATTTTTAAACATTTTAATAATATCCGAGGGATGCAAATAACATAATTTCTTTTATTATTGTAGATATTGTAATATTAGAGACAGTTATTATTCTATGGGAATAAGTTTATTAGGAAGGTATAAAATGCTAAAAGAATAATTGCAAAAATAACGATCGTTGCTGTTTCAAAGACGCGCAATTAAAATCTCTTTTGATGAAGCTGCTGCAACTTTCTGTAAAGCTTCGTCTTGCTCGATATTAACGCGAAATCAAACTCAAAATTAACTCTCTCGTGCCAAGATTATTTTCCACTGTCAAGAGTCACGCACTATGCTCTGCGCCCTTTCATGAGAGAAAAATTTTAATTGCCAGGTAATCAACCCCTCGAATGCAACGATAATCGAAAAGGAACGTTGGAGCAAACAGCAAAGAGCCATGGCAAGTTTCCAAAGTTCGAAACGTTGCGTCGATGGAAGTTGAATTCTCAAGGAATGTACTTTTAATTAAAGGCAACGCAGCGGCGGCAACTCGTGCCTGTGTAATATCTCTGCAAATAAACAGTCGTGTCTCTACGTTCTAGAGTCTTATCGCGACTGATTGAAACGCGTTCCACTTGATTTGTGCAGTTAGTGGAATCTATGCGATGAGATCGTAAATTATCTCCTTGAGAGATGTTGGCAAGTATGCTTTAGCTTACATAGATTTCTGTAATGATTTCTGTATTTGTTAAACTTCGTGTGATGCGAAAATCTGTACAATAAAACGAACGACTTAGTTGGTCCCTGAATTATCTTACGAGATACAAAAAAAAAAAGATAGATTTTTTGAGATATATTAGGGCAAGGGAAAATATTTCAAAATATCTCAAACGATTTACTACTTCGATGAATCTTATTCTGCGATAGTGTACCGTTACTCTTGATTCGTTCGGTTGAATCTATGGAAACATTGTGAAGGACTCTAAATAAAGTAATTCCACTTTTTAATTTCCTAAGATTCTCCGTACTTCCCTTTGATTCTGGTCTTGGTCATTCGATACACTGGCGAAGGCGTTTCTGTACGACTGATTGTACAGGTAGTTAATTTCCTTTGTATCGAGCAGCCTGTAATTAGTATAGATTCGTTATCTTGTCGTTTGGTAATGAAATTTTCGCGGGATCGGTCGAGGTTACTCAGAACATGCAATTGAGTTAATACAGATGTTTCCGTATCTATTGCGCTGATTGGTAATAAAAAAGTCGGTAGTCGAATAAATTAATTAAAAATGACTATCTACATCGTTCCAAATAATTTTTATAACTTTTAGAAATCTTCGCGCCAAATAATTTGGAAGAGCGAAAATTTAAGTAACCAAATGGTTTGTATCGCCTATTAAAAACATTGATACCTTAATAATTGTAAAATATAATATTAAAAAGACATTCAAGTAATTTTTAAATACTAATAAAATTTAAATTCCTTTGTCCTTTTTCTTCCTTCCCAGCCAACGTAAATTCACCATATTTCTATAGCTTAATCAAGCAAAAGGGCAATTAAATCGGGTATGACGAGGCTAAATAGTGATTCAACGAGGCGATCGTATTAGATGATAAGATAAGTGGTCATAGTGTCCGGTTAAGCGGCTCGTTTCTTATTAAACGCCTTAACTTTAATCTCGTTCAATTATCGCACGATTAGACTGCGTTGCTTCGCCTGACCTATATCCTCGACGTTGTGTCAGCTTATCCTAAAATTGTTTCCTCGAACACGCACTGGAAAGTTAATTCGACTAGGGTGGCTGATTTAATTAACGACGCGCACGTTCACAAAGATGACGAGCTGAAAGTTGCTCGATTAACAATTTCTTCCCTCGACGTTATTTTTCAATTAATTTAAAGTTAAGCGTGTATAAATACATATATTATATAATAATATGTAATTATATATCATATAATATATAAGATGTATTTTTAAACATTTAAATTTCTAATAAACGCACAATTTTTCTATTTGAATATTCATATTTATTATCAGTTATGAATTTGAAGATTGGATAGCTTCTTCTATTAAATTAAGCGAACTATCTCTCGACTAGGAAAGGGTTGTTAAATTATCACGCAAAAATGAGTTAATTAATTTTAAAATTATTTCTTCTAGTGTGTGGCGAAAGGGCGGACTAATTTATTACATAATTCATTTTTAGTAGAAATGTAATCATAAAATCAAAATTAAAATTAATTAAAAAGATGAGTAATTTACTCCCGTGTTAATAAAGGTGTTATTTTCGCTGTGAATAGTTCTGACCGTTAATAAATTAAACAGCAGGTATTTTCATAAGTAATTTTTACTAATAAAAGTACGCAGAAAAGAAGGTTTTTCAAAAATTATCACAGAATCTGATGTAGAAGTATATTAAATTTTGATATTTGAAAAAGAAAACACAACGATAAAGAAAAAGTAAACTGCAATAATTTACTTGCAAACAATATTTCAGAGGAAAAGAATCGACGTGTAATTTAAATTAACTTTTCAAAGCTACTGCAACGAAACGATTTTAACAATAAATCCGTGCAACTGTACTTCACGTTGTGGAAGTTAATTTTGAAAGCAAAACGACGCGGCGCGGTGAATGCGAAGGAAAAGTTGCTCTCTTGTTCATGAAAAATACAGCGACCACTCGAAAGTATAGGCTTGGCTGAAGAACTCGGCAAAGAGAGGAGCAAACTTTTTAGGATACTAAATGTCCAGCTGAGTCCTTCAAGGACCCTATCGATCGAACTTTCTCACGTTTCTAGAACAGAGTTTTCGAGGATCTCTCTAGTGGGGAAGTTGAAGTATCTGTAGAGTAGAGCTCTGTAGAAAGTGATGGAAGGACATACGCCATGGATTTGATTATTTTTTACGTTGTTTTTAAACTTTCGTATCCCTTGTCTTCGAACAATCGAAATGCTTTCATTGGCAGTAAATTAGTTTAAAACATCGTCTAAAAGCAAATATTTTTTTACTTTTTACTGATTGCATTAATAAAGCCTTTTATACAACGATAAGGAAATTGTTAATAAACCATATGAAATTTTAGAAGCAAATTCCATAAATTATATAAATCTATAATCTGCAATTTATAAATGCAAGAGAGCCAAGATTATTAACGTAAAGAGTTATTTTTATCGTAGATAAAATATAAAATAAACATAATTGGAGTTATTGTTATTAATTAACTCTCTCGTCTCGTTAGCATCAGCTGAATTTATTATCAGTATCCGTTTCCGATTTGTCATACAATCGGCTCATGTTGCGGAATAACTTCACTCGTAGTTGGAGAAACGGCGTATTGAAGGTTTAACCGATTCGGTTAACTTCACTAACCGGTTAACCGAATCGGTCTATTGATTGTTTCGGTCGGTTAAATAGCCGAACTATAGGCAATAACAACTGACCGACTAAGGTTAACCAATTTCAGCAATTTCGAATGGCCGATGTGAAATTTGCGATCGATTCTCCTTCCGAGTATCAATGATTGTAACTTCGATGTTGTACAATGTAAACGCGCTTGCTGATGCAAATGAAATTTTGATGTTTCAATGTAAATTGCATACATGTTATTTTCGTTTCGCTTTTTTCCCCGATATATTCACGATTAAATGAGAGAAACTTCGATGGAGTTAACAATTAACATTTTTGGTAAATAAGGTAAATAATTAAGGCAAGGTAATAATCTGGTAAATAATTGTAAAATATCTAAAAGATCGTGTTTCAAACAAGTTTCACAGATTTAAAAAAAATATTTGAATCTAAAGTACAATAAGATAAAATTTGTTTTCCAAATTTAAATATATCCACAGATAAGTATCAGAATGGCGAAACATCGGAAACAAGACGTATTAGTTTCAGTTTTAATAACTTTCCATATATTCCTCTAGAATCCCATTTAATAATATAATCGTTATCGCAACAACTGAATATTCCATAATACCAGAATGACAATTTTATCGTTAGTTATAATTTAAATCATACACAGTTACGTTTCTCTCTGAAACCGGTGAAAACTTTACGAATTTTTCGATTTTACAAATAACGATTCAGCGAATGATTTTCCTTTTTTTCATTTTCGATTAAACAAATAACCACTGGAGAACTAACGTTAACGAGATTTGTTAATGGCTGATAACGAATGTAATTGGTCGCGCGAAAAACAGGCATTCGCGGAGCTGTGGGTTGCGCGAATGGAAAACAATCGGCTATAAAAGTTCTCCGCGCGAGAATATCACGTCGAAAACATGCGATTCGATATCGTTGCATTAAATTTTCTGCGCAACAGTTAAATTTCGTCGAGTTTAATTGACTGCAAGCCTCTACGCGTTCGCACGTGTAAATGACGCGATGCATCGTGTGCTATCGAAGAGCAAAACGATTTTCCGCCATTGTTCCCATAAAATTCTTCTCTCTGCTCTTTTCATATTAATTTACTATCGGTTAGGACAATACGCAGAATACTGCACGTTTGACATCTGCGTGCTTTAAAAAAAATGGAAAACAATTTCATTGCCCCACATTTCATTTTGCATTTTGGATTTTTATAAATTTTATACAAGGATCGCTTGACATGTTTCAAAATGTCTAACTTATTCAACTCTCTTTAAGCAGAAGTACTTTGTTACGCTCCTTAGATTATTTGTATTCTTTGTGCCCAGGTTTAATTTCTGACTATTCTAGACTTTACAAAAATTTGCAAAACTTCTGGGATACTTATCATTTAGATAAATCATACAATCGTTCGCAAATTTTCTCGAAAATGAAGTTTCATTCTATATTTTCGATTCATTTTTACACATAGAATCGGCCTTTGCCATCCGTATTGTAACTATTGGGATACCTTCTGTACTTTAATTAGATCTGTTGAAAAGTCACAGTATCCTGATCACAATTTCCCTCGTCTTTACCCGCCTATTCACGGATAAAGGATAAAAAAATATTCTTTAATTACCAAGCAAACTTACCATGAGAAGCCGGCTCGGAGGGGGTTGTAAAAGAAGCTCGCCAGGGTGTTATTAAAATCCCTATGGTGGCAAGCTACATCGATAGAATTTCATTAACGAGTTTCAAAGACGGACACCGTCGAATGGTTTAATTCCAGTAGAAAGTTTCGAAGAGGGATCAGGAGAGTAAGTAAAGAGGCTCGAAGTTCGACCGTATCGATGTGAATACAGATTAATATCCCGATGCAAATTTCATCACGTCTATGTTGTTATAATGAATTCTTTGATGGAAAGAAACAGAGCGACTGGTTACTGATTTCGCGCGCGTGAAAGCGTGAAACAAACAATAATAATGGAAATAAAGCACGATTCTGATGTTAATAACTTTGGAGATGTTGTGGAGGAGAAAGAACGTGCGAACCTCGTGATATATCCAAGCACAGGGATGGAAAATGCGAGCAGGGCGAAAACAGTGGTACGCTACTTTAATTTTCATTATTATGAACGCATCTGGATGTATACTTGCTTTCGGTTACAACGAAATGCGGGTGTTGGAAACAAGGAAAGATAGGGATGGGGTAAAGAGCATTTTTTTTACCGAGGGTGAAACTTTTGTTTATGTAACTTTGCTTGTGATACAAGCTTCGTTAATGCTCTATAATGGCGGGAAAAAGTAAGTTTAATTCTCGACTATAGATCATTTTGTCTCTGAGAGGGGACTGAACTTTATTTCGTTATCTATTGTATATTTTGCTTAAAATTTAATAAGACAGTTCAGAAACCTCAGCATTTATGCATCTTCAGTTAAAAGGAAAGTTTATCGTATTTCTTCTTTACTCTACTAGATTTCAATCTTTTTATCGGAAAGGAAATAGTAGACGTACAATACCTGGCGAACGTATTCGTACACTTTTGGAAACAGTATAACTCTTTTAAGATTGAGTTAAACGAGCTTTCCTGAGATGTTAGACATATTAGTTTATTAGGTGATGTATAAAAAATTCACATTTTACAATTTTTTTATTTGGGCCTGTAACGAAAGTTGAAACAACACATGTTGAAGATTTATATCAGTTATGTGCACGCTAAAAATTTCATTGAAATCGGTTAACGTTGTTACGGGCTATAAACGGTTAAATGCGATGAAAATTGTAGTTTTTCACGACTTTCGGCTTGAAATGTAAAGATTCTTACATCTGTCGATGTTTGTCGCTTGTTTCCGTATGAACCCATTTCGATAACAATTTTAGCATGTACGTGACTGGCATAAATATTCAAAATGTGCTCTTTAGATTCTCATTACAGGCCCAGACAAAAAAGTAGTAGAAAGTGAACTTTTCTCACGTCATCTAATAAACTAACGCTTCTTACGAAAACATAAGTCGTTATTAGGTCCAATTTAAAAACAGTTATCTTGTTTTCAATGGTGTACGAAAATCCTCGTCCGATACGGTGCATTTACTTCTTGAAAATGCTTGAATTATCGTAACGATCACGCGTCACTGAATCAACCTGGATAGAGTAAAACCACGTATTTTTGTTAACAACTTGCTGCAACCAACTACACAGCAAATCAAACAATCCTCTGGTCTATATTTCAAACAACATCAATGGTTACTAGGAAAAAAGACGAAAAATGTAAAAAAGTTTGAAAAAATAAAAAAGGACGAGCGATAACCGAGAACGAGCAATTTCACAAAAATTCCCATTGATCCTACTCCGCAAACCGACGAAAAAAAGGGAGGAGAACAAAAATATTTAAATTCGAGAGTTTTCGTGTATCGTTTTGCTTCTAATCTTTCGCGAGAATTCAAGTTGCGTTTTGGAAACGATTATGCCACGCGTTTCGAAACGCTAAAACAAATCAAACCGTTCGCGGCATGACAACAATTCGGGACGCACGATACAAATATTAATCCGCAAAATTTGCTTCAATCTCGCCTCTGAATTATCGCCGATCGCGAAATAAAACAAATAGAAAACTACAAAAACGAGATGGATAGAAAAACAGAAAAATAGAAGCATAACGAGGCAGAAATAGTCTGGTGTATTTCCGAAATTTCTCGTTTCTAAAAATATCACCTGAACGAGTTGTGCTTATCGAACGATATTTCCGCATTGAATGCTCGTCTTGTAGTTTCCACACGTTGCCATAGGTTTCAAGGCTAGTGGTCGAAACCGGAAATCTTGGGGGATCAGATAGTTTCTGTCGCAAAAAAGCGGCAAAGGAAAGATGGAACTTGCGTTTGATTGGACAAAGAGTCGATCCACGGACAATCTGATCGATTGGTGTGCCTGTAGCTCTGAGAGGGGTTCCGCTTCCAGTGATTGTAAGCTATCCTTACATTTTGATCATCTTGATGGAGTTTGGATTTGGTGAAAAGATGATGTAAAGTAATATGAAAGTAGGAAGTTAAGTAATGAAGTAGATTTTTCTAACTTTCCACTCACAAGGATTTTCGTTACGAGTACTTTGTTTTAATTTG
Organism: Bombus bifarius; assembly: GCF_011952205.1. Classification (NCBI taxonomy): domain Eukaryota; kingdom Metazoa; phylum Arthropoda; class Insecta; order Hymenoptera; family Apidae; genus Bombus; species Bombus bifarius. The sequence goes on along the minus strand of NW_022884511.1, from coordinate 1,563,887 downwards.
TCTTGTGCATTTTATATAATAATAACTATGAATAACGTTTATCGTGCTCAATTTAAAATAAAAATTAAGATTAAATGCTCCACAACCAAATTTCCAGTCGAAACTAAAGTTCTCACGGATCTTTTATACTTAATTTTTATTTTGATGTAACGTCTGAAACTTAATCTTGACTTGTTTGTTATATTTTATATAATAAAAAATTGCAAGATTTAAAATGCAAATTAAAATCAACTATCCTAAAATCAAGCAACCAAATTAAATATTCGAAAAGTGAAAATCAAATTAAATATGACGCAAGGATAGAGCGTCGTTGACCGGACTAAACGATACCCAGTGTCATGGAATAACCGAGGCGGCGAGTTTTCAATATGGAATGGTAGCGGGCAATTTCTAAAAGGGATTTCCCCGTCTTTCAAACGTTGCCCTCGAACGCGAGACACGGAAATTCATCCGCGCGAGAAACAACGCCTCGTTTTGCTCGAAATTGTTCCGAGTTCGAAGCTACGTCTTCAGCCGCGATTCGCTCGAAATGAAGCGGAGCAGCAATTTTTCACGGGGCCATTATTTTTAATAAACTACGCGGAAGCTACTCCTGGTACAATCTATCGATTGTGCTTTATTTCCATCGGGCGAGACGAGCAGAGTTCCAGCGTAGTTCGTACTTCGTTTAAAATTACCAGATAGATAGGAACGTAGAAAAATACGATTGTATTTTCGCGTTGTTTCAATTTTTCCTTTTTTTTAAGTATTCTACGTTAGCTTAATGTTTTATTATTCAACTTATTAACCGAAGTAGATTAGGGGAAAATATCGGGACGAAATATCGACAGAAAATAATGGCGCACTCAAATCATGAAGGTTAAAAGCTTAGTCCAGATCATGAATTTATATCGTTTCATCAGATTCAAGAATAGCGATCTTTATGCTATTTGAGCATGTTCGAAGTGTCCTTACTGATAAGGATATAAAGCGGATTGCAAATTGGAGCGGCTAAAAGATTGAAGTGGGCTCGAGATACCAGCGATCTTTCGGGTAGAAGAAGCGAGGGTTATATTTGTATAGAAAGTTTACGAGTGAACAATTGTTTCAAGTAGATAATCAATTTTAATCTGGAGAAAAGCTTAGAGTATTGCTTGTTACATTATTTAACGATAATAGTTCCTTTCTAATAATTGGAGAAAAGAGAAGAAAGGGGGAATTGAAACCTATCGTCAGCAGTTCTAGTGTTAAAATAAAAGTCTTAGATTCAAAAACCACTGCATTAAGATCCTTAACTACTTTAATGAAACTTCTCTCCCCATTCAAATTGCTGATAGTGCGCCATCGTCCATTCCATTTGCTGAGACTAAAAATTTGCTTCCCAAAAAATTCCACCTCGGCACGAACATCTTGCTCGAGAAGAACAAACGTGCTAGATGAAAGATCAGACGTCTGGCGATCGAGCAAAGTGGCAGAAGTGAGGTAATTTGATCGATTGCTGCGATCTCCGACTGGTAGTCTAGATTTCTTCTTTGTTCCTCGAGCCAGGAGGGAATAAGATGCCCTCGTTGCTTTCGATTCGCGAAAGGGAGACCGGGTTGGGTAAGTACAGCGAATCATTAGGCGATTGTGTGAAAGTTCTGTCAAGCGGTATTGTTATCTGCAGACTGTTAGTCGCGATTCATCGTTATCGCTTGATTCGCTTCAACAGACGGCGTGTTCCCGATAAATCTGAAACGGATGTCATATCGATCCCTGTCGGAACCAATCGTGATTTCACGAACTCTGATCGTCTTAACCTTTCGTGATTCTCGCGCCGTTATCGCGGCTTTCGCGTTAGTTACCATTCAGTTTAAACGCTAGGATTGTCCGGGACAATGTTACGATCGGGAATAATAATCTCGAGAGTTCGATAGATTACTATTATTCCTTAGCAGAATAGGTTTCTAATATATGTACATATACAATATATGTATAGTAGATCGCTGAAATTGGTTAAAGCAAAAACAAGGAAAAGATGTTTGATGTTATATGCCCTAAAAAATATGATTTGGCCAAAAGTTGCAAGAACGAAGTAGAGACGAACAATTCATAAAACTTCCGGTTGCCAGAAACAATAAGGGAGAATGAAATAAGAAAGAAAATTGCTTACATAATTTTCCAGAGAAAACACGAATAACTAAAACACAGGTAAATACAAACATAAACAGCATATCTGTTTTAAATGATCGAAATCCTCCATTAGGGCGCATGATAGCGTCAAAATCTTTGAAATCACTAGCAGTTATTAGAATCGATCTCATTCGCAGCTGTCTCGCGTGGAAACAGATAAATACAGACGAGGGTACATTCATCGTTGGTTTGACGTCGAATCGCGACGGGCCACTTATACGTATTTACGGTGCAATTCAGCGACTTAGTTAATTGGCTACGTAGATCGCGGCCTAGATGCGTTTGTGGCGATGACCCGATTCCCTTAGGAGCAATTAGACGCCGCTTGGATGTGACTGAAACCGCACAGAGGCTTCTACTACCGATCGATCGGCCAAGAGATAGGGAACGATCGATTTTGTTCGAACAATGGATCACCGACAGTCCCAGACGATGTAATTTGTCATGCCATAGTGGTTGCACGGAACCTATTCTTGAACTTTGGTAGGCCTCGAATTCTAACAGAAGATGTATAGAAGTTTAGCAATAGAAGTTTCGTTGCTACCTCATTTCTAATGACAAGAGATTTACGAGGTTTCTTTTATACTTGGATGTTGCAATTCCTTATACCTTTGCACTGGACAGAATCTATTTGTAGATCTTGTATTCTAACCGTAGATGCACAGCAAATTAGAAATAGAGGTATTTATTGCTACTAGGTAATTTATAAGATAGAAAAATCTCTAAAATTTCTCTTATCATTAAATTACACTTATCACATTTTATCTGGGTGTCTTCGTGACTGCACAAAATATATATTTCGCCTTTCGTACACCTTATAGCGGTGAAAGTATAGAAATATAGCAATAAAAGTATCGTAGCTGGATAATTTCTAGAGGTGGAAGATTTATGAAATATCTTTTGCATTTCAATGATGTTAATCCTTTGTCCTATCTTTCGACTTGTAATCTATCTGCATTACAACATTCTTACGCTGTTATCGACAATTGCCACTTGAGTGTTCCACTCACCTAAGACCTCGGCGAGTATTCTCGTAACAACGTCTTCGCTTTCCGCGATATTCGTCAGACGATACGCATTCCCAGAAATCCTAGATTCCTGAACTACGAACCAACAAATCCGGACATTGTCGAAAAGGAAGGGAAAATAGCTGGAAACTCGAAGGTGTCTTCGTCGGCAGGCGGCCAACATGCAAATCCTCTGCGTCGAGGTTCCCAGTTTATCCATATTAATGCTCCTAATTAAGCCGTAGATAGGTTCGTTCATACTTCACGCGCTTCTTAGTTCTTGCGGCGTTGATAAACTGGCACAAATAACGGTTCGCAAACGCTGGAATGGATTTGGGTAAAGTGCTCTTTCATGGAGCAGTATACTAAACGATAAATGATTGAAGCGTTCGTTTCGTACTTTAGTATTCGTTTCAGAGCTTGAAGTTAAATTTAAAGTAATCTTAAAGGATCACATACGGATATGTGAGTAGTGAACGTTATCTAAACATAATTAGACAAAGCGAAACTAATTATATTTAAAATGATGATCTTTAACTCCAACTACAAATTACAATTTTGCGACGAACGACAAATTCATAACCGAAGAATAGTACTATTCTCTGTTGAAAAAAATACGTGATCTTCGTTAACACCGGAATATAGCAATTGTTCGATGGTGCCTCGCGTGCTTCCGATTTGTTCGCGCGGCTTCATTACGCCTCGTAATTGCTCCGCTAATTAATTACATCAACTTCGTAGCCCGTACAGAACTTCCGTCTGCCGAGTCGCATACGAGCGCATCCGAACATCAATAGATAATACGTGTGTTTGCGTATTCGCTCGCGAATGCATCGGTGAGTAACACAAAGCGATTAATGCCATTCATCACCATCAATCTTTTGGAATTCCGTATGTGTAATTAATAATTTTCTGCGTTTGATTTCGTTGCATCGCATGAACTCGACATTTTCTAAAGCCGTTTATTATCAATTTTTAGGTTACCTATTTTTTAAATTCTTTTAAATACGGTGATACAATTTTTGTACTGCTTCTATTTTACAACTTTTACATGGTAAGAAACTATTCTACTCTAGATATTATAAATATAAGAGTCTTTAAAAAGGCAGCACACCTGTTGTTTTTTTAACGCTTGATAAATATAAAAAATACGGGACTCAATCCTTTGTGGCGGCACGGGCCACGGAACTTTTCAACGGCTCCGGATGCAAAGCGCGACGCCGCCAAAGCGCAACACCGACGTGCCCAATGTACCATCGATATCTTCACACTCTTTCCGCCGAATTCTCGGAAGAGCATACACGTGCCAGCACTGGCGGCACATCTAATGAATGCACGCTAGTGGGGGATATCGATGGGCTACGAAAGGAAGAATCTGCGCGATCCGAAACAAAAGGGCAGGCAGTCTGCCTTACGCCATTAAATGTGTAACTCCTCGGTACTATTTGCATAGCAATGGGTCGAATGATCTCTCGGTGTCTATCGTTATTTGTTAGTTGTTACCTGTTGTCTGTTAAGTGTAATTGTTAATTGTTAACTCTGATTGTTGATTAGTTCTAATTAAACTATTGTTCGTTAAAAACACCAAGAGTAGTTCCTTACGCATCTATCACCATACCACCTCACCTTTTAAGAGTATTGACAATACGATCCAAGGACAGATATTATCCAGGGGAACATTTAGAAAAATTGCTGAACTATTACAATTTTTCTGACATCATCGAGACCCATTGAAGTTTAATTATGAATCGCCTATATTTTTTTCAAATTTGAGCCAATTAAAAGAAATATCGACACGAAAGAGTTAAACAACACATGTCTTTAGAGCAGTAGCGCTTAAGACACTCCTCATAAAAGTAATAACGTTCAATATAGCTCTCTGAAAAAATGTTGACGAATTTACGTTATTAATATTTTTATATTAATATCGTTATTAATATTTGATTTAAACGCACAGAAAGTGATATCATCAACGAAGCATGTTGCAGAATCGATCGCATATAATTCACTCGCTTCTCCTTTTCTCTGTTTCAGTTTTTTCCCGTGTTTGGAAGAGCAAAAGGAAACGAATTGCGCCACTGATTCCTGGTAAGTTGCGTTTTTTACGCTAGTAATTTTCGACAACGAATGTCGCGAAATTGGAGTTGTGTCAGTCCCTCTCGTTAATCGAGAATATTTTACGCTACTATGGGATTCGTTTATTTCACTGTTTACTCGTCAATAACCGGGAACCGTTCATTCTACGGCGTACAGTGCAGGAGATTAAAGCGCGTTCCACCCACGTCGCGATAGATTGCCCCTGAAAGCGTTTTAGATGCGTTGCACGACTCGGAATCGTTGGCCTGTTTTTCTTCCGTCGTCTACCATTTGCTTCTTGCGTGGAACGATATTAGATAGCGATAGGCAAAGAAGAGCGATTTTCCTGCGGAAGATAAATTGAATATAATGGATGGATTTTTTACTTGTTTGGTAGATAAAATGGTAAAAAATATTAGGTCGATTTGAAAATTTTCGCAGTTTGAACCTTTATGCGAATAATATGTGTTTAAGCTTGTGTGCGTAAGACACTATAAAGAAATCATCAATTCAAACACTGAATGTCAAGTAAAATAAAATTAAAATATTTAACTTCTTGTGTTGCACGATTCTATTTTTTTACACGTATAATTTACATAACACGCATTTCGTCGTAAATGTCAATGAATTACCAAAGTTGAAGTTCTTTGAGGTTTAGTAGGTTATAAAATTGCTTGTAAAAATAAGAGACGGTACGTCGAAAGATAATTTAAAAGAAAATGCACAAACAATACTGATGATAATAAAAAAAGGAAGAAAGTAAAATTAAAAACATGTATAAGAAATTTATTTAAATTCAGTCTTGTTTATTAATAGAATAGAATAAAATTATTCCTCATTCATAATTTTTCTTCTATGTGCAAATACCAATTCGATATTTCTCGCAATCGAAAGTTCCGTTTAAAATATCCAATACATTTTTATTGCAGAACTCTTGCGAACAACGATTCTTTTAAACAATTTCAATTTGTCGCTAAAATATTTTGCTATCTTTCTCGTTTCTCTATATAAAATTAATATACGATATAATAAAATAGAATACATATAATATAACACACTACAAATATAACTTCCAAGATATTCCTTAAAAACTCAAAACTCTTTTTGAAATTTATCTTATTCTGCAAATATCCGTATTTTGCACAAATCCTTGACAGGCTGCAAGCACGTGAACGGTAAGGAAGGAAATATTACCGTTCGTACGGTGCACACGCTTATATTCAATAGTTTATGGAGACGAAATATGCCGCGTAATAAAGTTTCGCTGTCAACGCGCGGGGAAAATCGCGTTCACAACCGAATGATCGATGCTCCTCGTAAATCGATTCTGAATGGTATTCATGACTTTGCAGAGCAACATCGTTTGTCCCTCGTTGCGTACGATAATCGTGGATAGATGGAGTATTGCGATGGAAAAGTACATTTTAAGTTGAAAACTTCAATTTCTTAGAAATGTCGATCGGCCTATGCAGTAATAATTTGATCAATTAAGAACAATACGCTATTCGTGTTATAATTAACACGTTAACGCCGGCGTGCACCATCGGCGGTTCACACGTGTCTGTCCCGTAAGGTGGCGTGCACTACCGATGGGTCACTCGAGTTTGTTCCGTGAGACGGCGTGCAACGCGATGGGTCACACATGTATTTCACAAAATAGGTAGTACAAAATAGGTTTATATTATTTTATTTCGACATTACAACACAGCTGTGATTTTTGGAAGTAGCTAACATACATACTGGCCTTTTGTAAGTCCATTTTAAAAATTTAACGTAACCTAACACTATTTTCGTCGTGCATGTTGCTTACGCGCGCCGTCGTTCTCCGACAAATACGCATGACTATTTCTTTTTTCCTCTACGGAATTGAAAAATTTCTTGATTCGCGCTATGAACGTCTTTTATAGAAAAATGTTCACGGAATTGCGTGTGATGGTCAGAATTCGCGTCAGACTCCTACTTTTTGAGAAAAATCGAAAAAAGTACAAAATTAGGGTCGCAGTTGGTCCCGTCACCTTTATTTAACATTTATAGATACATGTAAATTGATATTGCCAAACTATTGTATATCAATGTATTAGTTGAAGTCCACGGAATTCATTGAACCCAACAGGAATCGTATAGCTTTTGTAATTTTGCTATAAATTGAGGTGAAAGTTGAAAAATTGCGGTCGTGTCGAACAGTCTAATCTGACGCTGCGCCACCCCACGAAGCAGACCGTGTATTCGGGCACCGTCTCACAAAGAAAACTATGAATATCGGCGCCGGCGTCAACCTGTTAAGAAAATTAAAAGGATCGAAATGCGCACGATCCTGATTCAGTGACCAAGTATGTCCATTGTCTAACTGGCCGTAGATATTTCCCATCTATAATACCTAGCTTCATATTTCTCTTCATTTGGGCATAGCAAGATGTTTTTTATGGGGTATCAGTTCGCTGTGATCACGAGTGCGTAAAGACGAAAAAAAAAAAAACGCCAATCATTGTGAGAAGGCAATGAAAATGCATTTGCATTCGTGTTTAAACTATCTCGCTGTGAACTGCGTTTATATGGAAATTGCGCGAGCGATGAGCTTCACAAAGAGGGATCGTGTTAAATATCACCGGTGAAATGGCATTCAAAGCTGCACCCGAACGTTCAACGTTTACCGACGGTTAAATGAAAATATTCTGCTAAAATATATCTTCTTCCCCTTTTCTTACTTTTTAATATTGTTCCGCTGGCCATTTCATTAGGATCACCTTTGCGCTCGTATCTAGTTTCGCATGCGCAGATATATGGCTGAATTCTGTTTGAAACGCGCTTCGTATGGTTTCATAGGATTCCTGCGTTGAGAACTTTTACGGAGGAAAATAAAAAAGAGTGGAAAATATGGGAATATCGATATTGATTGAGGAAAGGTTTCGGCGAGACGATGCGAGCGAAATTGAAAATTCTCAATTTCGATGACCGGATTAACGACCGGCTTTCGAGATGGATTTTCCTTTTAACGATAAATGTTGTTAGCATCGTCTTGTAGTTCTTTATCTGTTCTGATTTGAATGCAAATTTAGCGCGTTGAAAAAAGCGCGTTCTGTTCATGACTTTGAAACTGCAGAAAGCTAAAGCTCTATCGTTATTTTTGTTTTTCTTCGTTCGGTTGGATTATTTCGCAACAGCTTACGTGATGCATCTTTATTTAAAAGATAAAACATAGGTAAACGCAGAGAGAAATAAAACACGAATGAAATAGTGCATACTAGAGTATTTTAATCTAAAATGATCTCTTTTTTTCTGACTGCTGTTACTTTCTAATGTCTTTTATTTACTGTCCGACTTTGGCCAAGCCAGATATCCCGAGAGCAATGTAAACGAAAAATAGCGTAAGTAACTCGCAGCTCGTTTATTTATAAAATTACGCGGTGGAAAGTTTAGAATTGGTTGGTGAAGAGAAGACGGCGATATCTCGAGGATGAAGCACGGTCACGTTAGCGCGGCTGAAGATTAAAAAATGCAACTTTTACTTGCGCCACTGATACGTGAGGCGAATTTTGACTCCTGAATTTTCCTCGCGAACGACGCCGACATTGCGACACGGCAAGTTATATGCAAATTCCGCGAACAGGGCGACGAACTTTACAAAAGGAAGGGCAAATTAAATACTGTGACAGGCAAAGGTTTCTCGTAGAAACAGAAAAAGGGAGGGAGAAAAAGGGAAAGAGTAGCGTGATAAAATACTAAACATCTTCGACGGAATCGTATCGTTCAAACGCATCACCAATTCTGTGAAATGGTGCGAAACTGTGCGAGAATTTGTAAATCGAATCAGAATGCATCAGAGATTTCTCAAATTAAAAACTTTATTGTTTCTACTCTCCAATTGGATCTATTACGAATAAACGAAATTCAATCTTATTTTCTCGATATTTTATAATTTCACGCTTACAGTTTTTCCAAGTTGAAGATTTTATCACATACAGGATGTTCCATTTTAATCGATCTACACGAATATCTGCTAAACTATATATTTCATAAACTATATATATCATTCGATGAATTTTTTAACTCTCTATAAGAAACTACCAAGGTGCTTGGGATAAAAAATGATTAGTTTAAAAGATATTTCAACTTTAATCTAGTAAAATTTATCGTACGAAGGGCAAGAAAAGATAACGCGATGTTTTTGTTTGTTTTCCTCGCCCTTAATTAATCTTGAAATATATTTTAGACTAAGCATTTCCAGATACAGGTACCTTAATATAATATCTTTTTGTAGAGAATTAAAAACTATGTTGAACAGTGTATAAAAAGATATATAGCTCCATTTAGGAAAACAAAATCACCTTGAGATTTCGGAAACGCCTCCACCTAAACAAATCTGCTGGGTATCGTAAGATGTGCCCCTTCAAACAGAACAAGTTTTGTCTGAAATACGTCTTCGAATAACGTGTAGTTTAAGAGATATTTGCATCTGTATATTCTATAATTAAAAAACTAGAAAAAATCCTACGAGTGAACGAAATCCAAAATTAAAACTCACTTTCTCGGATCATTTCACCGCCTACAATTTTCCTTAATTGAACGCTTCGTCACTTGTACCACTCGATTGGAGCTTTTCAGCAACTCTTGCAAATAAACGAAATGCAAAATTCAAACTGTAACTGGAGATCTAGAAATTATGGAAGTCTAACGTTGGCACAAAGTTAGGCGCAACAGGGAAAGAGAGTAAGCAATCTGGGTCTCGCTCAACTTATTAGATCGCGCTTCGTCCACGGTAAAACTTTAAGGCGCGCGAGAAGTTCTGTCGACGGGGATGCTTCCGCTTAAATGATGTTCCCAAGGTGCACGCATGCGAAACCACTGTTGCACATAAGTTGCATATACAAGTCTCGAATCCTGAAGATGTTCGCCACACCGTCGTAAATGGGGGTGACGTATTACGCTTGGCTGGCGCTGAAAGCGCGACGAACAGAGAATTATAGCGCGACAGAGATACGAAAATGGTGAAATGCGCGTGGTATCGTCTTAGGAATTACACTCGACAATGCAGAAAATATTAAGTTCGCGCGGGGACAACTGAACGTGTAACTTGCTGAATTACGTCGCGAGAATCGACGCTGCGCGGGGGTGCTGCAGAAATTAATCCTGACTCGCGGTGGAAATGTAATACATCCGCGAGTGCTGTGGTTTGCGAGAATTGCAGTAACGACTAACGAGTTTATACATTTTTACGAATTGAATTTATTTGTGCTTATAAGAAGATTAGGATTTGTATATTTATGAAAAGATTCTTCAAACAGATTATGAACAGATTAGCTATATTGCCCTCGATAGATATTTGATAACAAGTAGATAAAGATGTATTAGGTCATCCTGAAAGCTTTCTGAGCATCTTTCTTTGAAGTAATTGAAGTATACACTTCCGTATGGAAAGATAACACGGTATAAATTCGGAAAATTTCATCAAATAGCAAATAAACATACAAAAATATTTTTCATTAACTCGATAACTAGTTTTTAATGTACCACTGTGCGTATAGTTCTGAAGTGAAAATTAATATGAATCCAGTGCGACGAAATGGCAACGCATGCGGCAGGAAAATGAAAATTTACCCACATTTGCCAAAGATATTGTTATGTTAATATTTCGTGTAGTTTCCTTTATTTCTTACAATTGCTTTCATTCTGTTTCGTTATAATTTAAATAGCTTCTCCATTCTTTTTGTTTTGCTTTTTATCATTCTCCGACAATGCAGTTTCACGAGTCATTTACATCGTGTAATTGCCGTCTATTTTCACAAACTGCTCTTGCGAGCTCATCCCAACAATTTTCTATTATATTTAGGTCGGGTGAATTTTCTGCCCATTATAAAACTTCCATCATTTTCTCAAAAAAGTACTTCTTCACCGACCTGTGCACTGTGTGTGCTTGTATCTGTCAGTTGATAAAGTCAATCTATTTCATACTATCCATTTTCCGTTAATAAATACGATTTTCGTTTCTCGTCCCACTTCCACCAATTCATCGCGGATTTCGTTTTCGTCTGTAAATCACGATAATAATACTTCTACCTATCTGGGCCATCTAAATTAACCATTTTTCCATCGTTGAAAATAACACTCCTCCATCCTTTAAATCATTTTAACTGCTTTCCCGCAAAGTTCAGTCCCTGCTTCTTATGGGCATTTGTTAATTGAAAAAAAATGAATAGTATAAGGTAGATTGACTTGGTCAATTGATCTGATGAAAACTTCGTACTCCAATAGGATAATGTCGTCGTTACATTGTACAGGTCGGTGCAGAAATATTTCTCGAGGGAAAGATAGAAGTTTTATAGCCAGAAAGGTCAGCCGAATAATAGAAAATTGTTAGGGTGAGCTCGCGAGAGCAGGTTATGTAAACAGACGGTGATTTCAGAATGTAAATAACTTGAGAAACTGTATCGTCGGAGAGTGTGAAAAAATAACACAAAAAAGAATCTAAAAGCTATTTAAGTCGTTATCAAGAAGAATGACGGTAGTTGTAAAAAACGTAGGAACTGTACAAAACATTAACATATTCGTTAAATGCGAGCAACTTTTTGTTTTTCTACAGCATCTGCTATCATTTGATTCCTCCGAATTCCATATTTCTAATTTTCCAGGAAAAAGTATTTATTTTCACTTCAGGGTTGTATAACACTTAAGAACCATATCCTAAAAACTAATTGTTAAGTTAATGAAATATGCTTTTGTATTTCTGTGTTCTATTCAATAAAATTTTTCAAATTTGTGCCATATGTTATTTTCCCGTCCGGAAATATAAATACTATTTTTGCCAGTGTATCACAAGAATATTAATTACATATGAATGTAACGATCTAAATGTCTAAGAAGAACTCAGAATTCTGTCGAAGATAAATTAGAAGAATATGATGGATGAGATGATACGTTGATACGATAAGACGATCTAAGAAAAATCTCTAAAAAGGGAAGTAAAATACAAATGAAGTAATGCATAAGGGATTCAATACTGAGAACTGCTGCGACATGTGACTCGAAAATAAAGGAGAATAAGGTGCACGGATATTCGTAGTTAAGTAACGTATGGAGTATTGGAAGTGCAGGGCAGTTTAAGTTTCAGTGGTTTCTACGGAGAAGGATGTATGTGAAATTTGTGGAAGAGGTCTGGCATTGTTCTGTAAGTTACGCGACATTCCCTTGGTAAGGAGGTTTAAATTTATTGTTACGGAGAGGATCGTGAAGCCGACAGTGTTTTAAATGAACTGCGTTCTGTTTGGTCTTTGGAGTTCTTTTCTGAATATCTGATAAAGTATGGCTGGAGGAAAACATCGTAAGCCGAGGCTCTTTATATTCTTGATATTCTGTGGACGATATTTGCAGCGTATTTCAGGAGTTTCAAGGTTCTTAGCTTGAATTGAATAAGAGAGAATCCTGGACGTACTGTATAAGAAATACTTCTCATATGCCTCATAAAACAAATAATTATGGACAATTAACGTTTTAATAATAATATTGGTATAATAATGTTGTTAATTTATTGTAAAAAATTTTTAAAATTGTATGTCTCACAGTCATAATATGGAGAATGTTCAGCACAAATTCTTAAGGCTGGACGTCAAAAGTAGCGAATATCAGATGCCGTTTGATTCTCACAATTATGACAATGTCCTGAATAGTTTAAATCTTCCGACACTGAGCAGGAGAACAATTATGTCTGATATAATTTTCATTAGTGAAATAGCTAAAGGTATTGTCGATTGTTCGGATATCATACTGTTACTCTTCCTCAATGTATCAGTGTTAAGAAGCTTAAAAAGTCATTTATTGTTTCATACACAACATCGCACATTGTACGGTTACTATAATTGCATAAATCGCATAGTCAATCACGTAAATTCTTGTCACACGAGCAGAGATATTTTCGGTCAATCTATAGTATATTTAACACTATGAAATGTTGTATCGTAAGCTTTTTTTACATTTTTATACCGTGTCTCTGTCTCATTACTTCTTACATGTCTATTCTCATTCTTTTTCTTTTTCGTACATATGCATCTTCTCTTTTCTATTTTTTTCTTTATTTTTTTTTGTATCCTACGTTAATCTGTTATGTCAAACGGTTTATCCCGTAAGTAAATAAATAAATAAAATAAACAAATAAAAATATTTATCTTAAAACTAGTTTGTGTATAAAATGACACAAACTAGTGATGAAATGACACAAAGAATGGCAGGAGGGAACGGGAACGTAGTACTTTTTGACATTTTCTGATGTTCGATATTTATCGATACTATGTACACAAAAATATTTATTTATTTGTTAAACATTTTATTTATTCACCATACGCTGTACAGAAATGCTTTTATTCTTTCCAGTTTTTTAAATTTTGAATTTATCTCTATAAAAATTACGTATACATACTATACATAAGGGAGAGTTGTCCAGTACCGACCAAAATTAGTTCCGGCTTTTTCACCAGATATTGGCACTTTTATAAAAATAATCAAATAAATATAACAATTTACGCGTAATCTATTTCGAAGATATATTGTTTTCGCTGTTCCAACACGTTAAACGTATATGTCTGTATTGCAAGTGTTAAAAGTTATTTTCTAGAGCTGATAATTTGTTTGTCAAGTAAGTAAATGATATTTTTCCATATTTAATCTATTAAGTAGCTGTATAATTACAAGCTCCAGTTTTGTAACTTTCTTTGTAAATTATATACACTGTAATCCAAACCGTTTCTACGTGTTTATCGCTCAGTAACAATCAATTAGCCGTCGACTACTACAGACCAAATTTTTTTTATCTGCAAGCTCAATCCGTTGGTAACTAAAGTTAACGAATATTCATTTAATCTTCCTTCTACCTTTTCCACAGAAAAATGTCGCGGAAGAAATTCCAATGCAGAAAAAAGAACACAAATGTAGCTATAAAGTTACTATTTGAGAATAAAATTACCGAGAGATAGACCAAGGCTTTTAATATCCCAAGAACGACGAATATGAAGACTGGGCAAACCTCGAATGCATAGACCAAGAAAATATTAATTATTTTACGTGTGATTTATGTAAAAATAAAATTTGAATAGAAATGTGTACTCTAACGTCTAAATGCCCTTTTTCAACGTTATTAATAATTTAGACCAAAAAATCTACTGATTAAGTAATTGGCCTTTTCTTTTCTAACCAATTACAACGTTTTTACTGTTGGAAATTGTTAATTCTTATTATTGAATTGCACAAAATTAATTTCCTTCCTTCTATAAAATTCCGTAAGTATATTATAAACTCATCCTTTAAATTTTTATTTTTACCCACTCTAGTAAAGATATAACAACAAACTTTATGGCGGTCGGTACTATACGACTCTCCTGTATATCGAAATGAACTCGAGTCTCCATTAAGAAATCGAAAAGAATCCAAAGCGAATTGCGATCTCCGCAACTCTGATTCGGTGTTGGTGGTGGTTCGAGTTGGTGAGAATCGCGACGAACGGAGGTGTAATCGCGTAAAAGGGACCAGTCCGAGAGTACAGGTACGAAGAGTCGAGCGTTGAGAGTCTCCAGGAACGAAAGAGTACCGCGGTGGAAACTTTTAAAGTAGTTCCCAGCCAAGTTGCACAATCGATACTGCCGCCTAGGAACTGGGTAAAGACGTTTTCCCACTCGTTCTACCCCTTCTGGTTTACTCGTTGTCGTTGAAATATAACTCTATCTACAAATGTTTATCGACGTCGTTTCGGCTAATACAGTCGCGAGTTTACTGTCGTTACACGGCGAAACCGATGGTTGAGACCGTTGCGTTGACTTAACGAGTTTTGCCTGTCGCCTTTGTAGTTCCATCGTGTGCAGTACAGTTAAAGGGAGAAGCAAGGCGTAGAAATCTCCAAGGACCGAGACAGAGGTTCGTTTATTTTGTGATGGGTTGGTGTTTACGCGTGGAAGTCTTTGATGGCGATCTTAAGCAGATTTGTTTCGCGGGTAAGGATGATTTAAGGGGATAAGGTAGGGGTATTTGAATCACCTAAGGTGCAACGTTCTAAAAGTCACATCTTTCCTAACGTGAGCTTACAGTAGTAATCTATTCCAATAAATTATATTAGTCGTACAAAAAAATGGGAAAATTCGTATATTGTAAAGCAAAGCCAGATAATATAACGATATCGGTATATCGACCATATATGGTAGTGTACTCGATATCACATCGACAACGAATTACTTAATAATACATCGAGTATCAAAGTATCGTGTCACTCTTACAATCGACGGCACAGCCATTCTTCCCTAAGCAATTAAATTAAGCATATCTATATAATCCTTAAATTAATACGTCTCTGGACTAGGAATGGCGTTAACGATCTTGCCATGCAAATCGTCATGAGCCACAATTGCCACTCGCAATACCACTCGCTTCTACGTTAATACCTCTCTCATAGAGTAATCCTCTCCTCATCTCGGTCAAAAGGAAATCGCGAAACGGCGGTTTACGTGTGGGAAACTAGTTTGTGATGCGTCTTCGGCGAAGAGCACCAGGCTCTGATGCAATTGCGCATACAGCCAATCAGACTGCAGGCGCGGACGTACACGTATTCGACAAACTATTCGGCAAACAGGGGGCTCCAGGTTGAATAGCAAATTGCAGGAGAGGAGCGACGAGGCTGTGCTGCAGACAGTGGCATGTCGGTTGTAATAATACCTTCGCAGAGGAACGTGACTGTTTCAATATGAAAAAAAGATTCGCCTGCAGTGTTCTTCCGTATATTGTAGCGTCCTGAACGTTTCCACTGTTTCAACAGTCGATGCAACGAACGAAACGACTGCCAATTGGAGAAACAAATGACGGTATAATTGGCAAAATTTGCAAAATTGCTTGCTTTTCTTTTGGTATTTCGTTATTTCCAGAGTAGGTTCATGTTATATACTGCGCAATTTATTCTGCTTCTTTCTCCGAGTCTTTTGCATAATTCTATTTTTCTGTCATTAAGACGTTTCTTAAGTTTGTGGACGATATGAAACGATTAATATGCGTGATTTCTTATTTCAACGTTCTGCTCGAAGTTTTGTTAAAATATTAAAAACCGTTTTGTCCGATAACAATAATTCACGAATAATTCGTAAAACGAAACTCTCCGAAAACGGCTAACACGTTACGATTAGTCCATCTCGTCTTCCTCACAGAGGCAAAGGAGGAGAGAAAACGAGAACGAGAGGTTCGCTAAAGGGAATACTTTTAGCGGTTCGTGTTAAAATGTGAATGAAACAGCTCGGTGTCGGCTTGCAGGCCACCCTTTACCGCGAGGAATTCGCTCGGAATGAATAAAATCCCTTATAAAATCCTCGCTCGCCGCGTCCCAGCTCATGCATACATACATGGAAACGGAAGAAACACGAGAGCGCGTGTGCGATGCCGACGCCACGAATTGCTCGCACGCCGCGAATCTGAAACGATCCCCAGAGTCTCTAAGGGATAAATGTGTTCGTCTCCTTCGTTTGCACAGAAACGCGTTTGACTGGAACTCTCGGATGCTTGTTTCATCGGTGAATTTTTCGCATCGTCAACGGAGTTATCTACAAATTTCTTGGGAATTCCTCGCTGGCCCAAAACACGCTCTTTTATATCTTGGGCTTTGGCAATTAAAAGACTCATAACAAAAACCACTCTTGTTTATGTTTAGTTGCATTTAATGTTTATGTCTTGTTCTAGCAGGAGAACGTTCTAGCATCTATAATTCCTTTTATAGCGTTAGAAATGTAAAAATGAAGTAATTCAAGGTATACAGAGTTGAAAAATTATAACAAACATACAGAATAACAACATATGTCTCTTCCGCCAAGAGTAATATGCGTCGGTCTCGGATCTAATTTTAATAGCGAAACAACTACGCGAAATCGCTGTAGCGAATGCAACATTTTCACAGAAACATAACATCGGTCTAACTGCTATGTTCTATTTGAAAGTTACACGCTGTTTACCCTGTATAGAAGCTGGGTAATTGCGCGTTTCGTGACAGTCGAATCCCATCCACGGTTTCCTGAAAGCCGGACACGACGCGTTATCTCGCGTCGCGAGAAAACGATGAATTTTGACAGCGTTATCATTGCGACCAGCAGTATGGGCCACATAAATCCGTTATACGTTGTTTCCGGAGGTCGTATCATAGATAACGATATATCCTGTTGTTTTTGCTTATTTGGACTCTGATCAAAGGCCTTTAACACGCGAGAATGCATTGTTTCGGATAATTTACTGCGATTTTATTGCAGTTTGATATATTTATTTGAGATATATTTCTCACTTTCTATTGCAAAATTTCGCGGGCAACGTTAGTTATCGCGCAGATTGGGTTTTTGCTCTTTTTACTTTTAATTACAGCTTATCGACTGAAACGTGACGAAAGTGGACAAGAACGAGAACGTACAAATGTATCGAATTATTTTACGTTCCTTCGAATCATATTCCCGGCATCTCTATTTTTTCTACTATTCAGACACCATTATTGTCGCGTCTAACAATCCAGCAGGGCTTATTCCACCGGATTATTCTTCATGCGTGTTTGCATAACAAGGGATCATTTCTAGGAATATTTGCTCGACTGTGGATGGTTATTCCATCGAACGTCGATAGATATCCTTTGCTGTTCCTCTACATTCACAGGAATAAAAATGTAGGGCCCAGAAAATCCTACGAGCGCTGTAACAATGTTGTGAATCGAGACCGACCATTAACTTACATAATAATATATTACATCAGACGAATCTGTCATCCTGATACTCGTTTTCACGTTGCATAATGAAATTGGCAGTCCGCAGTCATCTCGTATTTTTCTCATAATTTAGGAAAAAATCAGTTTATTGCCGTTTTGTATTTTCTTGTATTTTCTATAAAAGCATTTATACGTCTATATTTATATGACATTTTTTTTTTATTTCTACATATTGCAGAGAAAAGCTGAGTATCGTTTGCGTAATTCATTCTTCACAGCATTGGAATCTTCTCCATACCTATATAAAATCGATTCCTTATCCAATCCTCTGTTAAGTGAAATATTCATCGGGAAACTTCGATCATTTCGAAAGATACACCAAAAACAACTTCGATAAAAGCATTCGATCACATTAAATCGAAATACTAAATCTCCACGGATTTTCTTTGACGTGTTTCACTCCGGCAATAAATCATTCGACACAGTTGCTGTTTCGAAAGAACACACCTCGCTGTCAGAAAATATCACCGTTCACGACTGATCGCCATTTTTGCGAACAAAAAAGCACCCGGTCGATTACAGTTCGCGTCAGCGAATTGCTATAAAACTACACTGATCGTAAAACATCGCTTTAGTTTCGAACTTACGCTAATTTTACGTAAGAATTACATAAAGTGTGCTCGTTGGAAAATTTAAGCTCTCTTATAAACATTTATGGCGTGATTCGAAGTGCTACGACCAGTAAAGCAAAGTCGAATTTATGACGCGGTTTCTGTGGATTAAAGAAGGAAAGGGTTGCAGTTTACGAGCCATTTGTCCTTTGAATTTCTCCAATACCGTTTTTCTATTTTAATCGTGAGAAGCTTTATAAATATATGTATATGTCAAAATCTCTTTTGCTTTTTCGTTGTATTAAGCTTCCTTTATCGCTCATTCTCCTTTGCACGTATACATTTCTATTAGTACTAAAGTTACATCGAGGCATAAAATTGAATTCAAACGATATCGAACGATCACGCTTGTGTCTGAAGTATCGCGTCATAATTCATTCCACGTAACAGTAGTTGAAAGACCGGACGAGAATGAGCACGCTCGTATCGTAGTTCGGGACAACACATAAATCTCTGAAGAAGAAACTTGACTGCGTTTTCGTCTATCCCAGAAAGTCGAGGAACTGTGAGCAAAAGTCGTGGTACGTTCGTGTTTCTTCTGTACAATAATTCCATGAAATGTCTTGCTGAAGAAGAAGTTGACGAGGCGAAATGATCGTGGAATGATACATCTTTCATAGTAATTATACTTAATCTTTCATACCACGCGAATAAAATGAAGTTATATTTCACTGCTTGTTTATGGGAAATTTCTATTTCGCCTAACATTTATGAAAATTCGTCGATAATGGCCATATGTTTATGTAAAATACAATGTTTAAAATTTCAGTTACTACTGAAATTTAAAATTATTTGTAATTTTATTTGCTATGTTTTCCAATATATTCTTGGTCCAGTCACGCTTCTGTTTCATGAAAAGAGTTTCATAATTTTAAGTAATGTCTGACCTTTTATATCGAATTGATAATTTCTTCGTTTGAAAAGTTTGAAATTACAGAGAAGAAAGTTGCGGTAGTGCTAATGAAATTTGCTTTGAGTTACATTTTCATTCATTATAAGCAATAGTGATCTTGAAATTTAAGTTTGCACGATTATTAATAGTACGAACCTGTCCGTAATTTAAATAATTGTGTAGTTCAAACTTTAATGGAATACTGGAATGGAAGGCAAGTTGGAAGTTTCATTTTGAAAAGGATATTGTTCTGGGAGTTAAGATATTTATACAGAATTTATGAGAGCTAATACAAACATCTGCGATATGGCCAGGTCCTAACTCAAAAAGTTTTCACATTCGGTCAAGCAATTCCGCCGCAGGATACCAGACAGAGATTCTAGCAACAGGGGATCCCAGCGAGAAGGGGAGACGGGCAATAAAAAATAATGCTGGGCACGGAAAAGGGATTTCGCCAATGAAAAGCTACGCAAGATCACCGACAAGAGAATTTCAACAATAAAAAGGTGTAAGGAGACGCGGAGAAAAAGTTCCAGAAATAAGAAGAAGAATGCAACGACGTAAAAAAAGGATTTATGGCAGTAAAAAGAAAGGAAAAAGAAATATAATGTAAGGATTAAAAATAGAAACAGTCAGCTGTGTGCGCCTGTACTGTATAAAATGAAACAGAGAAATTTCTAATTCACCTTAAGTGCCGCCAGTTAATTTAAATTTTTGTCCCCTTTTATGTATCTCTTGTATACCTTGCAATTTGTCAGTAGACATTAGCCAAATTGTTCTAAATGTGGCAAAATACCACAACGACGATGTCTCCATTGAGATAACGTCATTCTCATTAAGATCAATTTATGTGGGTTATTTGCAGATGTTTACTTGTTTATTAGGGCTGTAAGGTGTATTCTTTTAAGCCTACGTGGGATATATCGATCGGATGTATTATTGGCTAATGGATTAACGTGCGTTCTTATGCCTTTTTAATTATATAATATTGCCGAGTGCCTTGATTATTTTCTCCTTTACCGTGACGACATTATCCTTATTTCTTATTTCTTCGTTCCTAACAAACCATGGAGCACTAACGATTGAACGTGACATAATTGAGTTGAACTGCAAGTTTGGTCATATGGCTCTTCGCCATCATTCCTCATAGTAGTATATCGTACGCCCCGATTGGCTTTATTATACTTTTATAGAACTGTAATTTATTTTCCGTACTAAGCTTCGATCTTTTGCCAATCATCCATGCCATTTCTCTCCTTTGTAATCGGTTTTTTTGTATATCGCCAAACTATTGCGATAATGTGCTCCTTTCACGTCGATTTAGAGCCTAAATGTAGTCCCAAATATTTCACTGTCTTCGTTCGGAAAACCTTGGTATTATTTGTCTTTTGATTAGTCTTTTGACGTTTCACTTTACGTTAAGGTGAACGTTATGTGTTTATATTTATTGGCGTTTACTTTAAACTTTCTTTTATACAATCAATCTTCAAGAATCTATTAACTGCTCGTAATATCAACCGTAAAGAGGATGTATAAAATTAGTCCGAGTACACCTCTGATCTGCTTAATGCCTGAGAATATCCTTGATTTTTACATAGAAGGTTCGATCAATAAGTTCTTAGAAGATTTAGTAAGATTTTAGAAGATTATAATATAATGGTAGAAAGTGAATTTTACGTGTTAGTACTAATCCATAATAGCAGATTTTGTCAAACACTTTTTCAAGGCGGCTGTACAATACTTCTTATATTTTAGTTCTATAACTGGCTAGTCTATGGACTTGTACTGTAACGGCATGTGAGTTTCGAAATGTTAATCCAAATAGTATATCGGTACTTTTAACAGGCAATAATATATAATTTCCAACGGGCAACAATCTACCGATTTCACGACTTAGCCATATTCTACAACATTTTACCCCTCAAAACTACTATACCAATAAAAAAAACAAGCTCTCTAGAAAACAGGTTTATTTGGGAAAACACATCCGAGGGAAGGTTCCAAAAAAGTCATCTATATACCAATATACAACGCTCATCGCCTTCGTACCGAACCCACGAAAACACGAAAGATTACTCTACCTTCTAGTTTCGGAGTAAATCAAAAGAAATCAAACAGCTGGGCTTCTATATCCATTCGGACTGGCCTGAAGCAGTATTCCGGATGATGTAAAGCGGTCGTTGAGTTCAACCCCCGGTCTCGCTATCATCCCTTCGCCTTCGCCCCTCTACGAATTCATAGCGGTCGCATGGTATTCGTTCAATCGTCTGCAGCGACATGAATTCGCCGCTTGGACGGAAACAGAGAGAGAGAGAGAGAGAGAGAGAGAGAGGAAACAGACAGTTGGATCAGGCGGATTTTGAAGTTGCGGAAGCGAGAAGAGGGTTTTTAAACGAAGGGGTGGAGAGAAGGGTCAGTATCGGGAAATAGGAGGTTCTCTCCTCGAACGAATTGGAAGCAGCCTCTCCCCGCGAATTAATGGTCGTTTGTTGAAAGGTAACGGGAATGAGGGAGAAATGTTATTTGACCGATATTTTAGCGGTACGCGACGTTGGAAAAAGTTCCGATGCTCCGATTTCCGGGTACACTCGAGGGGAAACCTGCGTCTTGGTCTCTTTCGTTATTCCTCGTTAACTCTGAGTCTTATGGCCGGTTTCGCTCGTACTTCTCTCAGACATCTTTCTTCTCTTTCGCTTCGACTTTCTTGAGAATTGGGGAGCAATTTTTTCCTTTTATACGTTAAGTTGAAAACGTACTCAGAGTTATAAGGATGGACAAAGATTAAGCTCTTTCACGATTAAGCAACTTTCGAAAATATGCAGGTATATTGACGAATACTTGTAATTTTACGATTGGTCGAAAGAAAGAAGAATTGATAGAGCGATTTTAGGTATTTGTAAAATCGACCATTTTATAAAGTTCCTCAATGACAAAGATCATTCCTTAGAATTCGTATCTTTCCTTAGAATCTCTACGGTACACGAATATTGTTATAATGTGCATCGTCGAGCAATCTCAATCCCTTTGTCTGACAAAAGCCAACGGGGGATGAAATCGGGTTTCAACCACGTCGATTCGGTTATAAAAATGCGAGTCATGCGACAAAGGTCTTAATAGATGTTACCGGGTTTCTTTGACGAAGCCGGATTTCCTCAGGGATTTTCCTTCTACTCCTTCAACTCGTCTTCCTCTCCAGACGGAGTATCTCTCCTTTTTTCCTACATCTTCTCAATGTTCTCTGTTAAAAGGGCGATACGAGATGAACGGACTGTTTCGATTACCTCGTTACAGTGAGTTATCAATGAATATGAGATTCCCTTTTACATTTAAAGAAATTGGCGATGAATGGGCATAGTTTCGCCCTAATCTGAAGTAATCAGCCAATCTAGAAATTGTTTGCAGCTGAAACCAATTTATTACGAGAAACATGGATTTAATGGTTTAACGTCGAAGTCTGATTGTTTCTTAGTAATGCCGATCCTGATTGATTAAACAACGGACTGGCTTGGCTGTTAGAAACTTACTGTTCTGACTGTTACTTGTTAAGTGATTGATTGATAACCGCGGTTTAACTACATGCGCATAAGGATTAAACCGGCGGATTCGTTGTTAAAATTAATGTTTCAAATAATGTGCAAAAAATTTAAAATACGTAATAGACTTTAAAACAGCTGTTAAAGATTGCGATTGCTTCAGGGTGAAATTGCTTTGATATTATTTAAATTTAAGTTTTAGTACAGATGTTCTATAATATGTATAGTTAAAGGGTAAGCTAGTGCCTCTGTTCGTTCAGAATGTCATTACCTTGGTTTGATGGCTCTTTCTAACTCTTCGAATGTGCTGTTAAATTTAAGACCTTGGATAGGTTAAAACTGGGTCGAAAAGTTTCATTGCTATACTCGATTACAGAAACTCGACAATTACAGTAACTTCGTTTCAGTTCAACCTTTTTTTTCGCTTTAGTTCGATATCGAGGTAAAGGGCATTTCTCTCCACTTAATGAAAACGTATCGTGGATCACTGGTAACTTATACACGTTGGGAATATGTAAATTCGTTGAAATTCTGAAGTTCTGTGAAGTTTTATGAGGAATGATTCTAGATAGGAAGGTGATTGAAATTCCTCAAATTAGGATAGATTTATTCTCATGCCCAATCTATTTACCAGTTCCGAATGTTGAAATTATACATTTGTATTCGTAGAATTTCTTTTCGTAATAAATTAGAGCTTTGTTTTGCTCTTCTTTCGCAAGTTAATTGCAGAAAAAACTAGATCTCTATTTAGCTGTATTTGTTAAGTTATATTACCAGTTATAATATTGCATCAGTATAAAAGTTGTTTACGAGATATTTATGTGTTTCTAGCTGGAAGAAACGTATAATTTTACAATTTGCTTAAGTAGTAATAAATTCAAGCACTCATATCGCACACAGAATCCATCTACAGCTTGCCGAACAAAAACGAGCAAAATACCGCTCGCTCAAAATTTCTGTGTAGAGTTCGTGAATGTTTGCATTTAATTTCGCAAATGATGCTGGAATTCTGCTGATAACGACCAGCAACGTACCCTATCGTGTATATGTTGCTACCGACTCGTGTCGTTTGACCATTCCGCTGTAACTGTCAAAATTGAAAGTCTTTCTCGTTACCAGCTAAATTAGGTTGATTTTTCTTAATACGAATAACACGGAGGTAAGCACGCTTGAATACTTGGAAACTATATTTTAATCATTTTTTATTTAATTATGAAATGATTTAATTTTACCTATTTTTAATTAAGTTTGATTTAAATAATGGTTAACACAACTTACATAACGTAGCTACATATGGTATAATCAGAGCATGATCGCTTAGTTACAAATGTTTGCTTCGATCGGAGGTTTGAATCTAGAGATTTGAAGCTCATTAATTAGTGAAGATAAATACTTGTTGATCGACGTTTACAACTTCTACGACCTGGACGTTTCATTATTAACGTATATGATTGGTTTATGCGTTGTTGCATTATTGAAGCATGTCAACACGGTGTTTCGCAAATATTTTAATGATCAATAACTCGTCACACTAAACGGTTTTGTTGCAATCTATACGTGTCACACGTTTCATGTATCGAATGATAAATAAACAAATAAATATTGCGCAAATTTTCATATTGAAACATTTAAATTTGTACGTTTAATAAAGTAAAGGCAATAATTAAGTTTATAATATACTTTATAATTAGGAGTTTACTTAATCGTTAAAATATATCTTAAACATTCAGCTAAATAAAATTATCGATAAAGAGTTTTAAGCAATAAAAAGATTGTTAAGCAATAGCTTGAATAACAATGTATTAGTAACTGATTAAATAAAGATTATTCCAAAAATTATTTTTCAACATATTTTAAATTTTCCAAAAAATGTTAACGAAAATGTACAATTGTTATATATACTTACTTTTCGTTAACCTCTTACATAAAAATTTATTTCTTATCCAATCCAAACTTAAACGTTATAATACGACGATACGTTATAATAGTTTTAGTAGTTAACATTAGTTATGGTCAGACGTGGCTGAGCGTATCCTAGCTTTACTACTGAAATTCGATATGACGCAACATCTAGTTTCTCTGATAAAATGAAGCAGATACATCACGTATTCGTGTAGCGTTCAATAAATCTTATTCACTTTGCTCCCTCTATTATTATCATTTACATATTAATTTCATTATCAACTATATTAATTTTCACTATCAATTACATCGTTATGTATGATTAGTTTAATGTAAAACACACGATGATTGTTTATGAATAATATCAAGCCAACGTACTTTACAATTGTCTTATATTTTATTCGACTGTTTAATTTTCATCAATTAATGTTCTTGAAAATTTTGCTTATTAAATAATTCATTTTCAAAATATTGAATGTAGGCGCTTATAATAATGATACGAATAACAATAACTTGTCTTTTCAAGCACTAACAATTATAGTTAATTCGATACTACAAATGTGTCGATATTAAGAATAAATATAAATAAAACGGAAAAAATTCCGATTAAGAAACAGATAAAACATGGTAAGAAAAGAATATTAGTGTTCTCTGAAATTAATGTCCTTCATCTACGATAAATTTACATCTTCTATTCTATACTTCCGAATTTACAACTCGAAACTCTATAAACCAAAACCCTAAAACTCCGAACCTTGCAATCTTGAACTCCGTAACTCTCTCTCTAATTCAAAACTATACAACCACGGGTCCTCTAATCTTCCAATTTCGCATAGGAAGACAGATAGAGTTCCCAACTCTAAAACTTCTGCTTCTTACTCACCGAAACCTTCGAAAGTAGTCGTTAGAACTCCAACTTGTTTTGAAATAATAATCACTTTTCACACGTTGCGAAAAGTAAATAAGGAAATAGATCGTTGGATTTTTGAAACTTTAACACTCCTTTTAGATTTTAACACGTGCTAATGACGTTGATCGTTGGAACGTTGCACCACGATTTCTGTTATTGTGAAATTTCTCCTCTCGAAAGACCACTCGGTATTCTAATTCGAATCTAACTATATCTTCCTCTCACGCCTATGATATGTCTATGATATAATTTAGAACTTAATCTTAAATTCTGTTTTACTGAATTTAACTTTATTCTGCTCTTACGTCTACGTCATAAACCACCACATTAACATCTCTTTTACTAAGTCACCAGTCTCTCGCGTGCGCGCATCTAAGATAGTGGAGTATCTGCAACAATGTCACCAGGCGCAAAGTCCTCAAGATCGAACGTCAAAGATATTTTTCGTTCTCTAGCGCCCCCGTTCTATGGACCGTGTGCAGACGCTTTTATACCTTCCGTTTTCATTTTCTCCGGCGGAATTCACCCTTTTCAGCCATCCGGAAAGACGATGGTACCCCGTATAGAGCAAATGCAAAGTGGTTTAAGATATAGAGCAGATACGCGGCTCTTACTCCTCGCCCTTTTTCGCCTTTTTCTATCGGCTTTCTGATCACTCGGGCCTGAAATCGAGACACGATACGGACTCATGAACCATTTGCTCAGGTATCGACTCGATTCCCTACATCGATAGTTGCCCCGAATATGTAACGATACCTTAAGCGCTTGGTATTTGGCAGAATTTCAACCTCTTTTTTTTTCGTTCCTTCGGTATGCACGATTTCTACGCCAGTTTGCTGAATAAACGGGCGTATAATGTTCGAGATATCGTTATATAGGTGTATTGGGACAGGTGAATGTAAAGCACGGATAAAGAGTTTGATACCAGCGGCTGGTTTCAGGGACGCGGGAATAATGGAGATATGGGTATGATAACTGAGAGGATTTGGTTTGATGGAAAGAGTGATCTCTCTGACGATCAAGAATTTCTGAAACTCAACACGTTTCATTTGTTCGGATCTCGGATAAATTAGAAATCAGCAATTTTTTAAATAAATACGATATAAATGAGAAACATTTTTTACCAGATTATACATTTCATTTTTTATCGTATCGAATTGTTGGTAGTTACGTGGAAGTATTATTAAATGCTATGAATATATCCGGAATTAATTATCTAGTATGTAAATATTATGATAAATACAACGATGTACTTTTTATAGACATTGTATATGTTTGAAGTACAAAATTACGAACAAAATTTTCCAAAAAAAAAAAGTGTTTTATGGTAATAAAGACTTGTACTAGATTAATAAATTTTAAGAGAGCTTCGGCATTACGTTTTTAATCCATTAACCAAATTCAGTTAACAACTCGTTCAACGCTACTGACCACGAGCGTCCCGTCGACACAGCTCGATGCTCATAACCTGATGACTGATTTTCCGGGTAGGTAGTCGAGCTGTTCGCTCGCGCAAAACAAAAAAAAAGGCCAGCGTTAATCCTCGATTTTGGCCGGTGTTCGCGCTCTGGGCGATTTTGACGAGTGGCAACACAATCTGTCTTCGTTTGTGCGTTTGATACAGTGTGGCAGACATCGACGCTGTCACAGCATTGGACGCGTTCGCCTCCGGAGAAATAATGAAATTTCCCGCTGATGCGGAGAATCGTGATTAATGAGAAGCGCGTTCGCCCGTGAAAAGCTCGGCTACACGGCCGATTCACCGCGATCAATGTAGATTTTAACACGAGTAGCAAGTGAAATTTTATTTCCCGATGTTGATAGAATCTTCTCTTTTTCACTTTTATTGTCACGTTAGCATTTGAAAATTTTCGCCGTTGTTTGGGGCGAGTATTAAAATCGTCTTTTTTTTGCAACAAGCAGAAGATAAAATTTGCAATCATAGAACTCATCTTCCATCTTTTTCTCTGGTATTATGAGAGTCGTGGACGTCGAATTGCTCCGTTGAAGATTTGAAACTCGATAAAAATGTATTTATCGTATCTTTTTCCTGAGATCTTCAATTTTATACAAGATGATATATTATACAACAGGTTTCTTTTAAAAAGAAGACAATCGTAGAACTTCTTTAAATACAGAAAGTAGATAGATACAGTTTAACTTTTGGGTCACGTAGCTTCGTTCTAGAGAGTCGAAATGAAATGTACTTTGTTCCAGCTTATTTACGGTTATTTACGTAAAATATACGGGATCATTGAAAGAAGATATCACACAGGGAAACAGGTAAAAGAATCTCGCGTGTAAATCCCTTTTCTCTATCCTGACGTCGCGTCGTCTTTGGATCACTTATTTTCATTTTCTGCTCTTTTCTGGCCGACTGCCTCGCTCTTCATTCTGCACGTCATTCCGTTTTCGCGCACGTACGCTCGGCTATTTGAAGCGCATACGAGCAAGGCCCGTGTCGTTTCGTCGCGAAAAGGGCGGAGATAAGAAGCCCGGTAAGAGGCTTTCTTTAATGAACACTTCGCCGCCTGCGAAAATATAAGCTCACTCGCGGTGATACAACCGACTTGAAACGAAAGCTCCGAGAAAATTCAAAGTACTATTTAGAGATATAAATTGGAAAGAAGTACAATTTAGTTTTATAATTTGTCAAATAAATTTCTTTGAACGATTTGTTCAATTTCGCGAATAAATTTCCTTCGTCAAAAACGGAAGAGATTACGTGTAATTTAATTAGAAGGTCTACTATTTAGTTCATGCATTGTGAATAAATATATAGCGATGTAATTTTTGTAAGTTTTTGAGCAGTTAATTTACATGCTGTTAGCCATTACTATTAAAGCGCGCAAACAGATACAAGGTATCGATGTAGAAATTACACGATGACAAATATCGAAGTGTATCGAATGCTTCACTCGAGCCAGTCTATAAATTTCCATAAAATAATATTGAATTAATATTATTATAATATTAAATATTAAGTTTGAAAAATTTTCATGAAACTACCATTAGTCTGCCAGAAAAGATACAAGCTTCTTTCAAACTTCAAAGCTATTAACGATCTTTGCTCTTGAATAAGGTGTTGCTTGGTATGTTGCAGATCGTAATCGGAAATTATGAGGTGGCTGTGGATTATCGTTCTAATAGCTCTGGCGCTGCCAGCGGCTGTGCCACGGAAGACGCATCGTAGCAAGCCGAGTAAGTAGTCACATTTATTTCAATCTCTTCGATTCTTCTTTCTAGCTTTTCTCTGTCAAGAAACTCTTCTCACGCGCGAATCGTTATCGATCGATCAAACCCAATATCTCCATGAATTTTGCCGCTATATTTTTCTTGAAATTTCTAGAATACAAGGGATATAGGACACATGGAGCATTTAATATAAAGGAAAAAAAGAACAGAGTCAAGTTGTTCAAATTTTTGTCATGGGTTTCTCTTTTCACTGCTTTTCATGGACCAGATAGAATGAGTTTTTCGAAAGTTGCACCCGCATTCATTATGCACACCTGTTACAGAAACTCTCAACTTCATCATCCCTAATTTTAGGGTCACGAAAAAAGTACTGATATAAAGTTGGTATAAACAAAGCTCCGCGCACAATGGTAAGTCTGCGAGCGAAGTTACTCGGAGAATTTTGCCATCTGTGAGTCAGATTTACACAAGGCAAAGAAGTCTACAGAAGAATGAAAAATGTTACGAATTTTCTGGTGGATTGTGTAGAGTGAGGCACATAGTTTTCTTCGTAGAAATATGAGGTAAAAATCTGTAGAAGGTAAAATGCAGTTTAAAATTAAATGTTCGGTTGTTAGTAATAAATTCTCCACATTGCGTAATACACATATAGTAATTTGTTTCTACTACATGGTGGATTTGTTTATTAGCCCATTGAAGACCAATTAGTGAGATAAGGCAAGTTTTATACATATAGCTATTTATTATTTATACAAATGTACAAGAAATAATATAAATGCTATCAAAATAAATTTCGAATCGCTAGTTTTTGTGTAACGAAACTTTACGTTTATGCAGCTTTCGCCTTTTAAGGTATATATTCCTACTATTAGTTTGAAGATCGGAACTGTTCCAAACATTTTGCGTGGAGATGCGTATTATAGTTTCGGCATTTATAAATAGCTATACTTCTGCACGATTTACATCTTCTTTTTGCTCAAGTACCAACTGTTGTAGCATTCCCTGTACGAGCATAACGTATTTTTATGGATAAAGCATTTTTTGTAGGACAGCCATAATTTGTTCTTTCCTTTTCACTAATTTTTAAGTTAGATTGTTCATTTCCAATTTGAAGATCCTCAGAATGTCCTTAAGGTCGTAGCTAAATATGATGGAAACTCTAGCTACGACATCTTTTTAGTATGTGCGAGTTCATGTACTTTCCATGAATTTATAATAACGCGCTTAACCAAATTTATAAACAGAGACCATCACCACTTTTTACATCATAAAGTGTCCCATATTTTGATTATACTCGAAAGTTACACAAGGCTGTGGTACAGAGGCAGTTTTCTTTTCTTTTCTAGCCTGTGCTAAATATTCTATAGTGCTATTTTTTGTGATCACATTCACAATGGAATAGTCGTTTCACTTCACCACCGGAACTTCAGTTTGCCTTTCGAAAGCAAAGTCGAATGAACTCCTCTCTTTATTTTTCATAGTTGAAGTGGCTTTCAAATGGCAATTTCCAACGCAGCTCTCGCGAATAGTGCCAATGGTAAAGAATCTTTAAAGTTTTAGTGTATGAAGTAATTTAATTTTAATATAACGAAAAGAAATTGTCAGAAAATATTCGATTGCCCACTCACATTTTCCTCTATATTTCGAACTTTATCTACTAATCCCATAGTTTCGCAGACGCAACGTTATTGATAAACGTAAATACAATTACATATATACTATTTTGCCGAAATATGAACATTACGATACTAGACATTGCACGCAGATCTACGAAAAAAGAAAAAGATTATTTCCATTATTTAAAAAAGATTGATTTATCCTAATGTTATAAATATTTCAATTTCTTCAAATTTCAAGACATTGTGCAATCTAGGTGGAAGAAAAAATAATAATAAAAAAATACTACGGAAATGTTTGAAACTTACTTTTGTTATTGCAACCTGAAATGGCAAAGTTCAATACCGTGAATTTGCTGACAAAAATTGCGAGTGAAATGTTGCGTTAGCGCAACGTTGGAAGTCAATGGTTTAGTAATCTGAAAAGTTGCGAATGAGAGAGGAGTGTGTATCGAAAATTTCGAAACATACAGTGGGTGTGGTGAAATAAAATGCAATTATATCTGCTATGAAACTCTACAAAAAGGAAACAAAGAGAATTCACAATGCATTTGGAAAATTCCACACCAATTGGAATTTGTTCTTTTCCAATTTTATCGAAGCATGTAACGACTACAACGAAACAAATACATTGCTTACTATAAAAACAAAAAGGGAATTCACGCCGATTTTCACAAATTCCACACCCATTGAAATCATTCTCTGTCGAATATATTTCAAACAATGAATTAAAACATGTAACGAGTACAATGAAATAAGTTCGAATTAGACAGTAGGGCGAGGAAAATACGTAAAATACGCGAATACATGAAAATTCATTTCTCTTAAATGATTAGAAGAACAAGGGACAAATTCGCAGAGAATTTTGTAAATTTTACGTATTCGTGAAAAGAGAGGAAGGGAAATTCACAATCACGCGAAGTTCATGCATTCATCGATAGAAACTCGATGATCGAAGGAACGAAAAAACACACAAAGAATTCGTAAATTCTGCACCATTCACCAATTTATTATACGCGTTCAACGTTATCTCGACTCATCAGAATTTTCACATTTGTCCCGTGTAATCCCATTCCACTAGAATCTAGAAGATAAACGGGGTTGAATAAGTCTTTCAAAGTTCCGACCTATAAGTAGGATCAACTGTTTCGTCTTCGCTGGAGAGAAAAGCTAAACCCAAGCCGAAACCATACTCGCGTGAGAGCTTGGCCTCGCCTAACATGGTTCGAATGTTAAATTAGGGTCAGGGGTTATTAGGGGTCTGGAGATTTTATCAGAACACGTGAGTGGATAAACATCTGATCCCCCGGATGTTGGTGGGTCACCGCGATAAATTAGGGTTGCGAGTAATTTACAAGGAGATGAAGCTGTCGTTGATTAGCCCACGAGGCGGTTCTCTGGCCGTGCGACAATGCGGATTGGTCGATCCGAGAACCAGGCTTCATTCGCGGATAATTTGCGATCATTCGCGGGATATCGTGGATTAACGTCGTCGAGGAGGTCGAACAGGGAATGTGCGTTAGCATCTTGTTTGCTGATAATTGAGGCTTGTTTGCAGTAGTGTTACGTAATGGTCATAGGTTTATCGTTGTTATTACGTGGCGTAGTCCAGAAATTTCCGATTGGCTATTAACGAAAAGCACAAAATTTATTTCCGAATCTATAGTAATTTATGTTCATTGCATTATACATACCTTAAATTTCTTTGCTATGTATTGTAATTCTTTACTTTTATTGAGATACTTGTATTAACGTTCGTTTTTGCGCGCTTCGTACATTGATGCCACCTAAAGTGACAACCAGCGTGATAGTAACTTGCTAAATACCAAACACGTGACACAACTTCGTTACTTTTCATTCATTTCCCACAAATTTTACGGTCACTTCTCCACGAAATTATGTCTGGAACCGTATGAAATTTCGGAAGTTACGTTCGCGCTAGGTACCTTCTTTAGCGGCACCATTTTATGAAGCGCGCATGCAAGAACCGGTGTCCCGTTATGATAACTATCTCAATAATGGTAGAAATTACATAGCAAACTAGTTTGAGGTACGTAGAATGATGTTGAAAATACATTTCTGCTTCGCTTTAATCTTTGTGGAGATTGTGGAGATAGGTTCACACACGATATTTCAATATCTAATTTCACATTTTTAAATTTCAAGATCATTCAGCGGAACCTTTATCGTTAGTTAAACTTAGGAGAAGTACGAAGAGATTGAAAAGACGGCCTAATAATAGAAAATCGTTGGACAGGCTGTCTCATAATCTGAAAAATATTTTTGGTTCCACGTCGAAAGGAAGTTGGAACCGGTAAACCGTTCCAGAAATTTTGCCGGTGTGAGAAGAAATCTGAGCGGCTTCGTAGAGAAATCTTGGACGCAGCTGTCGTCGGGAATCTAGCGAAAGAAAATCGCCCAATCTGTATTTACCGAGGGCCGGAGTTTGCGAACTATGACGTGAGTAATATCGCTACTGTCGCTCGAACCAAGTTGAATTTTCGTTACCATTAATCACAGCGAAATTCTTACCCTGCGAAATACGCAAGGGCTGCTACTCGTGACTTGAAGATACAATGACTCGGTAAATGCGAATAGAAACTGTTTCTGAGTTCTCGAACGTTTCCAGAGTCGATGAAGGAAGTGAAACTTTCTCTTTTCATATCGTTATTTCATTCCGCATGTTTTATGGATTATTATATTACTAACATTATATTTCTTTTAACCGAATCAACACATATTTGCTATTTATTTCTACGAATTCTAGTTTGTTGTAATGAAATTTTCATCCAATTTTCCATTAAAATGCCAAAATTTTTACAATACACAAGTCGATTTTATGAACCACTAGGTTCGCTATTTTTTCTATCTTTACGTTCTCTAAAAAGATGGAACTTTTCAATGGGATGTGATGAGCAATTTAACGCGCCGAAAAACTTTTTAATTAAAATAATAATTTTGGGACACGCGGCAGTAAGAAAAATGGGTTTCGTGTTTGCTCTGTTAATGGACTCGTCGATAAAGTTACCCAGGTTCTTAGATAAAAGGATGGTCGGTGTTAGGAAAATGTTCCACTCAAAGGAACCCTTAATTAGACGCTGAATTTATGTGGAATGGAGATTCTGTGAAAATGGTGGAAACTTTGTAGAAAATCGTGTAAGGTATTATCATGAAATGATAAAATGTAAAATAGGCGGGTGATTTAATAAAATTAAGAATTCGAGTTGTGTCTGTGATCGAATAAAATCTGTCTTAAATTACTTATGTGATGGTAACTGTAAGAAACTACCCGAGGTGCTCGAAACTACGAAACTACAGAAACAGAACTGAATAACTTTTACAAATTTATTTTTTCTTTTTATTCTCGCGAATAGACGCAATTAAGGTTTTATAATACTTTAAGATTGAGATTTTAATAACTTAAGATTTTACAGCATACTTTACTTTAAATATTTTAAAGAAAAAAAAGTAAAAAAAGAGGCAAGCTGATGATACGACAGAATTGCAACAAACTATTCTCATAATACAAGAAAAACTCTTGGCACTATGTAAATCTCGCTACTACAGAGCTTCGAATCACACGACCAATTTTCGAAATAATTTTAGAAAGCTAGAAGTGCATGGGAGTTGACGAGCTTTTTTACGAGCACTCCCTTATATCGGTTATTAGCCGGTGTTAGCTGGTTACATGCGTCGCTTTACAAATGCATTTGCAGCTAACGTTACGGAAGTAAAATATGATCGCCCGTTCAGATCCGGTGATATAGGGCGTTTTTATAATAGACGCGTTCCCGCTGGCTTCATTGTTGACCGGTAATTGGACAAAAATTACACGGGCAACCCGTGTATCACGGCTTAACGCACATGGCAAGTGTTCGTTCACATTAAAATAAATGTCACCCATTGTTCGGGGATCCGATATAACTTCGTTTAATGGCGCGTCTTTCGTTTTCTCGTTCGACGACGAAATAAGCCATTGTGGGAATTTCTTTTATATAAATCTCTTTCTCTGAGAATTAAGTGACCGTTTCCATAAAAGCTTGTATTTTCAGTTTTTAAGTGTATCAGTATTTTAGTGGTATACTGGGAAAGATAAACTTATTTTTTAAACGATTTCAATATCTTTTGTTCTGTCGCTGATAATGTCGAGAACTATAGCAATCTCTCGAGATGTAGGTACTTTACGT
Source organism: Bombus bifarius (assembly GCF_011952205.1). NCBI lineage: Eukaryota > Metazoa > Arthropoda > Insecta > Hymenoptera > Apidae > Bombus > Bombus bifarius. The sequence continues at coordinate 1,529,053 of NW_022884511.1, read as the reverse complement.
CTCATAGCAGCGTAATGGAACTTTTCAATTATCCATCCTTAGCTGTAATAAAAACTTGAAAGCACTCGATCATAAACCGTTTGATGCGTTAAAAGAGTTGAGATATTGCTTGAACTTACGTAGGTTATTTCCCGACGTTTTTTTGATGCACTTTTTATGGAATAAAAAAGAGAGCTCCGATTCGAGGCCAACCCTTATGAATTCTAAATATGAAGATCTAAGTTAGTCGAAAGATATCACGACTTTCTCAATCGATCTAAAATATAATGGAAAAATCACGCCAATATCGTGAGTTCAGCATCGTCTTAATTATTCAAGAAATATCTTCGCAAATCGTGCGTGATTCACAGGTTGAAAATCCAGACACACGCGTTATCACAAATTAAATATGTTCAAACGCAACAGTTTCGTTTGCACAACAGTTTCGTTTACACAACCCTTCCGATGCCTCACCACAATCGACAAAAATGTTCAGGAAGAAGCAACGTCCTTTCCGAAGGTTGCCATTCGGCGCCATTTGGAAAATCGCATGTCCCGTCTCAATTTCGAACATGAGTCTCTGTTCTGTCTGTTTCTCTTCGACAAAGCGATCCGCGAAACGCGGAATCGCGGAGCAGCGAACAGGGGTAAAGGATATGAAAATAGAACGTTATTGCCCTGTTTGGAGTTGGCGGCGCTGTCGATATTCCCCTTTAAAGCGGACATTTGTTCCATGGGCGAAAGGGAAGGAAATGGAGCAACGCGCGTAAAGAGAGGGGAGGGTGAAAGACAGAGGGAAAAGGGAAAAAGAGGACTTTTATTGACAAGGAGTATCGGTTATCGAGACGTTGTTGAGAGGAACGTTTGCCTCTGCTTTCAGCACCAAGGCTGTATGGGGACAGAGTGCCTGTCAAGCTACTAAGAACGAACAGCGGCAGGGTCCGACAGAAGATCGTCGACACGCATAACTATTTTCGCACGCAAGTCAATCCTCCAGCGGCTAATATGCTCGCCATGGTGAGTCGCTTGCAACTTTATCGTTACACTTGAAATTTCATTGCCTACCTTGTAGTTCATTTTTTAAATCATTCGTATTACGTTATTATTTTATTGTTAATTTTATCAACTTATTAATCATTTACTAACATGATTTTTATTTATGACGTTGTCTTAAGAGAGAAAGTAAATTTAAAGGAAGGTACAGAGTAAAATTTATACTTTGAATAAAATTAGAATGGAAAGGTAGGGGAGTAAGTTGTCAACGATTGTTAATTTCGCCCTCTGCAATTGACTTCGCAGTACTCCATTTTAATTGAAAATTTCAGATTAGTTTGTACAACGATTTCCTGATTAACAGATTTAATTGAAACCGAGGGGAGGGCCGGTTGAATTAAGGTTTCCAGGCGGACGATTAAAATTATATTTGCATACGAAATGATTACCTTGAAGCGTATATCTTCTCATAATTTTCAACTTAAATGTTCTTCATTATTTCAGACACGGTAATGCTAACAAATTTCTCTCGATCTTCCATTCTTTGCAAATATCGTTATCTCTGTTATTTTTACATTATTACTAATTATGTAATTAACAATATGGTACCAGTACTTTGATTACAAAAATTTAACCATGAATATATCCAAAGGGATTCAAGAATTCCGCTCACGTATGTGATATTTGTACGCGATCTATTTTTTAAATTCAATTAATTTCTAAATGTTATCATCTATCAATTCTCGATTATTGTTTTCAATTTTATTAGCTTTTAGCTATTTCTTTTTTTATCATTAATTACTTTTCAAATAAACAATAACGTGAAAGTATGATTGCACGTTCAATCGCCTATTAAAATGCCCCTAAAATTCACCGGACCGTAATTCCAAATCTATCAACACCAACTCCCCATAACTCACGCCGTCAGAAGCAGCAATTCTTCCCCTTTAACCCAGTTTTTGTTTCATGTCGAACCGACTTTTCGTACCATAGATATCGTTCGTTCGAAGCGAAGCATAATTTCGAGCGGTTCGGTGTCGTTATCTTTCTCTTTCTCCCACTCTAGTGCTGACCTATCCCAAGCGCAGCACCTGTGCGCTGGCCAGCGACAGACGCCGAGTCAGCGTCTTTTTTATTGCTACTACCCCCACTGCTGCCCACAACTACTAGGGAACGTACGCATTCCCAGGAAAAAAAAGTGGGTCACGGCGTTTCCAAGAATTTCCACCGCCATTCATCGCCGGCGCGCTCGTGCATTTTAACAGAGCGAGCTTTCGATGCGAGGGATCGGGATATCGACGTGAAACAAAGCGCGGTACACGCTGGAGCAAGGTTCTTTCCTCTATATTCGCGGAGATAGGAGATGGTTTCTTTGATGAAATTTCTGAGTTTTTGGTTTGTCTCTTTTACAACTGGATCTTTCTATGAGGAAACAAGAAAAAGAAATGTTGGTTCACGAAGGTCTTTCCTTACGATGGATGAAATGGAAATTGACGATTGTTATTAATAATTGGTATTGTGATCGTCCTAACTGCGTTGGACATTCTGTATTTGTCTAAACAATTATAAACAGGAAATTTAATGCTGAGGGAGCGATTAAGGAAATGTTGCTGTTGCAGTAACGTAACAGAATACATTGTTATGAAAGAAAGTTGCAAACTTTGAGTTAAAATTTTGAGATAAAAATTAAATGCTTCAGAGCTTAAGAATTTTTTAATAAAGAAATTTTAATTAAAAAATTTCACTATATCTTCCCTTCGCTTCTTGATTAAAAAATTGTTCAGATCAATTTGGCGAATAACGAGTTTTAGTTGTACACAGTCTGGTGTCCGAATTTATTTTTTATTCATTCATATCATATTTTTATTTTTTCCCCATTTTTTATTTATTTTTTATTTTTTGTTATAGGAATTTTATGTAAAATGTTAATTTTCATGTTTGAAACATTTTTTTCAGTTGAGCTGATAAAATCGATACTAAATTTTGTTTGAAATCGACATTAGTATCTTGACTAAATTTAGAATTATTTTATGCAAACAATGGCATCGTTTTCTCATTCACGATTTCCAAAATCCCCTTAGTGAAAACGAAATCAATAAATAAGAAAAGGAAACATGCAAAAAAAAGAGAAACAAAGGAAATCGATATTCTGTTGGTCTTATCGTGAAAATGGAAATTACTTTTGGATCATGTTTATCCCAGTAAAACCAGCATTAAACTTTACGTACGAACTGCAGTTTACATAATCAGGACCGCGAAACTACTTTCCCTATAAACAACGTTATTTCCCTCCGATTGTATACTCCACGTTTGGTTTTGGCAATGCCATTGAAGTTTCATTCGATATTTTTTTTGCTGTTAAACGTTAGAGGAAAAGCGTGTAGTTACGAAATTTCATAAAATAAAAGTCAGTTTATCGCTGAGAGAAGGAAACAGTGATTTTAAATTCTAAATATACGGTGAATTCTAAATTCTTTCTCACAAGAATTACGTGTATTTCTCGACGAAAACATCTAATTAGTCTTATGTTTGAAATAATAAAAATAGGATATATTTATGAGCAATTTATATTCCTATATGTACACTTTAGTTCATAAGTACACTACTTGTACATGTTATTTAATATTTAATTTACAAAGCTTATGCATTTCACGCTTTATTACCTCAGCCAAAGGCACCAAACCAAAACTACCCTTCCAAAAACATCACAACATCCTTACATCCTCGCTGTAAGTAAATCAATTGCATTTACCAACGAGTCGTAGCGAATTCGATTATTTTTGTGGCGTGACGAAGCACGAGTAGTAGAGCCGAGTGTAACATTGGTAGCTTTGAACAAGCCGGTGGTGAATCGTTCGCCGTTTGAGCGAGTGGAAACATTTGTAACAGGCGTCGGTTTAACGATCCCAAGCTTCTCTCGCCGCGACGGACGAATTCCCTCTCGCCGAGGCAATGAGCCGCGTTTTCTTTCCTAAAAAACCGAGCAGTTGCTTTTGTCGGGGTGGCTAACGAAGCGTGGAAGAGACACAAAGGGGTTCCGGCCTTCCCGCCTTCATTTGATAAAATTCCACCTGCCACGAGGAAACGTGATTCTAGTACGCGATTCGTTGTTATAATTGAGATTCTTTTTTTTAATAATTGAACGCGAATCTTTGAAATTGGGAATTATATTTGAAAATAAAATAAGGGCATTTTCGAGATATCAGATAATCTATAGGTAATATGCAGAGTTTTACTGAAGATAATACCAGTTCAGTTAATATGGGACTCGATTATTTTTCTATTAGCAGACTGTTCGATGTTCATGTACTTCTATATTATCTCTATTCAAGTAATTGCAAGCATCTCAAATATTAATGTTTCACAAAATTTCATATCCTTTTTTAGAAAATTTGTCGAATATTCAAATTCTATGTTATAGTAAACAGTTTCATGTAGAAATATTTCGTATTATTATTCAAATAATCACGAACATCCATCGAATCGGATATTTTCTGAATATTCGCGAATCAACTTTTTATAGCTTATTTAAAAGTTACTGATCTAACACAAAAGTTTTAAATATACGATTTTTATATCGTATCGCATAGAAACAATTCCATGTGGAAATATCTCATGTATTTTTATTTACAAATAAATTTTCGATTTGGTTCACGTCGACGTGGAATACAGTAGCTCGTCACCAAAATCAATCTCGTTACAGAGCGTTTTGTTCATTCAACATCCGAAACAATTACTTCGCGTTTGCCATTAAACACGTTTCACTATCGTAACAACGGATTGTACGGTTACCGTGGGAGCTTTATAGCTCGCGTCAAATGATGAATTTTAAGTTGATTGCCGGTAAAACCAAAATGGACGATCGTTACGTTGTTTCGCGGATATTTCCCGCTATTACGGCTAATGCATAATAAATAATCTCATAAGTCATGCCCTGATCCTGATTATTCACGGGCAACGCATTAACGATGATGAATCCCTGTGGTTGAAGTACCAGCATTCGTTATTGTCAAATAACATTGGAACGCGCTGCTGATCATCAGCCAGACTTTCAAGCCATTTAATTACTCATGGACAGGAAAATACTCAATTTTAATCAAGACATGGAACGTTCGAAACCACGTGTATGATTCTCCACTAAAATTAACACGCGATAAATATTAACAACCGTTTCGGTAATAAAATAGGACATTTAAATATTTTAAATCAGCTTTGAAAACCGTCATTGTGTTTCACTGTTGTAGTATGGTATCTTTCTCTAACAGTGCAGCGTGGCAAACATCTTTATCCGTTGAAAGTTTTACATCTGTAAACTAGTCTATGACACAAAACATGTTAAAGAACTCCATAACTCCACAAAATCTACATAATTTTTCTGTATTCTACACTTTTGAAGTTTTAGACCTCGACCTTGTGAAAACTTCATAACTTTCTAAATGTAACTCAATTTGTAAGTTTCCATATTCCGTTCACGTTCCACAATCTTCTTCATGGGAAGGAGAATTAATCAAAGAATTTAACATAATTTCTAAAATTTTATACACGATTAAAAAATTCCACGAATATACGTGAAGTACCTGTCATTACCACCACATATAAACCTAAATATATTACACGAAGATATCTTTAATTAAAACGATATGATAATAAATTAGTAGGTAAGTACGTACATATGATCATGTTTCTATTTTAATAAAGGTGAATATTAATTTCGCTAAAAACAGCTGTATGTTTCAGATAATCCTCAAAGAAAAAAAAAACAAAAAATCTAAAGCTATTATTTTGACGAATTTAGAAGTTATAGTGTTAAAAAGAGAAAGAGAGAAATAATAGTTACTTTCACAGAATTCTAAGTCCAAACACCAACACTAGCACAAACATCGTATCATTATACGTTTCCAAATATCATAAAGTGAATCAACCGCTTCGAGGAAAGTTGGTAATTTCCGCGATGCAGCGCGATTTTCATTAACAAAAGTTGGAACGCAAGGAGCTTATCCGTTGATTCGGAGGCAATAACAGAGGAAACAATCTGGAAGAGTAGAAAATGCGAGAACGATTCGGTAATAACGTTGAAAGCTGTATAATTCAATTTTTCGGCTTCCGAACGATACTATCACAGACGAGGTATAGATGTGACATTCACTGTTTTTCCGTGTTGCTATGTAAGACTTAAAACTAATTCTAAAACTTAAAATTAAGACCCAAAGATCAAGGTTTAAAACCAAGACTTAAGACTAAAACTTGAAACGAAGAATAAAACCCCTACTCGTCTCTCGTCGTCCACCAATGAGACTTAAAATTAACTTAATCTAGATCTTAGAACTAAAACCTACTTAATTTAATGTACATTAGATAGCAGCTCTACTAGCAGTCTCTCGCATCAAAGACCTCCACTTAGGGCGAAATTAAACTATAAATACTTTGTTAAATCAATCGTTCTGTTTAATAATTTAGTATTTGAAAGAATTAGATAAAGGAGCTTTTAACTTTTTGCTCTATGTTAGGTAATGTATCTCGGTAGAGAGATCGTGCACCATGGACTTAACCTAGATATATCTGTCTTAAAATCAACTAGAACTTGAATACACGTATCTCACAATGTTTCTACGATATTCCTTGCGTCCCACGATGGATGCTAATAATTTACTGAGGCATAAGATCTCCCTTATGATTAATTAAGGTTAAGACGCACGCATCCCGCGTTAGCTGCCTCAGTTGAAAGTTAAAACTAATACATATAAAACTTAAAAGTAAGCATATAGCACGCAACTCTCCATAATCTTTACATGATATACGTGTATATTATATGGAACCGTTATACATATTATATTATATCATAAATGAATAAATAAATGAATAAATACACACACATGTATATATATAAGGATTACACAAATCTTTATAAACTTAGAAGCAAGCATACACGACGTAACATTCATCTTCTATACAAAGATTATACACATTATTATAAAGGTTATTAAAACTAATTAATTAAAACTAAGACGCACGCGCCCCACGAGGTCCTTGCGGTATTCCACAGGCGTTCCACAAGGGATTGTCAGTTCAACGAAAAGATTCCGAAAGAACTTTTGCATGATCTACACTGGACTATGTTAGCGTAGTAATGATAAAATAATGTAAAGAAAGGGTAGGATGACGTGAAGACTAATCTTTGAAAAACGATGCCAATTACCAGGTCTCACCATGAGCAGGTAATTACGAAACCTGCTCACGAGTTACTCAAAATTGCTTGCAAATCTCGACATTCAAGTTGTTGGGAAGAATGTCGAGTTCTGAGCCTAAGCTGTGAAACACCTATCTCCTACGCAGCGCTTACATGAATATTACATGAATACAAACTTAAAATAATGTATGCGTCACGCAATATCTACTTCCTACACAGCGCTCACGTGAATTTTATAATCTTAAAATAAGGCACACACGACACAACAGCTATCTTCCATGCAATTACGCCGATCGTTATGAACAGTATCAAAGATACATTTGTCTAACTTGAAACGGCGGAAAGAAAACGAAACTATCGATACTTTATTCGTAATTTCGTGTCTTGCAAAGGGGAATTCGAGTCGTTCTATTAAACTCTAACTTTCAAAATATCGGAAAATTGTAAACTCTGACATGAGTTAACTGTACTTCCCTTAAAAAGAGGGAAGGCAAAAAGGATAACGATGAATCAGAGAATAAAAGAAAAATCGTGACGTGTCCGGAACGAACGAGATCGCGATCTCTCGAAAGAAGCAAGGAACCTACGTGACGCATTCCCGTGCGCAATATAACACTAAGTTTCGGCGGGAGGTTCAAAGATTGATCGTCACTCGATTCCTGCTTCGCCGTTCGAAATTTACGCGAACCACGGTCGAAATCATCGACCGATGATGTCGCGGTCGCCCAGCCAAGGATCGAGCGTGCGGGCCTGTAATCTGACACACTTCAAATGAACAAGTGGAGCTCCCGATGAGAGGAACCACTGATTAGGATTACGAGGAACTTGTCCCAACTGAACTAGAAGGGTCCACTCCCAGTGGGAGGGACTCGCCGAACAAGATTACGAAGTACATCAAATTACAGATTCTAACCCTGTCTGAGTACCGAAGTACCAATTGGGCAGAGTCGCATATCCTTGACTGGACTTTGCGAGTACCATCGGCTCGACGATAACCCTCGCGACTCGACGCAATGAGCGAACAGTTATCGAGCAGTCACTAAAACGAAGGTGTCCTTTGGCCGACTTACGAATACAAGAGAATCTCAAGTACACGTTGACCGACGCGCGAACGAGTACGCTGTGCAATAGATAGAAGGAATGCAATAGATGAACGATACGGAGCCAATAAATCTCGAGAACAATTTGTGTTATGTAATCAGCGAGAGGGGCGAAAGAAAATAGATTTTTATTTTTCGTTGCGAGTTCGACAAGCGTCATTGTACATAATGGGGTTGCGATCGGCTTAACGTAAGTATCTTATAATTCGTTAAAGCTAAAACGCGCTCGTTCCACGATGTTCTCGAGATATATCATGGCGTCCTACGGCGGTCCACGGGATCCCAGGACGTCCCACGATGCCCCCGCGGCTAGTACCAGTCCAGTTTAGATCACGAAACTCCGAAAGGAATTTTTGATAACCTAGGTTGGAATGTATTAAAGTAGTTGCTAGGTTGATATCGTTTTTCTGATAGTAATACTCGGAAATATTAATATGTGTATCGTTTTACAAATGGTAATATGCCTGTAATATTAAAGTTAATATTATATTAACTGTCTAATATTTACAATAGTATTTCGAGATATTAATATTTGGAAAACGTTACTAATTACTGGGACCCACCACGGGGAGGCGAATATTCTCGGATCTCATTACATATCATAAATTGATAATTCTATTTATTGATAAAATATCTATCTATAAAATATCTATAAAATATCTATCTATAAAATATCTTATCCTACATTGCACTAGATTTTATTTGTTTCAATTTAATGTATAATTGGAGAGAAGGAAATGGATTCGTGAATAGATTTATGAATAGACGATAAATAGATTACGTAAAAGGTTCTTAAATATGCTTGTATTATACTTGGTTCACGAGTAATTGTCATTCATGTTATCGAGAGCAAAAGATGTAAAACTATTGGATAGTAAAGAATTAGTTAGTATTGAAATTTATTAATTAGTGCTGTACGTGATTTTAATATGAGTATATCTATAAGTGTGCGAGCGAGAGTAAAGGTTATTATCAAAATATATCTTACAAGTTAGTATCTATTCATAAAATATAGATCATTCATACGCAATATTATATCTTATTATTAATTATAATATAATATCTAATTTGTTAAAGGGAATAGGGTACAGTATGTAGGAAATTGTTCAGGACATTTAACTGCATTACATTTGGTTCTCAAATAATTTTATCAATTATGTTTTCAAAAGCAGAGAATGCTATAGATTATGACAATAAGTCGAAAATTATTAAGACAAAAATAAAATCTGTACATCACTCTGTTAGGTTTGTACACGAGCATAGAGATGCGTTTTAAATATCTTTCAATAAAGATATATTTTATGTTCTTAGTTATTGAAGTGTATACATATTGATAGAATTCGTATTAAACCCGTATCTGAGCTCAAATAATCATATTTGAAGATTGGAATTCATCGCCAAAGGAAGCAAACCATGCGGCTTACCAATAGTACATGCATGATTGGATGGCGAGATTTCGTGGTCCTTGATTTCATTACAGTTGCTTCCTCAAATCCATGAAAATGGTTTAATTCTTTGGCCTTGAGCGGACACGAAGAGTTAAATTCCATAGTCAATCAATGGGTACATTTTGCACTGCTAGTGCATTGCACTGATTTTATATGAAGTAGTAAAATGAAAAATTAAGTAAAGTATTTAACATTAAAAACTAGAATTAAATAGAAATAAAATATCATGTGAAAGATTTCAAGGCTTTAATGAATAGTAGATGAAATAAAATAAATCATTAATTTAATTTTTTCAAATTAATAGCATTTTACTATAAATTAATGATATAATTGTTAAAAATTAATGGAATATTTGTTTTTAATTAATAGTAAATTGTCACAAATTAATGGAATAATTGTCTGAAATTAATGACATATATTTATAAATTAGCAATAGAGTTGTTTTAAATTAGTGGCGCAAGTGTTTTATATAAATGGTATATTTTCAAGTCTGTGTGTACCAGACTGCGCGTAAATTGATGTATACACATTAACGATTTTTGCTGATGTCATAAGAAATGATTTTTCTATCGTAACATAATCACTTAAATCACTTTAATGCTACTAATCACTTTTTTAAATGTAATATTAGATAAATAGCTAAATTGTTAGTAAGTAAAACAAAATTTGTTTTCGATATTCACAGTACGGAAATAGAAATGAAAATGACCACTTTACATGTATACCCGGTGACATACTCTTGACAATGTTCCGATTGGTTGGTCGAACGATCTTTCCCGATGTTGTGAAAAATGATTGTTCTATTATAATTGAATCAAATTTAATAACTCTTAAATGTTTATTGTAATTTAACACTTTTAACAATTTATTGCAGTAATTTTTGTATAATTTTTATATTTCTTACGAGCTAAAGCTAAATTTACTCTTCTGTGGTACTAGTTTCTGACATAGAACTGTGCTAATTTATATTAAATGTCAGTTTATGACAAAAATAATTGTAGTATAATAGCCAAACATGAAGTGAAACAGTGGTCAAGAGTGTTCACCCATCCTAAAGGAGAAAGAATTCATATAAGTAATTACAGATTTGTTGGAACTCCTGTACAAGATTTTTCCAAGATATTTCTTGTTGAAAATAATTAGTACAATGTTGTAACCAATTATTATTTTACAATTACAATAAGATTCTTGTCACAACATTTCGGCGTTAATTACCGTTTGAATGATAGTTGCAAAAGTATAATTTCATTCATTCATAGGTGGATTTCACACTTTTGGTTCGATGAGGATTACGTTAAAAAACATTTACAGAAAGCTTAATATCATTTCATGTCAAAAACGCCAATGAAAAACGGATCCATTTCCTTAACTATAAGAAAGTATGTAAGGGGAAAACGATATCTTTGCCGAGTAACGAAACTAATTTTATAAATTACAATTCACTCTAACTCGTTCTACGAATTCGTTGCAGGAATATGCAGATTTATCTGGAATTTCTGTTTAATACAAATTACACAGACTGCTTTATTTCAAAGTTGGATTTCATTTGTTAAATGCAGGCTTCATTCCATTAACGCATCCTGCTCGCGATGTTCTGTAATTGTTTCAACTACACGGACGTAAGATAATTGAACTAATTGTATTCTGCAAAGGCTCTGTAAAATTTCAACGGAACAAAATTGGATGATTTTTTTATTTGCGTTTACCACACGCTTAATCAGGAAGAAAGTTAAGTTTCACGGAAATTTTCTGAATTTTTAATTTATACACCAGCATGACATTTTATTTGTAATTTCTGCGATCATTTTACATTATCAAATTCTGCTTTTTAATATTGTCGCCATGAAATGTAGTTTCAAGGATTCCTTTGATACTATTTCATCGCTATTTCTTCCTCCTAGATTTTATAATTTCACGAAATTTAAATAAAGTAATAAACTATTGCTTGATATTTAATATAGTAACTGAGGCGTAAGATTTCATCTCGAAGAGTTCACACAGTGCCTAATGCCACTAGTACCTACGTAAACATATCCGCGTTTCTCTAATAAATAGTACATCTTAATAAACTCTCGTTTACGAGCGGTTCGTTACGATGCCGACGCGACGATGCATTCACGACGCCACGGTATCGTTCTAATCTTCACGTGAAAAACGGGGTTGGCAAAATCGCGGGGCTCGTACAGAAAAGTCCTTCCCTCTTCGAGACGTTCGCGTAAAAGTGCTTAACGCCGCGGTTCGATGGCCGGACGCGACTATCGTAAGGTCGTGGCGAGTTATAAATTTTTATGAGGAAACTCGGATCGCTCTCGCGTTAAAGCGATACCGGGGTGAAAATTAACGGGCTCCGAATAAACGAAGTGCCACTTGGTTACAGTCGCTTTCGTTTCATGGAGGGAACCTACGGAGGGGTTCTTCGATAAATTTCTGTGGAGATTGTATCGCGAAGTGGATGTGAAGGGATCGTGCTGGTTATGAGGCCATTTGAGATTGTGCTTTAAAAGGATTTTCATCTTTAAAAATAGCCGGGCAATGACTTTTTTATATTTCTCGTGCTTACTGCTGTTTTCTAGATATAACGTGAATACATCGAAAATTGATTAAGGAATTTTAACAATTGAGGAGATGGCTCTTCGCTGGTTTTTTAGTTTACAAATCAAGTGACAATTTTTAAAGATTTTCATTTCCTAAATTTATTTATTGTATTTATTCATTTACTATAAATGTTTCTTATTTTATTATAAGTGTCTCTAACGATGAATCTCTGATAATTATGAACAGGAGTATATGATACGTAATATGACCAGGAAATATTATATTGTTTCAGAAGTGGCATCCAGGTTTGGGTAAAGCTGCACAGAAATGGGCTAATCGATGCCTCGGTTTGGTACATGACAATGCAACCGGCCGATATTTGGATGATTTCGGGTCGAGTGGGCAAAATATCTTCATTACAACGAGAAGGACGCTATGGTGAGTTTAAAAATTTTCAAGTAAGATTACATATTCCTGCATACAATGGGCAATCAAAGTCGTATCAGCTTAATCTAATCCTCGACGTTCTTCGAGCAGAACAATAGACTTGATGAAATTCATGGAAATATTCTAAGCATTGCGTTACTTCATAGTCTTAAAATAATTAAATTTCTGTGGGAAAGTGATACAGTAAAGTCTTGTGCCTTCGAATTTATTCCAAACTTCGTTTGAAGACGCCGAAGGTCGCGGTGCGTTCAATAGAAAAGCCCGTTATTATTCAGACAAGAAAGTTTCGGATGATTTAGGATTAAAATGTATCAGAAAGTACGTTTAACGTTTAACTAACATCCACCAATCTATTTTTCTAAATCAGAAAGAAGCGAATATAAATAAGTTATGAATATTTCTATTTGAATCTGATTTTCTTATTGCTTCATGAAATTTCCAAATTTTCGCATTTACAAAATTATGCAAAAGGAGCTAAGCTATGTATGTATTTCGCAGCGAGCGTATCTTATTCTAGCATCTACAAACCTTTCATCCCTGTAAGGGCTTAAAATTCTTTATTATTCAAATTTACTTCAAAAGATCTTTCGTGGATTGTACGCATAATGTATTCGTGCTCCAGAGGAAGATATTCTCGCTGCAGGGGATGATTGTCCCCGTGGTGCTCCAATAACCGCAGAATTCTGGCGCATAGGGCATAGAATTTCGAGTAGAGTGCACCACAGAACGCAGACAAAGGCGGATCCTTATTTCCGTATAATTGCCACATCGATACCTTTCAATTAAGTCGCTAACTATCATTGTTACTACCAAAGGATTTACTCGTGTAATATTATTATTTCAAGTTTCGAGCGAAGGGAGTTACAGTGTTTGACTAACACATTAGAGTATTAGAATTTATCGAGGAAGCTTGATTTTTTTCTGGACTAGAGTATTTGATTATCTTGATATAGCCGAAAGTATTTGCTAATTTTTAGAATTACATTTTACTTTGGACTTTTTGGGCTATTAGATTATTCGAAAAGTTCGTAGTGAAATTTAAGAAAAATGACCGAAGGATAAAATAGGGGAAATCAAATTGTTTAAATGATTACTACTAATTTGACTAATGCAATCAATGCAACTTAAAACATTGCTTGCCACCGAGATAATTTATGTAATTTGAAAACAAATGACTTTCCTTCGGAAAGAGTCATTAGCGTCTAGCGCTTCAGAATGCACTCTGCAATTCATTTAACAAACGTAACAAAGCACTCGAAGTTTCAGTAGAAAAGGGAACCATAGGCCAGACGGAAACGCATGAGCCGATTCAGAGTTAAAATTCGCCAAGGGCTATGTTCATACTACTGCTAAAATTGCGAATATTTTTGCATCCCTTCGCTACTATGATATGTAATTTAATAAAATTAAATTCCTTATTTTTCTCATTTGTCATGCTACATAAAAATCGCAATTTTATTCAACTTATTCGTAATACAATATCAGGCAGTATCATAAATTTGAAACATTTTAAATATCAATCATACGTTACGTCATTATGTATTGTATAAATCGTATATTTGTTATATAATTTATGTAAATTGTATTATATATATTGTTTTACGTAGTAATAATTTATAAAAATGAAATTGTTTGATTTCTTTCGTGCAGCATTAATCACAATGTACAGTGATTCAGTGTATCTTGTAATTTACCGTAATTAATTCACTTGCAACAAGATTTACATATTTTTATACTCATTATTTGTATCTCTGCATTTCTTTAACGAATGTTTCAATCATTGGAATTGCCGATGGCAACGGAAAGTAATCTCCTGTTTCATACAATAAAACCTCTTTTCGTTACAATCTCTTTCTTATAGCTTTGAGCCGCGTATAAATAAAATTCTATTTACTACTTCCTACAAAGTTTCAATGTAAGAAATTCTTTTCTAAAAATAGGTAATACATTATTCAGTAGCCTCGTATGAATAAGCCTATAAATACGCGGAAGACCGTAGACTCCCAGTAGAAAAAGCTGTTATTGTTGAGGCACGAAAGTTCCTAGTCTGATTCGAAGTTACGATTCACCAGCATTGTTCTACTTCTGCCTAACGATAACTTGCTTTCGTACTCGCTGGTTTCCTTAGAGACCCACCTGTTGACGTTCAGTGAACAATTGTCGCCGATGTCACTTCCATGTCCTCCTTTGGCGTCGGCAATTCCAATGAAACCATTCGACCGAGTCTGTCGTGTTTTTAATTGACTTGATTCTCTTCTTTTGGATTGAAAGGCCTTTCGAACGCTCCTCGCTTCTTTCAGTGTACAAAGCGAAGAAGAAAGAAAGAAAGTAGAATTGTACAATGGTGGCGAAAGTAAAAGGAAGATGTTAATGTAAATTTGCCGATTAATCAATCGTCCTTTCATTTTCAGGAATTTCGCTATCAGAATGTGGTACATGGAATATAAAGATTTCAAATACGGCAACGAAGAAGCCAACGATTATCGCAAAATCGGCCATTACACTCAAATCGTGTGGGCCACCACACATTTAGTAGGCTGTGGCGTGAGTCATTGCACTGGTGGCAAAGGTCCACTCGGCAAGGACTTTTTCATGTATGTGTGCAACTATGCTCCAAGGTGAGTAAACAATTGCTGACAATTTGAAAATAAGATACCTTGAAATTTCACAAATTTTTTGTTCTATAGGCTCGAAAGTCGGTCGACTACATTCGAGCAGTATCACAGTGGAATATTTGTATAAAAAAAGTTGGTGAAAATTATTTCATTCGTTTTAATGGAGTGAGATGCACCGAGAAATGGCATTAGAAAATAATGTTTTATTACCAATCTCGGAACAATTGTTACAGGATATTCTAATAATTTGTTCCACAAGTTACAAAACTATAGACCTAGAACTTTAAGTATACAGCTTTGTATGTATTCCCCATAATATCAGATTTCTATGATGCGAAATTTGAGTACCGGGATTGGTTAGAATTTTAAGTACACGTCGAACTTGGTTCTATCGCGTTTGGTGTAAAGGTGCCTACAAGAGAGCCACTTGTCAAGGAACAAAAAAGCGCCTATAAAGCGAACAGCAAAAGGAATACAATACGGAGCGGTAACAAAGCTGAAGTACCTTTGCGTGTATTCTCTTCAAGCTTCTCGCAGTTGCCGTGTTCTGTGCGCGCTCTCGTTTCACTGTTTTCGTTTCATTTTTCTCGGTTCTGTGGTTTAGTCGTTTCGAAAACGCGACCGACTGGCTATTATGATTTCCTTTCCAAGCGTCTTATTTAATTTTGCCGACTTCAGAGGGATATTTTCAAAAGCGTGTTAAGGCACGAGGTTGCTTGAATTCGTTTGAAAAACTAAGTTTTCTTTCTCCGAGTAATAGACCGGCAGAGTAATGTAGGACAGAAATTTGTAATTTTTTATATAATAAGATAGTAGATAAGTAGTAAGATTTTAAGACAAGAGGAAGAAATCAAGTTTGTTCGAGCGGAATATATTCAATCGTGAAACTTAACTTCTAACGTTGATTTGGTGAAATGTTGAGAAACGTTTGAAGCTGAATTAAGGCGAGTTAAAGAGTTCTTAAATACACATATTAATGAATTTTTCACACGCCGTCAATTGGTGAAAAACGAACGTAACAGAGTTGTCTTCGCCACGTGTGGTCGCAAGTATCACAGGGAATTACCGCGTGTAGGTAGTCGCAGCTGCTTCCTGCGCCAGGAATTTATGATGGTGGCTCATTGTAATCGAAAAGTTTGCCTGGTACCGCGGCGGAAGGCCACGGGCATAATCCGGAAAATTGCGGTCGAGAAACGAATTTATGACGGCGCTCGACGCGCGTAATTTAAATTCTCTCGGCTTCGTCTCTTTCCCTTCCTTCTTCCTTTCTTTTCTCGTTGTTGGTGCATCGCGCCAAGGAAATATTACCGTGTACGCGCGTTAGGACTGCCCGGAAGGATAAATAAAGAAAGGTAATTACAAAGGAATTAAAGGGATAGAAAATAAGATAGCGAAGAGGGAATCAAAGAGGAAAACTGGCGGTGTTTATGAGGTCGATGGATTGTAAAGAAATCGAACTTTCAGAAGGTTGTGAATAGTAGGTACTATAAATTTCACGTCTTAAATGTCGTCATATGTGACGTAATTATAGATACTTATTTGCTATAAGAGATTAAACGTGTGTGTACGAACGTTGGATTTCATATTAACGTAACACGCTATCTGTTCGACGAATCTGACGATTCGTACAATAGTCATTCATCTTATGTCAGAGTCTTTTATCAGTGTTTCATCAGTCATATTCTGCGAGTTACTGTGCGAGCACTCGCGAAACAGTTGCAACGTAGCCCTCTATGTAAAGAGTATCACGGGTTCATTTGCATCGTCATAATCATGACAGGCTTGCAATCTTGCCGGCAAATCGCGCTCACGCGGCGCATAATTCGCCTTAAGCTCTGTGTTTTGAGCGATTACATTCTAAGATATATTTATCATGTTGGGTCAACGGCCTGTAAGCGAGAAAATTTATACGATGATAAGTCAAAATAATTTTATTTTACTATAATGTTAAATTAATTATCACACCTTACCTGGTACGACTAGATATTCCAATAATTATGAATTGTTTTGTTTACCCAATTTAGATATTTCGTTATTTTCAATATTATAAGTCATTTTCCTAAAAGGAGCGTGTCCTATGAAACGAACAAATATTGAAAATGGATTATAACGACGAAATGTAGCACAATTAAAAAACGTGGAAAATGCGAATGTGCAATGAGAGGGTATAACTAAATTGCGTGCATGCTTGTGAAAAAGAAGAGGGAAGATAAAAAGAAGTTGAATCACGAAGTGTACGTTACATTTCGTGTATCTGGTGTTGCTTTTTGTCGACAAGAGGAGCACGTCTTCTCTGAAGAAGACTACTTGACGTCTGACCCACTTCTCCGACGTCTCGTGCATGTAGCCACTTTTTGACCACCCTCTATAAACTTCTTCACGATCGCTTCACCAGAATACCACGTTGTTTAGCACCTTGGACATTGTTTCTATTATTCCTCTCTGTCTATTCGTTATTGTTCACATAGAAGATGATCATGAAAGATCATGAAACTCTACAATAAGATTTTTAAACCCGAAAATCGTAAAATCGTAAATTTTTCAACCACTCGATGAACAGTCAACGAAATTAAATTTTTAACAAGTTTAAAATTAAATACAGCGATATTCAAGGCACCTGCTCCTGCAATTTGGTCGTAGAATTTCCAGAATCCATTCAATCTGTGCTATTCGATTGGTTTTTTTTAATTAATCCGATTCAACCAAGTGTTTACTATTTCAAGAAGAATATTTTCTATAAACCGTTCCCAATTTTTTGCGTGTATGCTTTTCAATTCTAAAAATTCTATCTCTCGGTAAGCTCTATAAATATTCTTGGAACTCGAGCGATTCAATAAAAATTCCTGCATATTATAGACATTAAACTGTTCTATTCTAAACATATTGCATGCTTCCTTAATAATTACTTTATTCCTTATCTGCTTCATCATTTTACAACGAATATTTTGTTGTTGTTGTTATAGAAATATGTGTTTTTGTTATTGTACGGTATAGTGTGCTACATCGTAGTATTCTGGAATAATATCCCGGAGTAATGCTCTGAGACGTCGTGACGCAAGAGCACATTTTCGAAATTAATTCTATTCCCCTTGGATCGTGTTTCAGGAAAGTTTCTCGAGTTCTTTACGCAACAGCCGCATAAAGTGGACGATTATTCTTTTGAAAATTACGGCCGATAACTTGTACAATTTGTCAGCCGTGTTTTAAGAAATTAATTTTCAAACCACATACACAAAAACCAGTATTAACGCGTCAGTTGTATTAATCGAGCCAGAAATTATTCTCTCTACTCTTTGAACGTAATTCTTGCACGCAAAGCAAAATAAACAAGAATAAATTTTACGTCGCGTTTCTTGTTAATATTTTCTTGGCGAGGACATGGTAAATATTTTCAAACCTTAGGCAACTATGATAGCTGATGTAGTCTAATTTGAACTTTGATCGACTCTACTGTGTTCGTCAATTTCAGGAAAATATGATGCAGTTGTTACCGATATTCACGATTTATTTTCCAATTTTACTAAAGTTACTTCTATAATATTAAAATCTCTTTTACTATATTGAAACAAGAACGATGGCATAATATAAAAACTTGAAGACCGCAGTAATTAAAAATCTCATTAATTACAAGACAGGTACATGAATACAAATGAACTTAAATATAAGTCCACAATCCAATGATATCAAACCGACGCAAACAAAAAGCCTGCTTTAACACTATAATCGCTAAACGTATTAAATTAGAAACAAAATCCTTCAGGAACGACGAAACTATTCGTTGCCTCGATTTCTAGCATTTATCCAATAAACCCGTTCTATGCGATCTTTCCTTACAGAGATTTTTAATTCTTCTAATTCGTGATGATCTAATACGATGTCCGCGGTCTTCCCTCGATTGGGTAGTAGATAAAGAGCTGTGACGGAGGACAGTATTACTTTTTACTTTTCAGCGCGGTTTCGTGATGAATTTCGCGGCGGGACATTTGAATTCGAAACGGCGCGGCGACGATCGCGGTGACCGAGTGCGAAAAATACTCCAAATGTAAATTAATCGTGACTTGGTCGCGAGGATTGGCTCGAGCTCATTCCTCTGGCTGTTTGTCGCTGGAAAACGTAGAGTCTGACGGGTAGAGAAAGTTGCTGGAGACGTTCGCGAACTGCAATCATGAAACGTCGTGAAACGTCACGGCTTAATTGTCTGAAAGTAAAGTTGAAGGAAAGATTGCCGGAGGAAGAGAGTGCCAGGCAGGCGAGTCGAAGCGGGTAAACGCGGAGTTATTAGGCGAGCATTTGCCACGGGGATGGGGTGAAATTGATGGGGAGAAATGAGCGAGCTAGAGAGCCTTTTGTCGTGTTCTTGGAGATGAAGGAAAGTTGCGCTCTGATTGCAGCCGGGCAAAATTATTCTTTCTGGTCGAAATACAGCTATGATGGTTGTATAAAATCGAACGGTTGTTTAGAGAAAAATTATTTAGTGAAAAGTTGTTTCGTGGTTGCGGAAACGGATGTTTCCCTTTTGGGAAAGATCATTGTAATTACTTAGCAGAAAGTTGATACCGATATGCAGAGTGCCTTGTAACTGATTGTGCGACTGCGAAGTGGCTGAGCAGAGGGAAAAGACGACAAATCACATTTTCCATTTACACGGCAGCACTTAAATCCAGTATCGCAATATCCTTTTATTCGATTTAGGCTATTAGACTGTTTAGATTATCTCATAATTTAAAATTGTTCTTTGTTCTAAAATATTGAAAGATATTTCTATTTTTAACTATTTCGTATTGAAACATTGCTTTTTAATCATAAAGCGACATTAAAACAAAAGATTGTGTTTCTTTCCTGTATTCTTCATATCGGATAAATACATGTTTCATTAATCCTCCACCAAATTCCACATCATCTCACTCTCAAACGTTTCATAGCAGCCTTAGACAAAGACGATTATAACAAACGATGTACATGTGCATAAAAAACCATGTTAATGGCTCACAATTCTTTCTACTTGCAGCGGCAATTACAAAGGTCAACTTAGCCGTCCTTACGTGGCGGGCAAGCCGTGTAGCATGTGCAAGGACCACTGTTCGTACAACAAGCTGTGCACAAACGCCTGCTACTACAACGATCTTTGGTCGAACTGCGCCGAATTGGTCAGGACGTTTCGTAACTGGGTCTGCGAGACGAACACGAAAGAGGGCCGCGAACGACGAAAGTTCTGCGGTGCCACGTGCAATTGCAAGGACAAGATCTACTATCATCACGGGTAGTGAACGATCGTCAACGCGGCTCTTACACCCTTTTCTTCGCACCGGTTGATCGATCGTCGTTACGCTACTTAGAAGGGAGAAGGTCGACGAATCCTGCACGAGGTACGAAATTATTTTCAAGCTGTTCCACCCAGCGGGATAGCGAGTGAATTAAGGTCTGAGGTTCAGTTTGGTTACGGTGGCGGTTTGCGGGTTTTCGTCGATCGCTGCCTTCGTTTCGTAGCACGACGTTCTACGTAGATTCATTGCGGAACAAAGGGAAATTGAAATTCTGTGATGAAAGCGAAGAAAATTAGCGGAGTTCTTTGTTTGATTGAACGAAGGCTGAGTTTGATCGAGCAAGGGGGTGTCTCAGCCTCCCGTAGATTGCATCGTAGATTTTTATACATTGTACGCTGTTAACTATTCAAAATTGGTAATGAAGAGATATGGGGATAATGCGCAGGTTGCGACGGAGTTTATTAGAGTGGAATGATCGTAATGTTTCAAATATTTTATATTCGGTGTATTTAGTTAATACGTGATACACAAAATAACAGAAACATTAATACCATTTCGTGGATGTGAAATGTACGTTTGTAAAAACATCTGTTTATTAAATACGTATATAATCTTTGTAATAGAATGGTTAATTAAACGCTTAGAAAGTTTCTATTTGAACATTGCCGATCATTACGTGAATTTATAAAACATTTTTTGTGAATATTTGTTAACATCTGATACCGATTTTGAATGTTATTTTTATAATCTTAATTACTGCATATATAATCAGATATTGTTTATACCAATTTAGATATATAGACGTAGACATATCAGATATATCGTTACTTATACTTATGTAAGAAATAATTTTCATATCATTTGTCAGTGTCACTATACAGCGACAGTTCAGTACAAAGGGTTAACAACCCCTTAGCTGCAGAGTAAATATTTTAAAAGGATGTTTCGTTTGAAAATGAGAAGCTGTAGAGCAGGGAGGAAACGGAGGGCAATCAAAAAGCAGACGAGAAAGTAAATTGAACTCGATGAATTCGTTTCCGGTGCCCGAGAAAAACTTTAAACATTCCTCAAGTTTAATATGTCGTGTCGTATCGAACATTCTTGATACAGCCTGAATACCGGTGAAGATACTGCAGGTCATAAACGTGGCTGAAACATGCAGAGAGATCCAATTCATTCGTTAATTAACTGTCCATTGGTAAACTGTAATTATCTGAAATATCTTTCTACTAAGAACAGAGTTAACTCTTTATAACCAGACTTCCCTTTACTTGCAATTTAAAATCAAGATTAAAATACTTTATTTCTAGTAAAAAGTTCCAATAATATGATATTAAATTGCCTATTTATTCAAACGTCAAACGTAAATTGAATAAATTTTCAACAATCTATCCTAAACATATAGTTAATACAACGGCATTGTTTTCTCCGCATAGTTCGTGGTTTTCATTCGGTACGATTAACACAGGCGATCGAAAGACAATTTCCCTTTGCTCCGTAATCATCCTCGACAACGTCGTCCGGGAAATTTACTCTATTTTCTGCGAACGTCCTCGTGGCTCGTCTTTGAACCTTTGTCTGAGGCGCCGGTTGAAAGGAAGCCCTAAAGGCGAACCGCGAGGGGCTGAATGGCTCGAGAAATGGACGAGGGATGAACCGAAGTCCCGCGAAACGGAGAGATCAGGCGAATCCTTTTGATATTTGTAAACGATAAGAGTGTCTATATAGACGTGCATGCAGTGTGTAAATACGTGTAGGTAAGCGAAAACTTCATAGGTGAACCATGGTGGGTGTTTCTCGGTGCTGTATTAGATCGTCGTTTGATTCCGGACGTTCGGAGAGCTGTCGATAAAAGTTATTAATTTTCTGTTAACTGGTAATTAATTTTATATGGGAAAGACCGGTATGGTTGTTCTTCTTTTTCCTTAGTTAAGAATAATTATAGGATATCAAGTGCTGATTTTTATAGTTGAAGAGTGAAATTGAATAATTAAGCTCATGTATTGTTTTTTATTTTCTGAAGTATACGCATGAAAATGAATAATGACTTTTATCGGAAAGCTTGTACGTCGCCTAAACGTGGGACTAAAAATGTATGAACATTACCGAAACCCCTATCTTAAACGTGTTTAGCGATATAAGTTATACGATAGCCAGTGTATGCACAGAATCACGACGCTACAATTAATCTCGTGATTTCATTCAACGTTCAATTCTGACGGAGCGTTTAGTCACTCTTTCGAGGACTTATGAATGCAACCATTTTCAATCTCAAAAAACAATTTCAAACAAAACAGATAGTTATTCTATGATAAGAATTGTAAGCGAATTTGGACCTTTACATATCCATTCAGACAATTATTAGACAATAGGGATTTTAATTCCAGCATCGTATAAATTATTAGGACCATCGTTTAAATCAATCCGTTTTTAAGAAGAAAAAAAGATCCATTTTGTCGAATATATTGCTGCATTCACAAGTGCTCGATGACAAAATGTACATGTTATTTGTAATACTATGAAGAGAGAACTTTTCTCAGCTAGAGAAGTACTAACTTATGCTTGTGATTATGAAAGTAGCCTAATTTTTGTCGAGAAGCGCTTCTGCAAGAAATATTTCCTTTCTAAACTTTTGTATATTAAGTATATTTTCCCTTTGTTGCCTCATCATTCTACACGAAAGGCTAAGAATGCATTCTTTTACTGTATTTCTAATATGTTATCTTCTGTATTAATGTTTATGTTAGCCTTCCGAGCGAACATTAATTTTACTCTTTAGGCCACTTTATATAATTACAGGCAAACTCGTTCGCTCTCGATCGATCGATTTCCAAAAGTGTATATCCAACGTCATCCTAGAATTCGTTTGTTACTACGTTTACGAAGATACTATTATATTTTTCATCTCGTTTCACGGTGTTTTCATTGATAATTATAGCATGTGAGACGTATAAAAGAGAAAGAAATGTTATAGAACAACGTTGAAGATTTGGGAATGAATAGCGTATTCTTCGGACTTTTTTGAAAGTCGCGTCGAAATGCGAAACACGAATCGGGGTGGAAATGGTGCGGAGTGCATAGTTCGTAAGGTATTACGTATAATTAAGGAGAATATATGCGGATGTACACGTGAGACATAAATGCAGTGGATAAAATAGAAGACACACAGTTAATTGGGTTGACGATTAGATGAGAGGTTGATTAATGTTACACGTAACGATGTAATACGAGGCTCTCAGTTACGCACACATCCTCGATCGAAAACGTTGTAAGCTGTCATACTTCGTTCACTTACCGAAATAAAGATCCTGTAAATATTAAAAGGCATTTAATTGTTTATGAGTATTTTAGTGCACTTTCTCTAAACAATATTTTGGTTAAGTTTGTTCTTCGTTCTTGTTTTTCTTATGTGATTTCTTATAGATACGAAGGTGAACAAAAAATCTTATTTTTTCTAATATGATTTATAATTTGAACAAACTGAAAATGTTATGGAGTACCATTGCCAAGAAAATATCTTATTTTTATGAAAGATATTTCGGTCATTACGCTATAGTATCTACATAAAAATCAACGACGAAAAATGGAGTGTTCTGTTATTAAAAAAAAAAAACTTCAATGGTGCAACTTTCAGTAAATTAAACTCCTGGGAATCATTTGCCGAAACTTTTTTAATAAATAGCAAATTTGCGTTTCAACTTTAATTTCATCTTCAGCTCTACCATTTACATTCTTTGTTTGTAATGATACAACAATTATTACGCTTTTATCTCTTCATTTTATACTTCTCATGTATCAACCATTAATATGGCGGAAAATATTAAAACATTCTCGACAACTGAATCAAATAATTCATATATTCTCCGAAGCAAACTTTTTCAAGCTTTTAACACGAGGCGAAAATTAATTATTTTCTTAATAATTGAAACCAATTATCACATCTTATATAGAACAAGGAGATCCCTTGATACTTATGAACACGATTGAACACCGTAACATTTTCTGTATCTTAAATTTAAACGAACTGAACCATCGAATTAACTGATAGCTTAAAAACCAGTTTGCTGAAACGTGTTTAAGCTTATGTTCGAACATCATGATCGTCGATATTATACTATAGAATATATGAAAGGCGTGCATGGCGAGATTGTAACGGCGAACGTGAAGCCGCAACTTTATCAATAAATCAGATTAAGTGTTATGGAGGGTTCGGTCGGGAATTAATACGCGGCATGTTATCTTTGCGACGTGCTTAATCGCTTGCCGCTATTTATTCCTTATACCGGGAAACCAAAAGGATTAGAGCGGAATTTCAAAGGGAATAAATCGTTTGGGTTTCGAACAGCTATCGAAAAAATAAAAGAGAGGGAAAAAAAGCGAAAAACATCCGCTATCGAACGTATCGGACGGAAAAAAGGGAATTTTTGTCTCTCTGTTGGTTTTGCGAAAATGACTTTTTCATGTGAAACGAGGTTCGGTACTCTGTGTTGCACAATGTAAAAGATTATATCGCTGTCTAAAAGCAGTCAAATGAATTTACGAGACGCGCAAGTGTTTTTAACTTTTACGTATCAACGATCGTAGAGAATCGTTAAAAAGCATTTTCAGCGGCGAACAGGTTGGATTTGAGAAAGACGAGGAAGACGGAGTTCCGATGGAGAAATCGAAAAGGTCGATTGCCTTGTCTGAGGGATTCAACTCACGGATGTCCTAAGGCAATGGTCAATTGAAATCGAACAACGATTGGTGAGTTATTTTTCTTTCTTTTAATACAACTTTACGTAGATTTATTTTTATCTTTTCCATTTGTTCGGTGTGCGACTATTCCTTAAATAAATTTTAATTTATCTAATTTAGTTAATACGTATTTATGCAAGCGACGCGCGCGTTGGATACTATTAATCTCTATCTGCTTCATTAGAACATAAGAATGCAGATTTGTTACAATTTACGTTGCTTTTCTCATTTAGTTTATCAAATGCTTGAAATGTAAACCGCTGTGTATAAATGTTGTTACTCTTTTTATCTCTTTTACCGTAAGTTAAAAATGTAGAATATTGCAAAAACAATTTTTGTTACCCTTTCTATTTGCTTTTTTTCAGATTGAAAACGTTTTTGATGTGTTCATTTTTGCAATTAGCTTGCAGATGAATAGAAAAAGAAGGAACAGTTTTTAATCCGAATGATTACGTAGTTGAGTGTTCGCATAGAAATTCAAGGGATAAAAGTTGTTGATTAACAAAGCTATTTCATTTTATGGGTTAGTGTGTTGAATATCCATTATTTGAAACTCTTTTTTTTCTCAAACGAAGTTGTTCGCAAGTTCATAATTGCGTAGCCGGAGGAACTACATTTTCCAGTCCGGTAAAACTATCTTTTCTTTAAACTATTCTCCTCTGTATCCATACAAGGAAAGCTGACTTAAATAAAAACTTACTTTTTCGAAATATATAAGAAATATGAACTTTCCAGTTTGCTTGAAATAATCATTATTAACGAGAAAGATATCTTTAATATTTTCTTTTATAGAGACAAATATATTTAATACTTTGTTTTATATAATTCGTATCGTTACCGAAATCCGTTCAGAAATTTACAAATTTAGTATTATTACAGGGACATTTGTTTCTTTATTACCAATCTTGAAAATATTTCTACATTGAAAAACAAATTGTCGACCTATACATGTTATTTAGCACACTTTTCCGTATAATCGTGAGTCGTGTAAACTACTGTAACATACAAGTAATATTTGTAAATTATTTCTAATATATTGTTGGATTTTCATTCCTGTGTACAAGATATCTATATACGTAATCACGTATAATGAATTGATTGTAGCGTAGAATTCTGAACTGGGTCAATAAACTTGAATGATAAAACAGATTACCATACGATACGATCAAATATAAGTGAAACACGATATTTGCATTTCAGTTGTTTCTATATACTAAATAATCATTCGGTTTAATTACAAAACAACGAAAATCAATATTTATTACAAATACGTGTAAATTAGTACTTTACAGGGCAATATTCATTCACAGATAATTAAGCGCAATAGCAATATGTTTTTTTAAAATATTACGAATTTCTTCTCTTAAAATAAGTTTCACTAAAATTGACGAAGATCTATTCTAAACGAAAATTCAATCAGTAGTCCTATCTCATGGGAGATTCAGACGAAAATTTGCCAACACCTAGCGATGCGTTTTGATTACACTTGTCAAACATTTCGCGATGAAACGTGCGACGTAAACGTTTACGTTCGTCCAGGTGTGTATACTCCTGAAAACATACAATGATGATGATAGTTTGTCACTTCATCCGCGAGAGCTATATACCGGAAGGAAGTATATGATCAGAAAAAGGTTTCAGAAGGAATTTTGCTCGTGGTAAAAATCGACAGAAATTCGAATGATATTATCGGAGATGTTTCATTAATGTAAGATAAAATACGAGATATAAACTATGATATAATGCAGACACTAGCGTGAATCACTTAAGGTGTAAATGAATGAATATTAATTAAAACGTGGAGATAATTATTAGAGACGAAAAATGGACTAATCTCTAGCTCTGGATTCCACTATCGCCTCATCTCCAGTTTGATTCGCTATTAAGTAAAGCCGGTGGAACTTCAGAAAACACGAGAACAATATGCAGGGAACAATGTTACAGACGACCAAAGTTACAAACTGCTGAACATTGGATTGTGTCACGGAATACGGAGTGCATCGTGTTACGGTGAGTTACAGAGAATACAAAGTGCAAAGTGTTACGTGGACGTAGAAGATGTGTAGCACGCATTTGCGCAGATTTCGAAAGGATGGGTCGCACACGAAGGCCATAAAGAATTCAGATCATACGAATAGCCTTAAGGTGTCTCTCGTAATAGTAAAATATTACAAGGTCGAATTCTAAAGCATGATAGTATAGAAAATAAAAAATGCCAGAAATAGTGAGAAACTATCAGTATGAAAATTGTCAAGATACAGCGATGAAACGTAGAAATTACACTTAGTAAAGAACGTATTGTACGTACATATTGTAAATTTGAAATCTACATGACCTGGTTTCAAAGAATTTGAAATACCTTGAAATAAGAATCAAATGTACTTTAGACTCAACCTGAAAAAGTAAAAGAGGAGCGTATAATGGGAACATTCGGAAGAAAATCTGAAATAATCTAGGTATAAAGGAATGTTGAAGATCACTGTAAATTATATTCCCTATTTCGATAAGAAGAGCAGAAAAAAGAGGATTAACTTCATCGTATCCCTTGGCTCGCATCATGTATTCATGCTTTTGTATATTTTGTAATTTAAATTATATAAAGAAATTGTCAGGTTACTGGTTTTAAGAGACAAGAAAAGTAAAAAAGGAACAAAATATTTATACCGGTGAAATTCAAAAGGTAATACGTATTCGTTTTTTTTAAACGAGGAAACTATTTAGAAAGAAGGAGGACACGATCGAGTCGAAAATAAAATAGGATCACGGCTTAAAACCGAGGGTTAAACGCATCATCGTGGAAGGATAAGCGGCAGAAATCTCGTCTGGATCCAGGTTAATTTCGTCGAGTTTCAATTCTCTGACGATTTAATACACCGGCGTGTATAGGCGGAGAGCGTGCAACGACAGCTGCACAAAGACCGAGGGGATCGCAGGCTACGAGAGCAGAAAATCCCGCCAATAAATCAGCTGGCCGACCACTTCACTTTGTTTGAACGTTTAGAACGCGCTCTGAAATCTTGTTTGCGAATCAACTGCGAATCCTGGCTGAAGATTGAACGCTGCTTTTCTCGCGAGTTCATCGACAGTATCGGTATCCGACGTGTTCCACTTGCGGATAAATTAAGTTCGAATATCGATCGGATGCTAGTCTTTCAGAGGCTAAACCAGGTGGACCACCGATTAATCGTTACCACATCCTCGATCAGTTTCAGATAGGAGAAGGTTCGATTGCCTCTTGTATCCATTCGTTTGCACGCGTACAGCTAATTTACAGGCTATACTTGCACTTTACTTGTTCTACATCGTGTGACTGCAGAACTGTGCTCATGAATATCTTATATTATAAAAATGACCTCGAGATACTTGGAGAATTTTTACGTGTGACATATAAAAATGTTCTGTACACTCTTTTATATTACACTGTCGTTGTCCATTAGTATCTCAGTATGTAGATTCTCGACATTTAATACATTTAATAATATTTTTAAGACATAGTCTACGTCTACATTATGATTGTGTAACACAAGGACTGTCTTACTAAATGCTAATATAATAAATATTTACTGAAATATATAGTTTAGTAAAATATTTCTACGAAACAGTTGGAGATTTTTAGTAGCCTATTTTATAGTCCTGCCATATCAAATAAAAGAATAATATCCCCTCCATTTTAATCACCAAGCGATATAAAAATTAGATATTTATGTTATAAGAAAAGAGATTTATGTATCTGTTTTTAATCGTGTGCTTTGATATACAAAATAAATCACTTCCACTATCCGAAGGGTCCATCTCCCATCAAGAAAAAAATCTCGTCGAAAACAACAGCATTTCTGCTTCTTATCAGACATTATCCGTCTGTTATCATGCTCGTATCAAAAACAAAGAAGTGGACGATCGTCCAATAATCAGGCTAGAAAATTGCAGGGAGATGAGGCGAGACAAAGGTTTTAATTGATAATAGACGATAGATATAATTACACGAACGAAAACGACTCATTTTTTCCCCATTAATACGCGTTTCTTCGTCAGTGAGCCGGGGTCAAGTCTCGAAATCGAATTCCCCAGGCAGCGATACAACTTCGCCCAAGCAGAATAATTTCTACCTGCGGCATCATTGGCTAAAGAGAGGTAAATTCGTTTAAGTGCTGCTCTAACGATGTCTATTCTTTGAGAAACTGATGAAAGATTTGAATGATCTTGTAAATTTATCGATGATAAATTGGTGAATGGTAGTTAATGGATTGAATTCCGTGGCCCAGGTGTAACACGTAGATAGGTATATATGTAGATACTTTTATTAATCCTCGAATAACCGAATAGTCGTTTATTGGAATATCGATTAACAGAATATTTTGGATGATTCCTGCTAACGAAAATTTGAACAAGAATAGAAATTGAAAGGAATTGTTATATTTTTATTAAAAAAATTACTATCTGATATTGATATAGTAAAGTGAAAAAATCATCGAGAGTGTATATATATATATATATTATTATTATTATATATATTATATATATTAGTAATGAAATGAAAAAAGAAAATACAACAAATGTCCACATTAATTCCTCAAATTAAATTATTTTCTTATTTTTTTAATTAATTCCTCTGAGAAGAATATTTTACTCCAAAGATCTAAAACATTCCTTAATTTAATCAAATGTATCTATGCTAAAACACGCCTCATGCAGATCATTACCATTTAGAATTAGACTAAAGCAACGTTCTGAAACCCGTCCTCCGCCTTCAAGCAAAACATTGTGTCATGTTCAACATACTACCGTGACTAAACTGAAACAATATAGTATCTCCTTATAACTGCAGGATCTAGGCTTATCCAAACTTCGAGTAGAACATAGCCCGGACACGGTATTTTCCAGTTGATACGACATTCCCTTAACTCAGTCCAGCCAGCTGCATGCTTTCCGATCGATCACTGCACAACTGGTACTGTCGAGTACAGGACAAAGCTGACACAGCTCTTTCAACAGCCTTTGGCTATCCTGCAGGAGTTTCGGTTATCCTGTGTACGTCGACGTAAGGTGAGCCATACATCGTTATATAAAAGCAATGTCAGCGACAATTTTGGAGGTTCTATGGCGGTAATATCAGTATACGTGTAGTCGTTTGTCATAAATGCATGACAAATTTTTCAAGCTGTGAAAATGTAGTAAAATGGTTGGGAAATACAACGTATGGCGTTTAAATCAGTCAAAGCAATCCAAGTTAAAATGGTAGTTTAAAGAAAAAAAGAAGGCTTGAAGCTGAAACGAATAATGACCTATCCATAAATCTTTATTCGTCACTCCATAGAAATAAAGCTAAAATTTCTCCAAAATCGTCCATCTTCAGTTCAAAAAATATTCCTTTACGAACGTTATGTTTTCTAATTCTCGCTGATTGCTCTTTTCCGTTTTTTTCATCGGAAGATCGAGGCAATATCCAGCCTAGAATGTCTGCTTGCGTTTCATCGGTTCGTTCACAATTGCACGGCCAGACGCTAATCGCCGTAACGCGACGCGACACGAATTTTTCTCCGATTTTAGCGATGCATCCTGCGAATTACAAACGGCACGAGCGTGCAAACAAACGGGTAGTCGCACAATGGCCGACGACCGTTGGCAAACGTGGCGAAAGGGGAAGTAAAAATCCTCTAAAGACCCTGCATGAAAACTTTCGCGGAACGTTCCCGTTTGAAAACCAGCGAGTTTTCTGCTTTGGTGCTTAAAGTTCCGCGACGTTGGTCGGCTTTCGTTGCTTTCGAAGCACGTGTTTGGAAAGATATCGAGAGAAGGAAATCGTATCGTTGCGAGCAACCACCAGTAATGGAATTCTCTTCTCTTCGACGCGTCCGAGGGAACTTGGAAAACTCTTTCCAGTTATTTGCACAGGTATATGAATTATTCTCCCTTTTCTCGTTTATGATTTCAGTTCATAAGGATTTATACTGCCTTTGAATTTTGTTTGTTTGCATATGTAGTTGGTAGAAGAAGTGTTACTCGCTGAAAGGTCTTTTACTCTTTATTGGATCGTGAATTTGTATGAGAATAAATTATGAGGAAAGGGTAGGGTGCAGAACTAAAACGAAGGTACAAGTGTAAAAGACTTAATTCCAGTGTATAGCCAGGCAGAAAATTGAAAATTCTGGAATTAATGATCCTATGGATATTTGGGAAATATGCAAAGTTATGTAAATATTGAATTGTAGAAGATATAATATGGATACGATAGGGAAATAAAAGTGGAAAGAAATGAAAATAGAGAACGAGCTTTTAAAATATAAGGTTCTCTATTAAACAGAAAATTGATAAAGAGAGGGAAAAATATCCCTGTGCTCTCCCATTTAAATCTATACTTTTATCTCCCTTTGTTAAACAAAGCGAGCAGCATGTTCCATAAAAATTCTAATAATTTATTACCAGCGAAACATATGAAAATGGACATCTGCTCTGCTGAATAGTTCGTCGCTCTATCGATTGTAAGCATCGGATAGACAATTAATCGATATTGTTCGCATCTGACAATACTATATAGTAACATGGCAATACGTTATCACAAATAGTACCTACTTATGAACGATAGATACGCGAATTTACATCTTGTTTACATGTAATGACAGGATTAAGTTCAACATGTGTGTCGGAATCTGGATTAATTCGTTGCTCGTACGTCATGTTAAATCGAAGGGAAAATCAAGATCGCATACATATACGTAAAGCTGAAATATAAATGATAATTAAATCTCGAGCTATTTAAATCATTATATTTTTAGAAATCAATGCGTTTCGATTCGAGGAGCATCGAATTTCATTTTAATTGAAGATTTATGAATTTCGACAACATTATACCTATAATATTGGCTCTTTAACACATCCCATGAATTTCACATTTGTTATTTCGAAAATAATGTGAATTGCGTTCTGCTCCAGCACGTACATTGAGAAAAAAATTTAGCTTTCAAAATGAACATGAATAATGTTAATTTTCGAGAATTGTATCAGGCTCGATATGTAATTACAAATACCGAATAAAGCCTTCACAGACGATACAATTATTATATGTTCCCGCATGAATATGGAATGATTTTCCATTTAACTTTTTGCCAACGCGTTCGCTGCAAATTTGTTCAAGTTTCTCACGAAAATCATTCAGAGACCGATCGACTAATAATTGCACAAATTTCAACCGCTCGAGCTTCATTTCTCTCGTTCGTGGAAACATTGTACAAAATACAATTACTACCAATGTCACCTACATCCAAATAATATCGTTTTTGTCGTCGATCGATCTATCACGCTGACGATAATTTGAAATTTTAATTTACCGCGGGTCGAGTCTGTTTTATTCCCACCTTTTCGTCACTCCCGCAAAGCATCACGGGTTATTGCAAGTACACAAGCATACAGTGTACACTGTATAAATATCGTCCACTTTCTTTTAAAATACCAGAAAATGCAGAAGAATACTGAGTTCAGTAATATCACACATCCTGCCAAATCCCGTGTAATGCGGTTTATTTCGACTCGCGGCTGAACACCAACAATCTCGCAGAGATTAATTCTCCATTGCATTCTCAATTCGTATTTCGATTCTCCGCGAGAAACAGGAAACAACCAAGAACCTCGTATTTCCACAATAGGGAACAAAAATTCCAGAGCGGTTGTACCGCGGAGAATTCAGGTATTTCAAATACAAGGAGAACGCAGCTTCGTCGGATGGTTAACACAGCCCCCGGCTCCTTCTTCCTTATTCGCTTCGATATCACGAATTCCTTTGGGCGCATAAACGCGGTTGCGATAAAAATGCTAAGCTCGTTGTTGTTTGAAGAAAAGAAGGACGCGTGTCTCGTTGTCCTGCCGATGCTTCATTGGGAATCGTGGTGCATACGGCGCAAGATGGAATACGATTTCGTAGCTTGTTATACCGTGAAAGGAGAGACTGCTACAATTACCTTGGCGTAGTTAGGAAGCCTTGCAATTTTCAATATTTTCCTGGAGATTTTACGCGGAGATTGCCTTGCCGGTTGCTGGCGCTAGTACAGGACTTCTGGAAGGATCAGATCCGCTTCTCAGAATTTACAACTATCGTACTTGCTCGGTGCTAGCCCCGGAGCACGTATAATTGCGCCGCGTTACCTTCCGCGATAACGATTCCAAACTACTTTGCTGTTACGCATGCTTCCAGCGACGTGTTCGCGTGGAATAGCAGGGTTTTTTCCTGTAACCGAGCTATTCTGATTTTTCTTTGCTTTTTAATTTATTGGTCTGGCGGTAAAGTGTCTTGTGGGAGAGATTTTTTCTGGCTAATGTACCGTGATGAATATCCTGATTCTTTATTGCATAATTTACTGGTTGGGATTTTTTGTTGTAGATTATTCTAATTTGAATTCTAATTTATCTTTAATTTGTTCCGCATGGATTACTTTGACTTTCTTCCTCGATTTTCGGTTGCATATACAAAAGTGGAATTCATATACTCATATTACCGTATTATATTAGCGTACTCTATACGTACAATAATTTTAATTAACGTTGGCCGTTTTCCGGAGAATCTTCGGAACGGCGTGTAAAAATGGTAATTAATGCAATCCTCTTACCGCTGTTAATAAAATTATATTTGTTAGTAAACGTTGTTTGATCTACAGAATGCGTTGCTACACGTTTTAATAAATTGAAACGATTTCGCGTACGTAAATATCTGTACAACGACGTTTCGCGTTTGTATTCCATCTCGGGGGTGCTAATAACGATTGTCTTTTATCGATGTTTTACGAGCAAAGAAACCAAGGTAGAATTACGTTTATAATTGAAATGAGTTTTTAATCTTCGTGTTTAAAGATACGAGAGATAGAGAATAAAATGGAATGAAATCGTTAAAGGAATATTACAGGAATAATAGAAATAAAAATATTTTACATTAACCCATTCACTGCTAGGCAAATTTAGAGCGTTTTGCTCTAGGCGCCAAGATTTTATTCTAAAGGAAACATGGAATTTCACAAAATCTATATACTATTATATGAATATTATTATATAAAATTTTCGTTCATCCTTTTTAATAATTTCTAACGCAAAGTTATTCCGTGACCAATTGCAATCAAACTAAACTTGTAGCGCAAACTACGAGATATCTCGTAATCGGCAATCTTGATACGTACGCTTACTACGAGATATTTTGTAGTTGGCAGTGAGTGAGTTAATTACATCTTCGATAGAGCGCATTAGATAAAATCTAAATTAATATATTACGTATTTTTTATTGTACATCAACTTTGAAAACTGACATTCTACAACAGTTCTCATAGAAGATAAAACCATCCTAGACTTTCGCATCCCTAATTTTATAACTAGAAAAGTAACCACAAACTTTTGAGTGATAGTGTATAATAAACGAAGCATTTTATAATCTTCTTCACATTATAGAATTCCCATATCCCTTCAAAAGACGAATTTCTCTGACGATACTGCGAAGGTAGAGATAAAATATCGATCGCATCTCAAAGCAACGAAAATTTTCCCTTGAAAATTTCTCATCTTAGTGAGCAGATTTGAATGTGCAAAGGTTTACGAGGCAGCTGGTCGTATCGTTTTCAAGAGCTTCGCGGGTTGCTTCGTTTCACCATTTTTGCCACTACGCAATTAATGCTCGGATTGCTGCTTGTGGGTAAGAAGTTAGCGAGTCGTAAACCTGGCAAAGAAACTTCGACATAGCTTCGAAAATATCTGCTACCACCAACAGGTTTGGTTGAGAGAATATTTGCAATGACTTGCATTGTCCGCTTTAGAGAGTATCAAGGCTGCTGGGATTTTTGATTTTGCGAGGACAGAATTTATAGTTTGAGCGCTTGGGCGGACGTCTATTTTACTATGGATTTTTGCTTACGGGTTTATGGTCTTGAAGTCGGTGTTGTGTAAAATTTCCAACGTAAATTCTGTTCTTTCTTCCTTCTCTCGTTTTTTGGGCACGATAGTTCGATGCTCTGTCCATAGTCGGGTATCTTTTTAATAAGTTTAATAAAAGTTCTGAAACTTTAGTAATATTAAATTATATCGTTGAGCTTCGATTATTAAACAAATATTTGGAAATTAATTGGATTTTATCGTGCTGTAATTTTTACTTTGTATTAGCGTCATTAACTTTAAAAAATTCAAAATACCTATGTTAGAAAATATAAACGAAATCTTCGGGTAAAGAATCTGTCGCTATTACATCAAAGATGTTATCTAAAATACGAGTCCCTTTCCAATATTTGTGGCCTAGTCAATTCCCCAACTTTGTCATTCTATCATCATAAAGGAAACTACTCATTGATCCGTCATTTCAAGAGAAATCCCTTGGCATCGCTATTCCCTCTAATTCAAACTTTTCCTTGGAATTCAAATCCCTTCTTTCTCTCGCTAGTTCGCCCTCCATTTCACGGAGCGATCGCACCACCCTTCATCCGGGAAATGCAGCTCGCTTTTCACCAGCTACGATATTTTCCATGAAACGGGTAAAACGCCTACGGGGAAAACGCGAAAATTCCGCGAATTTCTGTGTCTCCGAGTCCGGAAACAAGCAGTCGCTTCGTGTCACAAAAGTTGGCCAAGGGTGGCGATGTTTCATCTCTACACAAGAATAATTCAGAGGAAACAAGGTAGAAAAAGTTTGCTTTACAGAACATTTGTTTGGTGAAAGTTTTAATAATGCTTTCTCTTGCGTATTGCTTCAAAAAAATAATTGCACGAATGTTGTGTTTCTACTAGAAATTACGAAAGAAGATGGAGTATAAAGAAAGAGCTGTAGTGGGTACTTCTTATAATTTCCAAATAATGTAGAAAGTATTTTTGATGATTTTTGTGATCTTTACCTGTAAAAAGGAGTACTTCTATTTTCAGGCGAATATAATATTAGATTGTTTGTAAATTTATTTCTCCCCGTTCCTGCTTATCGTTCCTTGTAAGAACAAATCTCTGTGATAAAATTCAACAACTAACAAGAGACAGGATAACGTATAATAATAGCTGCGTGAAACTACGCCACTCGGTTACCATTCTTAATTTCCCTGCATCTAATCCTGCTCGACGCCATTAGTTTCACATTGGCAATGTAACTACTAATACACAAGAGAATGCTAATTACACTCGTACTTCATGCGATTTCATTAGAGCACGACCGAACTAGGCGGAATTACAAATCGTCGGAATTCGATTCGGAAATTAAGTTCGTTGTAAGGTGTATGGGACTCTGTCAGGAATTTCCCTACCATCTGCGATCGGAATTTCTCTGTTTTCGTTCGAAACGATATTTTCGCCCCGAGGCTCGTTGAGATTTCATTTTTCATTTCTCGCCGCGGTCGTCCAACGAGAATATAAATCGGTGGAAGCAATTTTCGTAGTAATTACGCTTTTCCCTCACGCCCTCGAAATAATTCTCTCGCGGTGCTCCCGGTTTCGCAGTTCCATTCGCCTGTGAACGTAACCACCCCTGAGACCGGTTCTTTTTGTTTCTCGTTACATCTATTTTGGTTCGTGCGATTATTTGACACCGATCTTATATTCCTTTTTGCAATTTCTCTTTTCTGTGGTCTGATTGCTAGCTTACAGTTTGGAAAGTCGACTGTAATCCTACATAACTTGACTTTAATGTTCTTGTTCTTTTATTTGAAACTTTCAATACGTCAAATGGGTGTTGCATGTGTGTTTGGTAATGTGGCGTTACATATAATTACACGTAACATAACATAAAAAATGTCGTGTTTGATTACTGCTCGTGATCTACTTTACTTCGAACGCAATATCTTTTTTCGGTGACAAGCAAGTTATGCCAGATTTCCATCTTGTCCGACGAACGAGTTCACGCAAAGGAAATCTCGAAATCGAATTCTCGATCGAAATGAAATAACTGTTTGAAATCACTGATCAAATCTTGTACTAAAAAATCTCTCATATCTATTGGAACATCGACGACTATTGAATGCAATAACAAAGATTTATTTGATTTCTTTACTATATCTTTTAAGTAAAAACAATTTCAAAAGTGTCAGTCAATATGACTTTACTGTCAACGAAAAATTAATCTTCATACTTGTGCAATTCTCAAAAAAATTTCATAAAAATTTCTGCAAATTACGCGAAGGAAGTTAATTAAGTTAAATCCTTACTCATACTTAAAACTATTCGTTCCTTGCTTTTTATTTTTACACGAATCGTTTTTTATGTAAAATTTGCGCAAAAGTTTCGTTCAGTTTTCGAGGTATCTTCCCGTTTCACGCAGCTTTTCAAAATTAGAAAGATTAGTGGTTTCAAAAGAATCAATCAATTTTAAACGAAAACGTAGCAACGAGGACATCCTCGAGGAGGAACTCGACCGTGCTATGTCCCAAGATTTTCTGCAAGCTTTGCTTAGCTCTTGCTCGTTCGCCGTTTTGTTTATTTACCTCTTTCGCACACTTTTCTCCGTTCTTTTCCTCGGGCGAGTAGTGTACCGTTGCAACGAACGAATTCGTGGAAGGTGGAGCACACCGTTGAGAATTATGTTCCTCGTTCATGTCTTCGATTGAAAATCGAATTTAGGTTTATAGGGAGCGATAAGATCAAGTTCAATATGTACTTATAAATCCGAATCGAATTCAATATCTAAGGTTTCTTTCATAGGGTTCGAATACTACTCGTAAGATATAATAGTTTGTCCATTGAACTTGCGAAGCAACCATTTTCTACCAATTGCAACAAAGAAGAAAATTATGAGAGAAGCTTCAATTAAATCGTTAGTCAATTTATGTTACGTTAGAAGGAGAAATTTTTAGCAAGGTCGAAGACATCGATATTCCATGTAGACAATTTTTCAGCGGATAAGTTAGTTAGTTAGTTCATTTGTTTTATGAATTTTTAAATGTCTATATTCTGTGAGTCTCAGCTCTTCATATACATATTTACAGTGCAAAATTTCCATCTGTCGTGTTTCCTGTGAAGACACACAGATGGGAGGTTCAGAAATTAGTTGCGCAACGGATTCGAGTCTTGAAGGAATCTTCACGTTTATACCAAAGTTCACCCAACACGTGGTAAGTTCCAGCACGTCCGAAACTGTGTAACAGAGATTGTAATATTCGGAGAAAACGATGGCCCCGGAGTAGCTAGTTAATGGCCAGTTGTTAGTTACAGTCTTCAGGAAGTAATCAGGCTTGCAGTTGGTTATTAATATTGGGAGCAACCGAGTTTCTGGTTAGTTGGACAGTCTTATCAGCAATTATTCTTGTAACTGTCTTTAATTAGTTGATCGATGTTCGAAATATCAAAGTTTTGCTCCCTTTACCGGGCAATTAACAACTTGTGCTACTCAGCTATCGGATAATTTGAAACTTCTTAAAAATTCACTTAAACTTTTAATTGTTTATTACATACGATATTTCCTATGATATTACGTATGAATTTATAGACGGAGATAACTGTAAAAATTTGCAAGATTAGGTATAAGATTTAAGTGATAGAATCCTTGAGATAATTTATCTATAAATCTAACAACAATAACTCTCTGTTGAGAATTGTGGACCTTAATCGCCGAAATAAATGTATAGGAACATTTAGATTACACTTAGAATTGCTATCAAAATAGTTTTAGATTTATTTAATATGTGATTTACAAGATCTTCGTCGATATACCTTTGCACGCGTTTCAGCACTCTCTTTGTCTCATCATCTTCCATGCCCCACACTACTAACGAAATAGTTGCATTCATTTGTTTTACGAGACGCTGTGCACGTACATACTTCCGCACACTCATACTCATACGTGTGTGCCACTATTACGCGACTAATCTACTCTAGCACACAAAATTACACATATCTCAATACTCTCCAAAAATATTTTATGGAAATCAGACATGCAAAGGATTGAATGAATTTACCGATGCATCGATATGAACGACCAGATATCTATGTTCCATTAAAAGCGTGACATTCAGTTCGAAGTCGAATATAGATACTTCCGTAACCTTTATTCAACGACAGGTATGTTACTTTATTATCGACAATTCTATTCTATCGATAATTTTCAATATCGTCGTCGTCGTTAGAAATTAATTCGCGCTATGTATCAGTGAATCCCCCAGTACCTTTGTCCAATAATCGTTAGCGGATTAAATCTTTTAACACGATTCTGCGTCGTTTAGAACCGATTCTTCTCTTGATTAGTGTGCTTTTATTCATTAGAATATAGAATATTCATTAGAATAAATATAGAATACTTAATTATCTCGGTTCAAACACAAACAAAAAGGAAGCAACCTAGCCGGTGTTCGATAATTAGCACGTTCAGTATCGTGCAAAAATTAAGCCACTGACAGAATTCTACAATAAATAATTGATTAGTGTGCCTAGTTTTGTTTTTACACGATTCTGATTTAACAGGATTTAAAAAAGAATCCGATTCCCTTTCCACGCTTTTTAATGACACGAGTATTATTTTATGCGAGTTAATTGTACAAATGGTGACTTTCTAAAAACATTCATTTGAATTTAATCTTTTGCGTTCGAAACTCTTTTGAGTGACTTTTTTGGATCTCCATTATAATTTTGACTCCTGGAATTTAATTGCTGATTATTTGTTTCAAGTAAAAATGATCTAGTGAGGTCTCTGGTGCGCATAATGTACATATAATCGTCTTTACAAGTTTGTAAAGTGCAAGATGAGTCCAAATGAAAAAAATAAACTAGGTATTGGTTTAATTAAAAACTTTGATATGAATTGTTCGAAAATAACTTATTATTTGTATTAAATCTCCAGTATAAATGAAAAGAAAGCATTAGGTTTCCACGCTCTATGTTTCCATCACACTATATACCTTTTACACGAATTTCTTTTTTCGGGAACCTATCTGCCTTGAAAAACAGAACCAAGCAAATTGTATTTATAACTGTATTTGTTTGATAAAATGTAACATATTTGTTCTAAAATAATCTCTCCGCAGAGATTTAAAGTTTTAATAAATAGAAAAGAGCTCAGTTATTCTTTCTAAACAAAATACTTCCCTTCCTTTTTTGGCGCCAAAATATTAAATATACTTTTCTTTAAGATTGAGGCGATACGTGGGAAATATCTGCTGCACATTTTCTACAGAACTCTGCCACGTTTTATATTTAGACGAATTACGTCGCTCGCGTTTTGTTCGTTCAAGAAACACTTAATTTCTCTCAACTGTGGAAAACGCTCTACATGAATTATACAAAAGTGGAGCTCACACTCGAAAATAAAAAGACTTGTTCGCATGCAACCGGACGATTCATGTAAAAATTAAAGTCGTATATTCACAAAAATTCACATAGTTATAAGCTACACGTATTAAAAGTCTTACAATTATTTTAGGTTTTAGAATTTTTAAATCTTCTCTATTATATCGTGACCATAAACCATCCTTTTAGACTCCTGCAATTATATCATATATAATGTACTTCTATTATTATTATTATTGTTATTATTATTGTCATCATTTTGAGAAACTCGTCTAAGATATTTGCCGGAAGCTTTTCCATTTAATTAAAATTACAATCATTCCGCTAGCACGTATCTTCAAAAAGCAAGCAGGTGAAAATGATATAATTAAATATCCGCTTTCGTTACTAGCATATCATTATCGCGTTTCAAAATACAGACATTACATATGTACGTATTACAGTACGATATTCCGACTTTTATTATATTCGTGAAAAGAAACATGAAAAGATTATTACATTACCATTAACTCATTTTTATCACACCTCTTAAAAAAGATACCTAAGCGAACGTTGTAATAAAAATTAAATCCTCTATATAAGTAGCATAAAAAATCAATAGCTATATATATCTACATAATCGAATTCTTATCGCAGCAAAACCAAATGAAATTAACATTTTATTAAAAACATCTACACGGTACATATTTTTATCGATTCCAAGGACTTCCAACAAGGACTCCAAAAATTGTCATAAAATCCCAATTTCACTCTATCAGGTTTCAGGAACATACCGCGCAATACAACGAATTTTACGCGATGTTCTGGCAACCGCGAACCATCCTCGAACGAGGTAGAAAAGGAAACACTCGATGCTAGCGAGCGTTGTCGCTCGGAATTATTTCATTTCGGGCGAAACAAACGCGAAGTGGGTTCGCGAGGCCGAAATTGTGGCCAACAATGTCGTACTCAGCCTGATTCCGTTCCGAATTCAGAACCAGATAAAATAATGCTCGGCAGAGTGCTGGAACACGGGGTGGAAGAGTCAGGCTGCAGTGAAAAAGGAAAGGGCGCGGCCG
Organism: Bombus bifarius; assembly: GCF_011952205.1. NCBI lineage: Eukaryota > Metazoa > Arthropoda > Insecta > Hymenoptera > Apidae > Bombus > Bombus bifarius. Next base: position 1,487,477 of record NW_022884511.1, on the reverse strand, counting down.
GTTTTCCGGTCTCGCCTAATTTTTTCCCTCCGTTCTGCTGTGGCCTCGACGAATTTTTCATCCTGTCAACTCTCGCTTCGATTCGCGCGAAATCCGCCTCGAAAGAATCCTTTGTTCGTAGGATGGACCCGGGAAGAGTGTTCATTAACGTTCTTCGCTCTGGCGCGTTTCAACCCTTTGAACAGTCGAAAATGGGTTGTGGATCGGAAATACTTTTCGAACTTTCGAAGCTATTGCTTTTTCCTTGGATACTGGATGAAAAGAATGTTTTTTCGCTAGAGGAGTGGAATTTGTGATACGTACATTGTGGATATTTATGCGTTTATAGGAAAGAGCTAAGTAAGAGATTTGGGAAAATGTTGTAAAAATTATTTGAAAATGTGTGAGAATGTGAAAATACGCCAGTCTGAATCCACTGATTTTATCACGCTTATTTAACGAAATGTGAACGAATTTATGACTCAATCACTCAGCGATAATAAGCTAATTCTGGAGAAGATATGGCATCGGGAGGGTAAGGGATTTAATTTTCATAAGTGAAATCAATAATTCGTCAAATCCACCTATTTCCTCAACTTTTAATCACATCTTCAAACATTTTCGAACAAAACCGCGATTCAGCAACACCGTGAGAACTAACAACTGGCTAACCCCAGAATTCTCCTACGAATTTCCCTTGCGCCAAGTTCTCGCGATTTTTTAAAACTTCACCTCGTTTCGAAAGTTCCGCAAAACGAAAGTAAGCTTCCACTAGGATTTCCGAAATGATTTCACTCAGAGAAAAACAATTTAGTTAACGAGACCAACTGAAAAGGAGACCAAGAAAAGGTGAACGCAAGAATTTGTCGTTGGAGAAACTCACGTATGTAACTATAATTAGGTATATTGACTTTTTTCTAACACTACCAATAGAAGGAAAAATAGAAAATTTCCATGCAAATAATATTCTTGCAACCATGATAATAAAATTATGTTAAATGTGACAGTATCTGTTTTGAGTAAGGAATACGTACTAAGTTTCAAGGGATTTTCAATCAGAAATTCATTTTTCAGGTTGAAGGATTGGAAACCGTGAAGACATTTCAGATAACGAATGTTAACAACATTGTAATTTTAACGTATTTGAGATTGAAGACTAATTAGAATTATAATGGCGATTAAAAAGCTTTTACATTTTAAATATCCCTGCTTGATTACACATTTTTTGTAACGTTTCTTTCACGCATACTTTTTTACTTTAACATTAAATTAGTGTTAAGTTTAGTTTGTACGGCCTTTTTCCTATCTGCTCCCTACTTTTTGAATATCCTACGTAGCAACACGCGGTATTAAATTCATCGTTTAATGAATTTTCGCGAAATATCCACTCCGGACAGAGATAGTTTGAGAAAATCGAAGCTTTGAACTGGTGGAGTGGAGCGCGTTGTCGAGACAGTGCTGATTCCACGATTTCGCGTTATTTTTCCGGACCGGGTGACAAGGGGAGAACTCGAATGGAATCGTTGCCAGACTGTTTGCTTCGTTTGCCGCATTCTCCAACCCCTACTCTTTGTTTTATCAGCTGAACCGGTCCTTCTTAGCTGACTGAGCCAGCGGCTGAAACTGACAGCCGTGCGAGAAACACGTCGTTGTTTTCTACGTTAGCCAGTACATAAGTACTACGTATGTACATTATTGTACATTTCACCGTGATAACGGCAGAACTATGCGCGCCTATGTATCATCTCGGGGCGATGCCAGAAAAATGTCTGGACACCGGTTATACCGTTCTAATTTGTCCGAATTATTTCTCGTTTATCATCGTCGCAATTTCTTTTTCTCTTTCATGTAAGCTTTTACACGATAGTGCAGATTGGTTTAATTAACTCTAACAGACATAATGTAATTAAAATTCCAAATTAATATATAATCCAGGACACTCAAAGCTGTTAATTTATTTGCTTTAATAAAGCTAGCGTTGTTGGAGAAGGATTTTTTACTGTGTAGACATATACGAGACAAAGATTGTTTATCGAGATAGTAATAAAAAATATTATAGTAAAGTATTGAAACGTTATTACTGCTGCAAGAAACAAGTTGATGTTTCAAAATCATGTGATTTAAAAATGCATCACATGAACATATGAAAGGGAAGACTTTAACACTTTATTTAAAATTATTAACGCCACTCAGCCATCAGCGGCTTTTTCTGACCTCTGACCTAATTAATAATTAATGGAAAAATTAATTAATAATTACCGCCGATGTGGAATTATATAGAGTAAGTACATCTTTCCCTAAGCTACAGTTGACCGTAGCTCTATCATGTATATTCGTACATATATGTATACAAGTGCAAATATGTGCATACTGTGTATGCGCATCTAGAGCCCGGAACTCGAGTGTAACTCTGCGAAGCTTGTGTTTGCTAGTTTTTCCTTAGTTTGGGAAGATAACAAGTCAATCAGCATTTCCACCCAATTCCAGATATATGCGGGCATTCATTGTACATTTTAAACAAAATTAAAATAGCAACAATTATTTATTTTAGAATAAAATGGAACAGATCACTACTATTATTCCAATCTTGTAAACTTAGATTAAACAATTAAATTCGCCAGAAAACAAGTTAATAACTAAAAGTGAATAAACTAAATAATCGATAACCAACTACCAACATCCTTTCACAACGCTCAACAAATAATCTTTCTTGCATTAAGAAACGAAGGTTCGCTGTATCATCTTCGCAAATATTAATCAGCAGGTCTATTATCAGCCGCAGTTCCCGACGAAGACAAAACCACTAGAAAGCTACCCGGACGATATTATTTTCATCTTGTGTCCATTAATTAAAATATCCTTTAACTCCAGCGAGATATTCTCGTTACTTCTCATTACTTCGTGCTTCGTATCTTGAAAAATTTCGTCGCTGCCGCCGAATTACCACGCTACGGCTGCGTTACACGAATGAAAACGTAATTCCTAGACAAGTCGGAAGCATGGTTGAAATATTCATTCTATGGGCGCAAGGAAAAAAGTAAAAAGGGAAACGAAAATATGAATGAGAGACAATAATCGTTAATTAAAAGCGGTTGAAGAGACGCTGCACACGAATCAAACGTCCACTTAGCCGGATTCACAAACTGAAAAAGGACAAAGATGTGGTAATTACGCAACGCAGGTGCGACGCAGGATTTCATTTTTAACGTGAAACGATGGGAATGGTGAAATTGTGCGCAGATTGCTGTCTGCTGGGAACGGTTGTAATTACAAAAGACGCAAGACAATGACAGTAGTTTAGGTTCAAATTTATATTCCGGACCAATCCTTTCTGTACAGATACTTTATTGCTTACAGATATTCATTAAATGAATATTCAACTATTTGATTAGAAAATATAATCTATATTATTTATTAGCATGAATATTATTTATTATAGATGTAGAAATCCTTTCTTCAGAAAGCTTCTTAATTTATAAACGCTTTTATCATCAAAAGCAACCAAGAAATTCTCTTTTCAAACAGAAGAAAAATCAGGCAAGTAACGAATCCAATACAAACCAAGGTAATTAGTCATGAACGACGAAATTCCCACTTAAAAATATGAAATTCATTCGACCAAACACCAACAGCACGTTGTAAACCATTCTAACCCATCCATTGAAACCGACGATCGCCCATCAGACACCGCACGAATAAACTAACTAACGATCAATCTCGAGCGTTCGTCGGTTCTCCACGTGCATAAAAGCGGAACTTTAAGCTCATGGCACGAAATAATAAATCCGTACGCTCGAAGGGTACTTCATGAATTCGTTAGTACTCGAGCTCAGTCCTTTTAAAGCGTACTCCACCATGAGGGTGGTATACGCCGTTTAAAATGGAAGGAACAAGGCCGTGCGAGACAGTGCAGGCAGAGATGCAGGAGGACAATTTGCGGCTGTAGCTAATTACAAGGCTCGTTACGGAAGCGTAGAATAATTTCGGATTTTCGTTATGCACGTCGTGTTATCTCTACCATTTGCTCTTTCTTTTCCATCTTCTCTTTTTGCCTTTTGGTAATTATTCAAAACCGTATAAAACAGAATACGCTTCACCGATTTCGATGATCTTGAAGTAAATCGTAAAACTCAATCTTCTGAGTACCTTGATGGTGTATTTGAAGATTATCGGAATCCATGAGGTATTTCCTATTCTGAATAGCTAGCCGCTCTTTTTATTCTGCTTGTCCATTGACCGATTCGCGAAACGATACGATTATCACCGAGGGATCGTTCGGTGTCGTTCGAAGCGAGTTTGACAGAACGAAAATTCGCGTAATTGTGTCTCGACCCATTCCCATGAATTTAATCGCCGTGGACGGAAAAAGGGTCGCGAATGTAATTTCGAATAATTATCCTTGGCAGCTACTTGGATTTGAGACGAAGCTTTTCCACGTGGATGAAACTTCACAGAACAGAATAAGATGGCGACGATGTTTTATTGCAAATTATATTTGCGACGTTAAATTGTTATTTCAATATTTAAAGAAGAATATACTGAAACGGTTATGAAAGTTCCAACTACAGAATTAATTATTGCATAGTCAAAGAGCTGTATCAGGAATAAAACTCCTGTTTAACAACCTGTTCCCCATTTAAGACATTAATTATGATACGTACTTAATGAATACTTAAGACCATAATATAAATACCAGCAATGAAACATAAATTAGAGCCTGTTTTGTCTAGTTTATTACAACAGCTCTGTCGCGAGCAGTACTGGGTTGATTACATTTAATTGTCTCCGTGGTTTTGTTTCCTCTTCGGACCTATTCCAGTGTTCATTGCTTTCTTTTATGGCAGAAACGAAAAAGAGGTTACAGTCGTAGTTTATTGACGTGTATAGAAGTCTCACGACATGTCAAACGCGAAATATACGGTGATGGGCGAGTAAAAAGCGTCGCGTAACGAGCTATTTTCAAATAAAAACAGCCGAGAAAATATAGAAATTGAGGAAAAATATTCCACATAAATCACACCCATCACATATTGTACAGTTATACCGTAGACTTTATTTCGCATTAAAAGAAGGCTTATTTTTATGCGATCAAAATACTGCTATGGATATTTTGTAAATAAAACACTTTCACGGACATATTACAATTGTAAGTCACTATACGTCAGCAAATGTCCGCGATATTGCCACGGTATATAGTTCACGATGTGCAGCTATAAAAAGCATCATCCAAGAAACATATGACGAGCATTTTTCGAAAAACAGAAAACCAAAAAGGCCAACGAACAACGAACGTGCGGCACGATGTCAACAATCAGGCAACGACGACGTGGTTTTTCATCCGGGTTCAAGTTCCATTTCCCGCAGCTTGCAACGTTGCAAAACAATCCCATTTCATCAGATAAAAAGAAACAACGATAAAAACGAAACGAACAAAAAAATAGAGAAGAAAGAAAGTAACAAAGGAGAAAGAGGGACGAAACAATGAGAAGCATTGTTTCAGGCTCGATCCGGTCGAAATAATGTTCGTCCATGAAGAAACGGCCACGGAAATAAACAGAAGATTGCCAAAAAATATAGCAGAGGTTTGCGGGCGTGGTTGAAATATCACGGAAAAATTTATTCACCCGGAATAATTAGAGTTTTCGCGGAGCTTTCTCAGCGATGCCAGAGGATTTTATAACGTATACCCGAGCAACGGATGTAGCATCAGCGAAATTAAAAAGGAAACCGCGATTTACAGCCACCACGTATGGACAAAACGGCGCGATTTTGTAGCTCGTAAAAGGCGAAATGTGGTAGCGCGGCTTTCCTGCCGGTCGCTTTATATCATCCTGAAATGAAGTCGGTTTAATCAGGACCACCGCCGGTAATATCGGACTTGATGGTCCCACCTTTGCCAGGAATCGCGACCAGCCCCTGGGATTTTACGGTCCTGATCCTAATTCGTTAGAACGCGAATGGTCAACCACGGGCTGACAAACTGCTTGGGAATCGTAAAACCGAGGATAATTGTCCTGTCTTCCGGTCCAGAAATGATTAAATTGCGAATCGTGTTGCTTTTGCACGTGTACTTAGTATTACGTATCAATTGTTTGCAATTCCAAAGATTTTGGATGCAGCGATAAAATTGTCATTTGATCCTTATTATAAAATAATAGTGTAGTAACTGATGGATTCTTAGAGTAAGGACAAGTGATGATGGTAGAGTTTAAAGTTTAATGTATTTTAATAAGTGATATTCGATAACAAAAGGACCGACTACAATATCGTCGCACGTCGACTCACTCTCCGTATCCGCTCAACTCGCACTCTGCTTCTCGACTGACTCTCTGGCCGTTGTAGCATTCTATTGTCTTTTGCTAGGCCCACCGCACACGTGTTCTGCAGACGCTCGTAGCCAGGGTCACGTAGGTCTTTTCGGCGAAGCTATTTATTTGAAGGACCCGGTAATGCATTGATGGAGCCGACAACGCCTCGGCTCTCGCGACATTGTCTGTAGTTAGCTCGACGTTTCTTAGGCCCTTCTCCCCGATACTACAATAATAAATACCAGTTTCACTCATCACATAGACAAAGAAGCACGAACTGTAGAAAACAATTAAAAATTAGCCTCACCTCTCGATTAATTTGTGGCAATACACCTCCGAATAAACCCAAATTCCAATATCTCGCTTTTCTCCATTTAACATTCCGTTTTTCTCCTTTTTTCGAAGCCTAAAAATGTTCTATCCACCGTCCTCGTTATCGTGACCAAACGTGTACATCATAAAAACTGCGGCGGATCGATGAATGATTACACATTGGCTGGCGGCAAGGCTACAAAGTGTAAAATGTAACCGATACAAGGGTATCAGAGACGGAGAGATTATTATCGGTTCGTCCGTATATTATCCGTGGCCGAAAAGGGTCAGCTACGTACAAAGGGATTCAATTTTACCAGGGAAATAAGGACGAAACGATAACAACGTATATCCGAGGAATAAGGGAAATACATGTCCTGTTGTGTATAGGAAATGCAGTAACGTGATCTCGCAGCGTATTTCACGTAGAAATAGCACACTAAAATAAGAAAAATAGTTCATACAAACATATTTTTGTCTTCAAACTACAACTAATTTTGCATTGTTGTAATTAACCGTTCGTGATTTTGGTGATTTTCGTATTTTTCTATCACAAAATCGCGGACAAAATTTTCTATCTCGTATATGGAGGTTTAGCACAGGCGCACTCTTAATAAAATACAAAATCGTTGTAGGTTCGTGAAAGTCTTAGATTCTTAAAATTGCAGTTGTGCTTACAAAGTGTCCACGCTCGAAAGTAATATAAGACATCGTATTTTGACGTGAATCGATATCGACAGGTTGATAATGTAAATGAAATAAATAAATAGAAAGAGCGCGGTGCACTCATAACGTGAATCTAACGCGCGAAATTTTTGAGGATATTCTGAATGCGCGCGCTACGTTTCGAAGGAAAAACGGACGAAGCAACGTCTGCGAGGTAACGTCGGCATTCAGAAGAAGACGCGCAGCATCCGGAAACGCGGCGAAGAACGGACATTTTTCTCCGCACAAAAAGTCGGATACGAGGGCAGGAAGCTGAAAAGAAAAAAGCAGAGGCGCGTAGCGTCGGAAGAAAGCGCGCCGATTTATCGAATACAACCGTGCCCCTGGAAGCTTATCCGAGTTTTATGAAGACATTTTTTTAAGTCGCTGCCGTAAAATTGTGTTTCGCTTGTAAATAAGATGCGAAATGTAAAAGTTTGGGTGAAAGATACACGAGTGTCGTCGAGATGAAGCAAAGATAAACTCGTTTAATTTGAACAAATTTTTCAGATTCTATAGGGTATCTCGAGAATGTTTAAAACCATGTTTATATAATCTAGATTTTTGTACCTAGAATAATTATACAGTAAAGCATTTCCAGGATCTGGATCATACGGAGACGTATTTAAAGTGTCCTAAAGTCTTTAAAGTGTCCTATATTAAAAGACTAGAATCTCTTAAACAAGAGGTTAACAATTTGCTGAAAATTTTAAAAATTTCGTTTAATTGTTTCCATGTAAATACTATTTTTGAAACGCAAATTTGTTTTACGTTCTCACACACTTATGGCATATAAAAAAATCATCAAATTGTGTTGAAAGGTACCTCGAATACAAACTCTTTCGGCTGGCAAGCAGAATTTTAAATCATCCAGTCGATAAATAACGAAATCAAAAGCTTCGAACTGTGTATAGCGCAGAAATTCTCATTTTCGAAAATAGTATCGAAGTCACGTGCACGCATATCGTAAAGCGAGTTGGTGACGCGAAATTCAACAATCGCCGCGGATGAAAGGGGGAGAGGTGGAAATGCAGCAGCCGCCGGAAATGCAATACGCATCGGAAGGGCGCGAAAAATGTTTCACCGAGTGATGGTCGTAAATTTTTATTAGAGGTAAAAGCGCTCGTACCGACGCACATTTGTCAACCGACGACGTCGACGTTGAACCAACCTCCAGAGCAAAGAGATTCATAGGCTATGAAATAATAAAAATCCTTTTTTGAAAATGGGGCCCTCGGATGATTTGTATACTGTCGAACGTGCTTAGTCTCGGTGCAGATATTTTCTCTCGAGAATGTTTTGGACTTGGAGCTGTGCATACTCTGACTGCTGGGATAAAAATTGTTCAAAAAAAATGAGGGAGAGATAAACATCCCAATACAATCGTTAAAATGGTTATACACTTTTGTTCATAAGTATTGGGACATTGAATGATCTGATAAGAAATAAGATATGAAATACAATTTCCATGTGATTTTTTTTTATTTTTCTTCTTTTTGTTTCTTTTTTACTGATATCTATGAAATGACAGAAACAAGTACAACCATAGTGGTAAATCTTTCACGTACTGAAAAACAAAAATCACTTTAGAATAGAACGGTGAAAATAGCGCTGATCGAATGGATGGTGGTCCGATTTGCATACGAAGATTGACGTATTTCCTGAATTTACCTGAATCCCACGAACAGTTTGTAGGGAGAAAACTGCAGTAAAATTGTAGGCTTTGAATTAAAATAAATATATTAAAATCCAGAATAATTTAATTTAAGATTCTTATCTAATAACCAACTACATCACAAAAACTATTCATCTCTCTAATATCTTATTTTCTATCGATATCCTGTGCTTCTCTATCGTACAACAAAATACGCAAATTCACGAAATCGCAAGAAGATTCCTTAGCCCGTTCAAAGGGGAGCGATTCTTCTTTTTAAGACCATCGGGAGAACAGCGAGTCGGCCGATTAGTAGCATGGCAATCGTAAAAGGGGGAAAGTGGGCCGAAGCGGATAAAGAAAACGCTCAATACAAGGCACGAAAGAAGAATAGCTCTATTCGATGCAAAAGAAACACAGACAAGCGAACAGAAAAGGCAGTGCGGTGAAACCTAAGATTCTAGCTACGCGATCGAAGCTTTTGCCCCATGAATTTTCGTAAAAGCCTTGAAATTACCCCAAGACGGAGATGAAAGGCTATTTGAATCGTCTATTCTCCGTACCTCCTAGTTCTATCCACGCGTGTTCGCTACCTTGCTCAACTGTCTGACTACGAAATGTTCACCGAGGAGGAAAGTCTTCCACCCTCGCGTCTGATAGTAAGTGTTACGAGCAGGGACGCGAACTTTTGCTCGGTCTGCTGTTCGAGAATTAGGTTCGAGAACTAGCAACCCCTGTTTCTCGTTTGTTTCGACGATTTCAAACCGAGCTTCTTCTTGTTTAATTCAGATGCCGAAAACGCCTACAATTATCGTTTTAATTGAAGGCGGTGGAGAAAAAAAATTATATACTGTTGGACGAGTACTTAAAACTGGTGACGAAAATATTCGTGATTAACATAACTTTTACTTTTACGTTCTATATCTGAAATAGATACAGATAAAACAAGAAAAATATTTTGCATAGATATATTGAAGTATAATATATGTATAAATCAGAAGATAAAATACTTTTAAATTAACACAAACCGTTGTTTAAATATTGAAAGAAATGTTAAAAAAAATTAATTTTTATGTCTCAGAAATATTAGGACACTTTATAAATCGACGTTAAAGGAAGTAAAGTGGCAATTTTTTTTATGAAAGTAAAATTTCCGATATCCTTTTTGTTCTATAGCATGTTTTAAGTCGTTTAATATGTTGGACATTTTTATCTTTTTTTTTTTTTTAGTAATCGATACTGTACTTTATTCCTCAATTAGACGAATGTGTTATATCTCTTTAATATTTATTACTGTTTCTTATTGATTCTAGAGTCCAGTTTATTTCATAGGAATGGATGTGCTTGCCTATAGAACTTGCTATCTTAAACACTATCTTCGACATAAATATTAAACTGTTTAGAACGTGTTATTGAACAAAAAAAAATATCAGAAATATTACTTTTATAAAAAAAGTGCCATTTTAGCCTTTTTAACATCGATTTATAAAGTGTCCGAATATTTTTGAGACATGAAAATTTACTTTCTTAACATTTCTTTTAACATTTAAGCAACGGTTTGTTATAAGTCTAACATTTTTTACTTTCCGACATCTGCATACTTTTTTTCGAGACCGACAGTATGAAATGTCTTTTAAAATAACCTTAAACTACATTCTCTCTGTTTGAATATCGCAATTTACATCACTGTTTCTCCAACAACCTATCCGTTTCCCGGTTTAACAATTAAAATCAGAACTACAGTCTACAGGACCGCGTTTCCCTTTAGACGGAATTAGGCGAAGTCGGATATTCCTGGAAAAAAGGTTCTCAGTGGAGTCATTGTATAATCCAAATGTATATAATTTGATATTCGATCAATTTAACGTCAAGCTGAACTTACATAAGACTCTGCATTTCAGCGTTAAACATGTTTTCGGAGTTTAGCGTTAAACTGGTGCGAGATTTCTTCGCGACGATGTGAAACGCTGTGATTGTTCTGAACGATCTCTCATTTGTTATTCCATGATCTTTGTACCAAACTGGCTGGAAAACTTCCATCCTCCTAGTGTTTTCTCGATCCATGAATTCCTCCATGTTTTATTCCAGTGAATTTACATTCTTACAAATTTGATAATTTTTCAAAAATCCAGTTTAAACATTTCTTTTGATTAAGTGCAGAATAGCAGTTTCTTTTCGTGATTGCATGATTCATGTATTTTTTTGTAATTTTTTGTCAGTTAAATACATGAAAGTTTTTTACGAAAAGTGTTTAAATATTTTCGTGAGCCACCGTAAAGCAAAGAAGAAAAAGCTTTTAGATATAGAATCATAAATATTTCAGATATGAGCGATAAATCTGCACAATTTTAAGACCTAAAAAAATGTTATAAAATATTCAACCAACTGAGGAAAATTTATATTTACTCTCGAGATCAAATAGAGAATTTAAATGGATATTTAAAATTTGTAAATTGCTTTCCTATGGAAAATAAAAAATAAAACATCATATTTTCTCCCACGCTCTTCAAATATTTTCTGATTGCGAATTATATCGCAAATCGAGTAACGAACAACACGCAGTTTTATGCCACGTGCTCTGTTTTCAATACATGCTGAACCTTTTGTACGGAAAAATTTTCGCGCGCTGACGTTTCCAGTGCATACAAAATAAGTGATAGCGTGTATCATCGATAGTACACGTGATTTGAATGAAATGTTGCACAAAAGTGACGTGGCGTTTGTTAAGCTAGCAAATATGAACGCTATATGCTCGCCAAATGACAGAAAGATGTCCAAAACCGAAATAATATCAAAAAATTTGAGAAGTTATAATTGCATCGTACGCCTGGTTACAATTTTCCAGATACGTACAATAAGTGAAAATGGAAAAATTTATCACGTAAGAAAAAATCTTTTATTAATTTTGTACATTGAGAAGTATTATAATATTAAAGACGTCGAAGATGGAGGATTATACGAGATATTATTACATCGAAATGCACAAGATAGATAGATATGTTTATTAAACGAATCTTAAACCAATTTGTGATGATTAAATTGCGAACATTAAATTACGAAATGTTTCGTATAGTTATTAAGAAATATTAATTTGCTGAAAGTTAAAAGCTAAACAAGCTAAGTGGCTTGTAAAGAATATGAATCGTTATCAAAATTGTTTATTTAATAAATTAATGATGAAAAAGGAAATGTAATTCTATTTTGAATCGTAAATTATACATTAACAAAAGATTTAATATCATTGTATTTCGTAAGCCAACATACTTACGCAACAGACTATTATTTCCAGAAGCAAATTTTTATCTCAACAATATCATAAAACCACTCGTACATGTCAGAAGAAATGTATGTAAATCTCTGAAAAAAATTAGAAAAATCCTTTAAGAGGAATTCCATTTCATTTTCGGTGCACGTACGTGCCACAAACGTTTCATACATTTTTGCAACGAGCGTTTAGAATATTTTTATTACGGTAAATCGAGTCCATCCGACATGTTGCAGCTTCCAACCACGATTTTATCCAGTTTTTCGTCCGTTGTAGAAATGTTCTTCGTGGAACTGCTCTATTTCTTCTGCTAGCCGCTCGATATTGGTCGCCTCGACGGAATATGGGAACCTACTTAAGTAAATTTCCGCATATTTTATGCAAAGCGTTATCGACGTGGACCGCAACGAGAGATCTCGTGTTTGAGCTGGTTTTTCCTGACATGCTCGTTACATCCGCTCGTACTTTTCACCATCCCTCAATCGCTCTCCCCTATCACGATCTTCCTATCTTTCGTTCTTCTCTTTTTCATTTTTTGTTTTCTACCTTCCCTTTGACGGATCGCATATAAATTTACACTTGCTCACACCGCGGAGTCTCGTTTCGCGCCTGTCTTTTTTATTTGCGTACAATTCAATTTTTCATGATAGTCGACAAAGCTACGATCAGTGGGCTAGGCGTAAAAAAGCTTCCAGCTCTATTTTGACACCGGTCGAGCGGAACTTCGACTTCCAACCGTTAATTGAATCACGCGTGTCTGTCGAAATTCTATATCCTTGCACATCTACAAAATCTACTTATTGCTCGACATTTTATTTTATCATATTGGAAATTACAATTTCATGGTCGTGATAAAAGGCAACTTTTCAAACAGAGAAATACTAAAATAACTGGAATAATCGATCGTTTATAAAACTTTATTAAAATAAACTCCGTTTCAGCGGTGAGAAAAAATATAAATAAATATTTGTCGGATTATCACTTGGAGTAAGGTTGAGGGCGTTAGATGCGTCTTCGTGGGAATTAGCTATGGATGCGGTACAACACAGGTGTAGTTTATTGCAATAATGGGGTTGTTACAATCTTGACAGTTAATCGCGGCGATTAGGCACTCGCGAAGCTAGTGACAATGGCCTCAGGTTCGATAACGAATCCACGGTCAACGGAATGACGAATGCGATGTGATACACGTATGACTCCATGTACAAGTAAACTTATCTGTATGAACTCAAAAAAAAAATCCAAGTGGAGCTGCCCTTATATATTTCTCTCCCCACCTCTCGGGTCAATCTTTGTTTTTAAGGAGAGCCATATAATCATTCCATACCTCTTCAGGTACACGTCCCTCCCATGACCGTGGCTACGTCCAGTGACCCGCTATGTCACTTCGAGCCCAAACTCATCGTCATAAAATCGGATTAGAACATTAAAACTATTTCTTATTTTTTTTATTACTTAAGTGTAGCTATAGTAAAAGTCTGGATTAGGGTATTAGGGTTTTTCTCAACATTCCAGACGGGAAGTCTCGATGTCCTTTCATCTCCGACATATTTAATATAGTAACTATACTTTCTTTCAAAATATTTTTTAATTTATCAAAGTAGACGTTACAGTTGTCGATAACTACAATGCATACAGTAAAATGAATCTCAATTTTGTAATGCCAATTTCAATTATTGGAATAATGTCTATACCTGCTGTATTAATCCTATACTATGGAACTTCGTGAAACTATTTAAAAAAAGAAGGAACAGTAAAATTTTTTTCCATTGAATAGGTTGGTATAATAGAAAAGCAAACCCGTGTTCTTTTTCTTCCACTATTTGCATAATATCCGAGTTTGGTTACTATCGATTTTCACTTAGGAAACTATATTACAGAAGCTTTTTGTGGCGATGAAATAACGGGAATCGAGTTGTTCAGAGAAAACATTTTTCTAGTGCTTGATTAAACCAAAACGTAATGTGATTTGTGTTCAAATTCAATACAACTTCATTTATAAATACAAAATCGTGCTATCAAATATTTTCTTTCCTCAAAATGTACCGCTGAAAAGCGATCTTATTACACAATATAATATCTCGTTTTACTTTCTTTCCGAAGAAATCTATTCCTCTGGACTTCCACTTATTTAGAAATCGATTGAAAACTCGACTCGAGCCTGGCTCCTTGTGTCCCTGTTAATCGTCCAACTAAAAATCGAACTAACGATATTACCATTCAGCGTCAAAACGTAAAGCCCGGGAAAAATGCCCGTCGCGCAATAACGTCTCGCAGCCACGTTGATCTCGTTAACCCCGTTTTTAACGGGTGTCGCCGTCCGTGCCGGTGCTAAGATTGCAGCCGCGGTTATGGACCGTGCCTGGTGTCTATAGGGATAAATGGTAAGGAAAGGCAAGAGGGAAAGGCAAACGATGGCTAAAGAATAACGAAACAGCGAGGAGAGGGAGAGAGTGTAGCGCGAAACTGTCAGAAGGTTACGGGTGGATTGCTCGTAAAAAGCATGCGATTTTACGAGCACTTGCGCTAAACGACAAAATGCAGTTCTACGGGCGAGCACCCCGCGAGACGTTGTTAAGAAGGTGCTTCGTCTCGAATGAAAGCCGTTCACGTGGTTGCGCGCGAACCCACCGAGCACCGGCGGCAACAACGCAAGAAAACACTCCGGCTTGGAATTACATTGTTCGCCGCCGCTGCACTTTTCCATTGCCGTAATTTATTGTAATGAGTTATGACATACATGGCTAGGTGCATGCGCCGCGTCGCCGTTATACTTGGAGCAACCGGGACAAATATGCGCCGCTACGAGAATGAGAACGAGGACGATGACGAAGAGACGTTATTTATCGCGCCGTAGATCGCCGTAAAATTTGTGCAAAAACGATGCAAGATATGGTTTTACTTCTGCTTTGTTTCTTGTTTTGTGAGAAAGTTTGACTATTTGATAGAAAGTTGGCTACTTCGTGGCCTGGATATACAGACGCGAAGAAATGGGCTGATCTTTGATGAGATCTTCGAGGATTGTCGAGGATGTGTAAAATAGCTTATGGTACATATATAATAGATTTTATTGCGTGTTTGGTTTTTTGCGATCTGGGAGAGAGGCTAACATGAGCGAAGCTTTGAAACAGACAAGCACCACGTTGCGGTATTATCGCAAAATTCAATACGTAAAAATTTCAAAATCTTCAAGAAACGTTCACACTCTTGCTGCTCATAAATAATTCTTTTCAAATAATATAGAACGTCAAGAAAAATTATGAACTGCTTTCGAACAAACTATAAACTGATTAAACGATAGCCATTCCTCAGAAAATTTTCAACGGAATAAGTATCGGAAGTGTGCACAAAATCCGTATAAGTCCGATCACATGTCGTTGCAGTGAATTCTTGAAAAATATACTATGGTTCATCTGTGAATCATTGTTAAAGAATGTTGCTTTGTGGAGAGATATCGATACTTTAATTAATGCCGCAGAGTCTTGTTAACCAACGAGAAATTCGCGTCATGAGGGTTGTGGGAGTAAGGATTTTTCCGAGTTTATGGTAATTCGACCACCAATCGTGTTTTGTGCCAAAGACGTGCTGAGATAACAATTAGCCTAGCCAAAGAGAGATTACGAATGAAAAACTCAATGAGACAATGGCAGTAAAACGAATTCGAAGAAGAAACGAGCAGGATTGTCTTTAGTCTGTCTGGACACTTGGGAATCTTTTGAAACATTATGACATTTCTGATACCAGAAATTATTGCTGATTTGCCAATATATATATACATTCATGGATCAATACTACTTATCAATTGTGTACTACAAAATTGTAAGATAATTATACAATTTAGTGACTTTTCTCAGTTTTGATTGTTTGACATCGGTGTTTCTCTTTTCAGCTTAATTCACTTATTGTTTGATTCGTTTAGAATGCCTAATGGAAATAATGGAAATATAATTTGTTATAAAGCTAATATACCTTTAATTATAGTAATAAATGCTATATTTTAATTATAAACGTTGGTGCGCAATTAATTTTATGATTTCATATAATTAAAATAGAAATATCATTTAGCTTTGTAAAGAGAATATTTAAAAAATGATGGTTACTCTTGTTACAAATGACTTGCACATGCTTGGACGTATTGTCAGATTAAATATTGATATGAACTGCTTGAAATCACAATACGTACTTTGTGTGTCAGATCGAAATATTGGATATTGTGGAAATTGAAATTGTTTCATTAAACGACATTTATGACAAATGAAATGTTATAACAAACGACTACACGTACTATATGGTAACATATTATGTTACAGAAATATCCATATAATATCTTTCAATTGCATACCTGTTCCATATTTTATGTTTGTAAAAAAGAATTATTTTTTTATAATATTGAAAAATCGGAACCGTATATAATACTTATTTTTACTAATATTTCTACTAATTTATAATACGGTATATATATAATATTATATAATTCCACATATAATATCCCACATTTAGAATATAATCTTTTAAAATTATCAAAGATTTGTATTTATATTATTATCTAGAAAAGAATAAGTATCCGTATACATATGTAAGTATTTTGTAAGGAAGAATGAATCGAAAATACAGAATAAAATTTTTTCTGAAGATGTTTCGAATAAAATTTGATTCAGAAACATATGAATTTTTTCGAGATTGGTACTTCAGAATATGAAACACGCATGAAACATGCGAAAATACAATAAGTCAGAAACGTGGAATAAAATTTGTTCATTTAAAGTCTGTTCAAATAAATCAAGTTCTACTATATATTGCGTCAAACATGATATTACAAATTTAGAAAAAATGTCCTTTTTTATTGGAAGTGATATGTTTGAAATTTAAAAGAATTACCTCCGCGTTCATCGTCAGGCAACAATGAACAAAACCATGCGGACGAAACGCATTAATACTAAACACCAATATTAAATTAATACTAAACACAACTAATACTAAACAAAAACAGCAATGTCTTCATAATTATTTACACACATCACTTCTATTCATTTCAGCCAGAGCTTGAAGCGCGAAACTTGGAAGCTTTCATGCAAGATATTGCAAATGTCGTTTACGTTCCTTAGTTGTACAATTTTTTCATTAAAGTATATTATTTGCTACAAAGTGTCGATTTAACATCTATATAGTAAAATAAGATGTTTAAATAACATCTACTAAGTGTACTGTTATAATGATAAATAGAAGTATTAACCTAAGTGTAGTGCAGTTATAAGTGAATGGAAGACTTGAAGTCGACGTCATCGAAATTTGGACGAAAACGATGGGTCTAACGTTGCAAACGTACTGGGCATTCTGCCGAAAACGAGAGATAAGGGAGATAAAGGCCGTTTAAAGGAAGGATCGCAATAGTGTGGTCTCTTGCGTTCTCGGCAACATTAGGTTTCAGCTTGTGAATTCGCCTGTTTTCTTGTATTCCCAGGTGTCCTGTTCTACGCTTTTCCGCAAAATCAGCAGCTTAACGACAACTATCGTGGCGAGCATGGTACAGCGTGTACTTGAAACATTTTCTCCAAAAAGTTAAGTATCTACGATATTGAAATCTTTCAATGCATATGTATAATGTCAGAGACGAGTGAAACGTTCTCAGTTGTATCATTGAATTTGAAGTACTGTTAGAATATTGTTGCATAAAGAAACTTTAACAGTATATGTAAAAAACTTTATCAGAGCAAATCTAATTCACAGAAAATCCAAAGCGTTCGACAACGTTTATCGCTTTCACCAACAGAATTACAAAATTAATTTTCGACCATAAGCCTCCGTGCATCATGGTATGCAAACAGGTCCTGTTACGTTATTCGAAGTCTCCTTAATTCGCTAGCGCTGACTCCTGATTTACCTGTTTCATAGCGATGCGATGCGACGATTTCCGTTTCACATACGTGAAGTTGCACTCCAGGGGATTCAGCGTGGACCCTTTCAGACGGTATCCCTTCTTGTCGGAGGTCATCTCACTGTGTCCCACAAGATGGAAAAACTTAGATTATCGCATTTATCTTCCAAGACTCCTCGCTGCCTTTCTCCCGTTTCTCGTTCTCCTCGCTTTCCCAAAGCTCGCCTTTCGTCTTCGACTCGCATTCACTGTCGTATTTTCAACGATTTTACGAGGTTCTTCCGGTTCATTTCTCCTATCCGTCCCCTTATTTCACCAGCGTCAAATATTGTCTTTCGCCGTCCTTTCCTTTCCTTCTTCAAAGGACCTTCTGTTCCCTGACCTCTTCCACTTCTTCGGCAAATTTTTCCTTTCGGTTTCCGAGTGTTCTTTGTATTTGTTATGCTTGAAATACGAGTTCACTTGGCTTATTGGATTACATAAACTTCGATAAGTTTATTAATCGTGGTTTCTAAAAGTGTGTTAGAAATTTATTGCCTTGTTGATAAAATAAGCCAAATATTGGATGAATGAAAAAGTCCTGTCACTTTTATGTAATAAACACGTAACAATTATTTTTAATATCTTATTTCTTTTACTTCTTCCAAAAGACAGTGTTCCGCCTCTTTTTTAATGTTTTAGATGCTAACATTTATTTGAGAATAATACCTAAGTACTTCAGGCAAGCTTTACATAACTCATGTCTTGTAAAACAGAGCGAATAATGTGTTTCACCAAAGATATATCGCAGTGTAAGCATCCTACAAGTCATATAATGTTCCTCATTGTACTTTGAAATATGAAACAAATTTCCTCTCTACTGGTTTAAAAAAACAACCAGCTTACAACACTTCATGTATCATCTCTGTACCGTACTTCCTCTTTTTGCTCCCAACCTTTTTTCTTTTTAAAAGGTTCACGTTTCAGTTCTTCGATGGTCTTCTGTACTCGTGCCAAATTTCCCCTCCGTAGCTTCTTATTCATTGCTCTTATCGATACGTGTAGACTTCTACAGAACATACGTATATCGTGTAACATTGCCTCTCGTTTCACTGTCGCTGAAAATCTTCTATTCGATCCTCTAATTCCTTTTTTTCTTTGTTAAATCCTTTATAGTATTCTCTATTTTTTGTATCTGTACTACGGATGAAAAGTTGAAAAATAAAGCGTTTTTTCGTAACTGGAAACTAAAACACGCAGTGGGAGAACTAAATTTAAAGAAAGACTAAAACAAGGGGTAGTTTAGTTTTAAAAATTACCAATCTCTATGTAGACTAACAAATTAGCGACTTCAACATAGCCGTATAAATTAATCCTGGAGATATCGGCATTTTATTTTGTCTAAATTCGTCTGTATATTAAAGCAGAATATAGAATGCCTGCGAAAGAGACCAGCGTAAATCTGAAATTTTCCACAAGGTTCGTAGTCTCTTTCCACGATGTCAAATTTGCATTGAAATGGAACACATAGATATAGAACATTTTTTATAAAAATAACTGTGACAAAAATATGATTTGAAATAGACGTCGTCTGTCTTTTAACCTATTTCCTCCAAGGTTTATTTCCGAACATGAATAGCTCGTGAAAGCAGTGAAACGCTTATAGAAATTTAAATAAATGTTCAAATACCTTTGAAATTCGCCCTATTTTAATGACGATTATAAATTTATCTATAATTCGACTCTTCTCACATCGCTTTGTGTATCCGTATGTCTCCCTAGTTTCTCGAAAGACCTTCTTTTTCCCCTACTTACCATCTTCGTTCTTCTATACTGTTCCGTTTCTTTTCTACTTATCTCACAGTCACACGGCGAATAAAGGAAAGTTTCGAGGACGCTGGAGATTCTTCTTCGATTCAGCTCTCTTCTTCGTTTGCCGGATTTCTCTGGCCCCTTTCGACTCCCTTCGCCACAGATTTACAACAGCCAAGTACGTACTTGGGTGCCGTAATTCCAAAAAAGTTTTCTTCTTCGGGTTGAGCCGGTTTAGAGGCGTGCCTAGGAAAAGGAGAGCGATCCACCACTTCACAGGGATAATACTACCCTTTAAATTATTCCCTTTCCTTGAAACCTTTTACCACTAGAAATTACAAATCGATTAGGTATTAGAAAGTTTAGGTAACGATGGTCTTCATTTATTTTTATCGACTCAGATTCATGTGAAACTTCTTATTGATTAGTTGCTATTCAATGTAATCGATATTTTCTTTTACTCTTCTAATTTCTTCAATTTCTTCTCCGATTAATCTCCGGATGTCTTCTACAATTAACGCACTCGCAGGTAGTAACTAAGACAAACCACCCCGTTTGAAAACGCGGCCACAAAGGATATCGTTTCAAACTTCCTATAAAGTGAACTTGGCGAAATAAGTTAACTCGAAGAGCTCGGCTGAGCGAGCCAGGCTGAATAGCTAGCGTGTCAGCATATTTTTCATTTAAAGGGAGGCAAAAGTTAACCGAGACGGTAATAACCGTCCCAAAGTGTCCGCCAACTTTTACCCTACTTCCGAGACAAAGAATTTTTCAACGTCGTCCCACGACTACATCCTGATCCAGTCAAGAGAATTTATATTTGTTGGTGATTTAATGGCGTACCGTTATTCGTTCGATAGCCTTCGAACTGCCAAGCAATTTTCGTTCGTGAGTTCGATGGTAAAAATGTAGAACACGATTTCTCGCGTTTCATCGTTGTCATTCTCATCGTTTTTGTTTCTTTCTCTTTTTCTTCGATCCTCTTTCCCTACGATTCGCGTAACATTCTGCTAAATCGCACCGTTAAAGGTAGCCGAACACCATCTTTCCTTGGTGTTCACGACCCCGGATCGCGGTTTAAGAATCATAATGGACTTGGATTGTACTTTCAACGTTCCTTTAAAGGAGAATATGGCTATTTTTTTTCTTCTTTCCCAACCAATATATCGTTGAATTTTTCAAGTTATAGGTCGATCGAATTACAATGACTTTAATCTTTGTAATCTTCGCAATATAATGAAATATTATAACGCGATTAAATTGCTACTAATTGGGGGATAATGTAACGTTGATTTTCGAGGACAAGCCAATCTTATTAGAGCAGCGTGAACCGTAAACGTTGGTATGTTTTACGTAAATGCATACAAATCGTATTTCGCGTGAAAGTTCTGACTTCCGAAAATGCTGGAACGAAGGAAAGAGGAAGCTCGTTTATTTAGTCGTTTGAGGGGAAATTCCAAGTCTCGTTCTCTCCGGGGTTCTCACTTCGTTCTCATGCGAATCACACTTTTGAGCGTCAGATCGGAGATCGTATCGCGAAAACAGCTAGTTAAGGAGTTTGATTGCGCCGAAACACGCCGCTTTCGTAATCAGATAAGAGTCGTCGTCCTCCATTTTCGACTCCTTTAAACTAATAGACGCCTCCGTCTGTCCCTTTTGGCTCGGGTAATTCACCGATGAGAAAGATAATCCTGCGAAATTGCTGGCCACATTTCCACTAACCAGCCAGATTCGTATCGCGAAAATTTGAACACTTCGATAAGCTCGTTTTACGAAGAATGTTATTTCTTGCTTTCATACTTTATCGATTTTTACTTGAAGTCGTATTTCAGACTTGTGTGTTTTTAACTATTCTCTTTGTTATATGTTTCTTTAAACAAATCTCTGTTATTTATCGAGTTTGATATAATATGTATGTATTACCTAAGAACCATACAGTATTAACTAGGAAGTTTTAATAGCGCAATTTAGACATAACTTCTTCACTCCAGAAAGTTTTAATAGCGCAATTTACAATTTTAAATAGTCGGATCTATGTCCGAAAGTTGTTCTTTTTTATAATAATTGTTCGTAGGAGTTCCACAGGAGTTATTTATATTGTAATGGTATTTCTGTTTTTTTTTACTAAACGAAAGTTAATAGTTGATTTAGTTTCTTCCACTTTCAATAGAATTATTACTTTTTGCTTTACTTTCGGACGTCAGCGTTTTAATTTTAATTAAAACCCGAGTTAAGCAAAGTAATTTTGCCAAGTAAAGACTAGACACTTAAAATAAAAAAAAAACATTTTTCCCTTCTTCCGACTTGACCAAAGATTATGCTACTGCTTTTGCTGTTTATGAAAAGTTTAAATGCACATGTTAATGTGCATTAGAAATAGTTACAACAAAATCGCTTTCGTCTTATTTCGTTTACAACTCAAAAAAATACACGAATTTTTATCGAAATAAAATTCACTCGAGTTCAACAGCTACGTTCGAAGGGTAACAACCGATTTAGCTCTCAATTTAAGAAAAGAAAATCGATGTAAGCCGTCCGATATAAATATACCGTAGACATTTTGTAGCTGCACATACCGATTCAGATTAGATCGATGGATTTCCGCCATTTTTATGCCTGTTGAATTCCGACAAAGAGATCAATTTTCTAGAATCGAGTTTCCCTCTGAAATATTGACGTAGAATGTAGATTGTAAACGAATAAGCGGCAGTTCTTGATCCGCTTTACGAAAATCCATGGACGCGTGTCATCTGTTTGCGAATGTTTCTCGTGGAGAAATTGAGCTGTATAAGATAACGAAAACAGACCTTCGTTTTACTGTATACATGAAAATGAGTAGCTTTTCTTGAATGACGTTTAAAAGGATTATCGGAAACCGATCATAGATTTCAAAGAAAACGAAGTGGTTTGAATGAGTCGAATGAATAGATCTCAATCAATTTGCTAATTAAATTTGAATAATAATTAAATAATGTTTGTTAAAATAAACGAACAAATAATAATAATAATAATAATGATAATAATAATAATAATGCATCTGCGAACACCACACATTCTCATTGTCAGACTTGTCGAATAATTTTCGTTCCGTGTTTCCAACGAGACAGGGAAAAGAAGCGACGATTGTAATTCGTCTTCGTCCCGGAGTCATCGCATGACATAATAATCGAGCTCGGAAATTTTGACGTGCCTGTTAGTCGTGTTGCGACCTGCATTCTTGCAACACGCTCGACCATGTTACTCTCGAATTGAATATAAGGAATGCCATCTTGTCGTGACATTTCACAAAGAGAAGACGTTGAAGCTAAATTCGCGACGCGGTTGTGCTTTGTTCCAGCGCTGCATCCGACTCGCGACTTCTCATCCATATTCCTCGACGAGATATCTTAGACAAGTCTGAAGCGTCATCGGGTGGTTGTTGTGACGGAGAACGAGTTCCGCGATTAAGCGTGAGTCCATTTGTTCTCGCAGTTGAAACGTTATTCTATGACGATCGTGATCTTGCGAGGAATTAAAGATTCTATCGAAGTAATTCTTATTCGAATAATACATTGCGTTCAAGTTATATTATAGCTGTGTTAAAGTTAGGTGAAAATTATTTGAATATTTGAGGATTTAAAATGTGTTATTATTCTACGCTAATAATACAAAGTAAATCGTGCATCTCTTTTTCTGTTCGATATTACGAAAAATTGAATTTAAAATCGTGTTACGAGGAAAACAGAAAATATTACGTATATCAATATTATTTTTATTATTAACTATGATAGAGTAAATTCGTCGGGTTAGGATAGACTCATGTTGAAAATTAACAGAACTTTGTTTCATTACTTTCGTAGCACCGAGTGTTTAGTTTGGTGAAGTTTCTTTGAAATGAAATTTCCTTTGTTTCGTCGTAGAATAAGGCAAGAAAAAGCTTATTATTAGCTGTTAATTTTATAATGTACAGTATGAAATCAGTGCACTATTCCAGCGGATAATAGAGCAGCAATATTGTTCTGTAAATTGCCATGAGATACTCGTCGAAACCGAAGAACTATCATTACGTCAGTATTAGTGCTGTTAGGTTTGCGATATAAATTACATTCATAGCGTGTATTTGCGTAATCCCCATTACATATAACCCATCATTACATCGTGCGTGCTATCGTGCCTAATGGACCGTTTAATTATATATATATGTATATGCACGAACGCTGTTAAAATATTCTAATTAGGTTGTTCAGTACACGAGCGTGTGTTGTGTTCAAAGCACTCAATATTTCAAGTCTAATGAAATTATAATCTGTGCTATTTACTACAAGATGGTCTACTATTAACCTCTTTTATTCGATATTGAGTGAAGTTTCTTTAGTCTTCGTTTGTGAAAATCTGCCACAAATTATACAAAATTTACTTGGTCGGATATCCTTGCACTTTAACGTGGAATAAACTGGAACTTAATAACTGAAACTTAAAGGATTTAACGTAATATTTCAGAAATTAATTTAAAGATGATCTATTAGACAATATTGTAAGTGCTGATAGAGATATTTTTGTGTTTGCTGTCTGTAGAGACGTGTTTCGAGTATTTCTGTGTTTACGCTGTAATGAGAATTAAAAAGGCGGATTTCTTAGCCTCTTAGGAAAGTCGGGAAATGGAGATACAAGGAAATCCCTATTAATGCGAACGACGTCCGTTTCTTTCTGCTAATCCCGTGTTTGGAGTCTTGAGATTGAATCGTCTCGTGACGTGATTATTTTCATCCTTAAGGTAGAAAACAGGGGTAAATCGGTGCGGTATTTCAGCTCTTTTACAACTTCATACATCGGTAATCACAATTTTTAAATAAGGAAACTGCAAGATATATAGCATTATAGTAGATGTATAAATGTATAATGTTAGAAGATAAACTATTATTTTTTAAATCGTGGAATTTAAACAAGTTTTATGGATTATGTATTTCACTGCTCGATCCTTAATGGAATAATTTCATGTTTTATAGGCTACTTTAAAGCTCATCTAAAACGTAATCCCCGAAACAATTGGAAATCCCTTACGAACTTCAGTGAAACAATTTGGATTAGCAAAGCCTGTTATGCACTAAAGCTACCTAAGATATAATTAGTCTTCATAATTGTCCAAAATTCTGTACCCACTTACCTCGCTACAATATCCGTCCCTTTGCATCCAATCTCGACGTGCTCTCCATTTAATTAAATACCATAACTTTTTGTAACATGAATTATTTCATACAAAGTCGAAATGTGCACTATTTTCTCGAAATCAGCAGATACTTCAACGAATGAACACGATTTGATAGTAACAAATTTTTCGAGTATTTCTATGTCATAGAATAAATGAGAATAGTATATTTAAATGAATTAAATGCCGACTAATTAAGCCCGATTCCATTGACAATTTTTAACTTGCAAATTGATCAAAGCTACTTCTCGAACTAGTCTGGAACAACGTCCCGACGTTTTCTATTAGTCCAGCTCGCAAGTTTCCCAGAAATCGCGGAAATTCAATCGACCAAGTTCCGTAGAGCGAGCGTTGCTTGTTCTTCAGAGCATAGACGTGAGGCTACTGCGAATATCGAACTGATGCGGCTTGCGCTGATTTCTTTCTTCCACGTTATCTCGAGACCGCAGGTAACAGGATACAGGATTACGTGGATACGTGGATGTTACAGGATTAGGCGAGCTTGTACCTCGAAGCTTGCGATCGTGTAACTCGTTGCCGGCAACATGGGCCGCGTTATCGCCAAGCCTACTATATTCAACGGGAATCTCATTACATACATCGATGGTTGCTAATAATACTGCCATCTTTATCCGATTCGTTTCACGATACGTTAACACGAAAATGTGGAGTATCGTATGGTTGATGAAATTTCGTTTGTATGCGATAACGTTGTTTGATCACGAAAATCGTTACATTGCAGGCAATATGTGACCTATATAGCAAGCTAATTTTATTAATATCTTCTTTCCTTCAATTTCTACTGTTTTGTTTTACACTCTTTCATCCGATTTTGGGAACAAGCAAACTCTCTTAAATCGTTAGGAAAGTGTGTAGAACAAAATTTATTTAAAGCTGAATTCCTGAAAAAATAGTATTAAATATCTTTCAAGTAGTTGCATAATTTACTAGCTTAGGTAATATACTTCCTCGGAAAAGTACAAGTGTTGCAAGTTCTGTCAGCAATTCGGTCCTAATAACTTTGATCGAGTCTATTTTTAATTTATCGTGTTCGTATTGCTAATAAAAACGATCAAAGCTGTACAATATTTCCCATTTTCCTTCAAATATCTTGCCACGGACTATAACTGGTTTCCAAACTCGAACAATACTATTATTATTATATCCAACTCGATCGAAATTTCAATTCGCTTACATATTGCCCCGGTCCGTAATCCGTGCGCATTAAGATTCGAAATTAAACGCGCAACGTCCCCTTTATTGTCTCCGAACGAGCACGTGTTACGGGCACCCTTCAAGCGGATTACAGGCGAAGGTTACTATATTACACGGCTGCATTAATTGCGATACAAGCAGCTAACATAGTTCGCCTCTGACCCCGGCGTCGCCGAAATTTCGACCCGGTCGGAATTTCATAAGTCGTTCCTCCTGCATAATTTCAAAACTACGCGCGACCTGCTGTCGCTTTAATTAACCCGCCCCGAAAGAATGGAAATAACCGAATGGAGGCGAAGTTTTACGACGATAGTTTGCCTCTGGATCGACGATTAGCTCTCGACGGTTAACCGTTCGTCACGAAAGTCTCCTCAACGAGGGGGATGGAGAAGGACGTTTGTGAAAGATGAAGCGCGAAGCTAATTTTACCCAAATAGTGTAACAAAGTTAAGCATTTTCTGCCTGCATATAAGGTATATAAGGTTCTTACCGTGACTGTTTGCGGATTAATATCATAAAATGTTAGTTTTGGGTGTTTCTAATTGTAAGTTGTGAAAAGAGTACTTGTCGGGTTAGAACAGAGTCAGGACGCGTCCTCAAATTTTTTCGGATGAAGAAAGTTGTCAAGAAAGATCAAAATTGTCACTTCGAAATCTTTGATACCGTTCCTTCTAATTTTAAAAGGTCGCCATCATTTCGTCTAAAGAACGAATCATTCCCGTGACTGACAACATTTCCTTTTAAATTAAGAAATGTATAATTTCGAAATTATATCGTTTGTTTCGACAAGCTATTCTGCGTTTTATAAATGCTAAAAATAATGCTTTAAAATCACATCAATTTCGCAATTAGATTCTAATTACAACTTGCCAGAAATGAACAAACTTCTGAACCGTACGCTATAAAAGAAAGTTACTAAAATGGAGTTAACAGTATGGAGAAGGAAACTCTCTGAAATCATACGATCTTTCCCAGTATCGTTTCCCTTATCGTAAATCATTTCCATTTTATGCTTCCTGTTGTAGCTTCCAGGGGCAATAGAAGCAGTGAAACTACGTGTATATATCCGAGATGTAACGACAAAGTCGAATGGTTTAGGAAAGAGGAGGTAGCAGATCGATCGCAGAAAAAGGTAAATTCCAGCCGGTAAACAGTCCGTTCAAACTTCGAAAGTAACAACTCACTGGGTGCAGTTGATTTTTCATAAAACTGCTACCTATATAAGCATTCAATATAAGCATTCTTTGGTCTTAAATTCCGCGGTAGATGTATACGAAAGGGAAACTTGTGTTTGAGTTGCAACCGATCACGTCAAGGATTTTTCACTCTTTGCGAAACTCTTCGAGCATCGGAAATTCATCGATTTATTTCCGAATTAAAATGCTTTCTAACGTTCGTGTTTGCTTTAAGCTTACTTAACGTTGCTATTTCTGCCACGCGATCGTTTCCTGATTGTAAAAATTGCGAGTTATTGATCGAGCGGAATTTAATTTTCCTTAACAAATGTATTAGGACTTTGAATGTTAGTTTGGATTTTTAACACTCGAACTATCAGAGCGGTTAAAAGAACACAATTTGTAATCTTTCAATTAACAGAAATTTTGTATATCTTCGAACGAGATTAAATTTGGCGTCGAACAAATTAATGCTGTTATTTGTTGCATACGTTACTGGTGTAATTACGTTAACAAAGGTGCAACTGCATAGAATTTATGATTTTTATTAAGAAATATCTCCGCTTTCGATGAAATGATTTAAAAGAAGAGAGAGGAAGATAGGGGGAGAAAAAAGAGTAAATATTTCTGGAAAAGAGGAAATATTTCAGTTGCTTCGCACACGTTCCAATTTGACATCGTCGAAATTAATACCGACAAACATCGTTCTAACTTTTCTCGTAGAGATTATTTTTGCCACCCGACCGACTGTAATAATTAATTGGCACATTTTGCGTACAAACGAACGTGGATGGTGCACTTCTAATTTTGCTGCTCACATCTTTTCGAATAATCGCAGTACTTGAAATGTATTTTTCTTCCAACAATAAACGTGCTATCGTAGCGGAATGAATTTCGATTCTCCGCTGATGACAATCGAATTGCAACATAAAAATGATAAAACGATGGCTGCACTGAAAAGATATAGTGTGTTATAGGATATAGCTTTTGTATTTATATTGGTTTACCAACTGCTTTTACTGTACTATGATTTATTTTTGAAGTCGTATTTAAATGCACAATTTAATTTATAGTTTCGTGTATGTAAAGTTTTACCAAAAACACATGTATTTGTCATTTAGATAATTTCCAACATAGAAAAATCGGAGTTCGGAAGGATTAATTTATTTCTTTTTTATTTTATTCTTTATATTCGTTTAAAACTCGTACACACATCAATCGTTGTATTATGATTATCAGATATTCAAATATAAATATCAAAGTACAAATACAAATATGCGGAAGGAATAAAACTCGCATTTCTACTACCTTAAAACGCTAAGTAATCCAGAATGAGCAGCAACAAAGGTACGCAGCGACGGCGAATGTCAATTAATTATACACACAGTAATAATTAGCGGATTACCAACGTTTTAATTCGTCGGAACAAGCTGAATATGCGCGCGATAAGGTTAAGCTTTCATCATCCGAAATTTGCAAGCGATTAAAATTACTTTACATTATGAACGAGGTAGATCGTTTCCACGAAGCTCGCGAATAATAATTATAGCGGACAAAATTCATTTTCAACCAACTGAGCCAAGCACGAAACGTGTGATTTTAAAGATGTAAACTCTATTTGAATTGCGCAGATCGCGTCGTAAATTATACATATACATACTTTTCAACGTGTACCAATCGAGGAAACGAAGCGGAACTATTTATTGCTTATAATACGAGATTTAAGATTATTACGACATATATTCCAAGTTAATTTTTATAATCGAATCGATTGGCAGTCAGAATAACAATGAATAAGAAAATAATGTGCTCTACAAAGCGTAAAATTGTGTTTGGAATAAAGAAACTGTAAATGCAGGGTAGGAAGAACTGCATGTAAAACCGTAAATTTTAATAAATGAGTGTAACAAGAAATATTGCAGAATTCTAAATAAATGCAGAAACGTAGAACAAAAGAATGATTGTGCTGCGTAGCGAACACGTGGGTACGAGACTTCAGGCTTTTATCATTTTACATTTTTGCAGAATACTTTATAATATTTTGTGATACTCGCTTTTCATTAAACTTTGCAAACTTTTATTCAAATTTCGGAATAGTGTTGTCGCGTGAGAAGAAAATCTCGATCGCGCTTTTAAGGAAGCAATTCTGAAGCAGTGAATTACCTACTGAACCTGATGAAGTACTTTAGCAAAAAGTCATGGCTGAACGACTTCAGCAGTTACTGCTAATTTTCATTAAGCACATAATAACGTCGATAAAAGGAACCATAAAATTGCGATAATAACGTTGTTCATCAGCTACTCGACGGTTATAATAATGTTCGACAAAAATGACGATGGTAGTAATAGGAATTTCATGTCTACACATATTATAATTAAATAATCATGTCACCTCACGCAATCTCGTATAAATTAGTCGGAACATACAACTGTCTGTCACATTTTAATGCGAACGAAGATACGCAAAACGAAAGACAAAATTTACCAATCGGAATCGTAAAAAAGTCACGTCGTTTACGGATATACCAAGTACGAAACAGAAGAAATAGACAGTTGACGCCGCTGGTAACCTGCCACCGTACGCTGACTAAAAGGAACTGAAAATCGCGCGCTAATTAGTCGCGATGCAATTAGCGAGGAGATTAACGACGTATGCGACCCGCGATATTTTTCCTTCGCGTTTTTCTCCCTAGTAACAAGTATTTCCCGTGCGAGTCGCAATTGTCGTTTCCCGTGGCTCGAATCAGGTGAAACGCGTCAGTTTTTCTCGCTGGCAGTTTGAAAAGCATTCGGGAAAGTTATATGCGAAACAAGTACGATTCCGTTCGACTTCGACGTATATATGTATTCTTCTCATATTCCCTCCGGAAATTCAAAGCACACTCGCGCGAAATTCGAATGGCTCCCTGTCGATGGGAGAGAGCGTTACAGGCAAGATACAACACAGACTTATGATGTTGTAGGATTTCACGCACTACATCTTCATATGAAGAATGTAGAAACGGATGTATTAAGTCACAATTTTGTCCTGTTCTTAATACGTTGTTTTTGTTGACGCGTGTAGTGTATCTCATATTAACAAAATTATGTTATTATCATTATCAGTATGAACATAGTTAAAGATTGGGCCAATAAAAACGATTTGAGAAACTTTTTCTTTGATATTGAAAATCACATTGCTGGAAAAACGTGGCGCGGGAGAAAACCATGCTTGCATCAAACTTGAATCAATTCGCATTGACAGAGAGTATCTACCGCGTATTCATTTCACAAGTGCTTTTCACGTTCGACCAAGCACCAAAATCGATGTAAAACGATCGACCATTGCGGAATATCCACGTTGTTTCATTTTAGTTATCACTGTTACTCGAGCGTGCAATTATCGATGCGATTCGCAGATAAACGAGAAAAGAATTAAACGAACGTTCGATAGATAAAGTTGCCTGAATAGAAAAATTCAAAGGGTTTTTAGTTAGCGAACCGTATCGCGTTGCTTATGAGTTAAACATTCCGTAACGATGCTGCGAATTCATTTCGGTTTTGTTTAACTCATTATGGTGAAGGGCGTAACACAAGAAACTTATTTCTCTGGTCTGTTTACTAACAGTTCTTCAGACAAATATAATTGAAAGGTACTCCACACTTCTTTCGAAAGTTTTAAAGAGGATATGTGGGAAGAAAAAGAAAGAGAAAGTTTTATTTTTTCGCTGGTACTTGTAGGTCAGCAAATATCAGATGTTATCAAAAGGAAATTTTAATTTTATACGAGCTTCCTAAAGATATCACGATGTGTGGCCATTTGTGTACCGAGAAGAAGTAGGACGTGACTACGAAGGGAAAACAATTCTCATTGCGGTCGGAATGGAATAACGTTTCCTACGAGTAGTTCGTTTGTAGAAGTTTCAAAAAGATTTTTTCCGCTCACGTTCTTTCTGCTTGGATTTACTTCGTAACTAACGTTATTAACCCATTAATATTTCAAAATGATATTAAGCTAGACCTTGCAATTCTATAATCTTAAAAAACGTGATTCGAACTTCGAATTAAAACTGATCAAAAGAATGCTGTTCCGTTTCAGAAGCTCAAAAATACTTTTGAGTACATACGATAACGAATACTCGAACTACGATAACTCCGGTGACAAAAAATTGCTACCGCCAATGACATAAAAGTAAACAATGTCGAACATACAGAATATCAATCAAACGAAGAAAAAACAAAGTAGTATCATCGACAACAATGCTTTCTGATATAATGCTATTCGATAAAAGCAGCACCTTTATTCTTGATCTGCTAAAAATTTAGCCGGAAAGCAAAGTTGCTCCAGAGATAACCCAATATTGGCCACTGTTCAAAGGTTGCCCCGGTATCCGAACGAAACTTGTCAGAATGAAAGAGAATATGCATGAAAACTACGGAGCATACGCGTACGCCTGAAAAAGGCAGATGACTCGTGTCTGTAATTTCGTTCGCGATCTTCTTTTTCCCTTAGTGTGCGAACATTCGCGTCGAGCCGTCAGGATTTACCCTTGTAAATAACATCATTTTCACCCTCGCCATCTCTCTCTCTCTTTCTCTCTCTTTCTTTTGGAACACGTCGCGTGTTAATCTCGTCGACGCGTTTCAACTCCTGCAACAATATTCCCGCGCCTATTTTTTCCCTCATATTTCTGCCGCTTGTTTTCGTTAACGGGAGCATTCGTCGGGGTGCGAGGATCGTCTACGCGGGTTTCGTTCAAGACACAATTAATTAGCTCGTTACAAAAATTTATCGTCTGCCGAGAAAGGGAGAGACGGTTGCGAAGAAATGGGAAGAGAAACACGGTTCGAGCGACGCAAAATCGTGTTACAAATGCGTACAAAGTGGCTTGCAAAGGTAGAAATGAACAGCCGATAAATTTTGTTAAAAACTAATAAAAATTTATTAACAGAGTGACGGTAAAGATTTTGGATTTTCAAGCTGAACATCGAGACATTGATTTCCACGGTTTCCACGTTCTCCATCTTCTACCCGCTCTTGCTCTCCCTCTCGCTGAGAAACAAAGAGGAAAGCGATATGCAATTACCCTGATTAAACATTCATTAGAAACGGTTAGCGAATCGAGCGTAAATTGTTTTTAAAGCTGGAAATGGTAGGAAAGGGACGCACTTTTTTGCGAAGGAATTTTTTACTACTGAAAGTGTGCCTTGTTTCCTTTTCATTTTCGAGAGCCGCGATGGCGGAGCGGTCCACAGCAGCTGCAGCTTTTCTAACCCCGACAGCCGAGCTTTTACTCGCTTAACAAGATCACCGTGGCACCCTCTGGCCCGGCTTCAAACTTATCTCTTTCTACCTCGACGCTCTTTCCCTCGCCGACGACGACTAGCGCCAACATCCGGCCACGTCTTTTCCATGAATACGAAATAATCTACCTAGGAATCGTTCGTCGCCGAGAATACTCCGCTTTTTTTTTCCAAGTTACTTTATACCATTTGCATTCGAGACGTTAAGCGATAAACGCGGTATAGCACGAAGTAAATGCCGAATATTAATGGGAGAAGTCGTGGATTTTCCAACTCAAACGCGAATTTGAAAATTTGCAATTGAAAAATGCGACGAAAACTTAAACTCACGTCGAAACTAGTTTTTACCAGCAAAGATATATTTTCATATCAAATTAGTACATATTAGATACGTTTTTAAAATAGAACTGGCGGACGTTGTTTCTTGAAAACATTGTATACTTAATCAAAGTAATTGTGACCGTTCGTTCTATATATCAAGCCCGCTTGAAATGTGCGCAACGACGCTCGAACAAATCCCACAAGGCGTTAATGCATTCTCGCGAATACAGCAAGTTGTTGTTTCTCAGGCAAAGTAATCAGTTGATGAAAGTAGACAAAAGAAATCGGTGCTTGATTCGTTTCCATCGAGCAACAATTTGCTAATCAATTTTCGCGTAACAATGCAATGAACGGACAATGTAGTTTAATTTGCACAGTGGTCAATAGGAAGTTTAATTAAAACGAGTGACTGTTAGCTAGTGATAAAAATCTCGTTTATTTCTTTGAGGCCAGCGGTAGAATGTGCGGCGTGTTCTATGGTGATGTAAAAAGAAAGATCAACTTAATTCGTCAATTGCCATTTTAAAAAAGTGATCAAAGAATATCGAAAGAAGCGATATGATTAGTTTGGCTTTTGACAAGCTCGCTTATTCTTTTTGAATAATTTTCGCTTTTATTCCACTCGGCTGTGAACAGAAGAACCGACGGGAAACAGAAAGAAATTCAGAACTTTATTACAAAAAATTACGTAATATCTCGAAATGCGTGGGTTACAAACAAAATACGGAAAGATTTAAACACGAATGGAAGGAAAACACTATCCGGGAAAGTTTTGATAGCTGGGACGAGGAGCCATAATCGTAACGCGGAAATATTACTCCTACTTCAACAAGGTGTCCTGTTTGGCGCGACTGCGACGCAACTCATCACTTTTAACGCCTCGTCGCAGAGCAAATTTGCTGAAATCCCATTCAACAGAAAATTTCAGCTCGCGAAGGTCGTATTTGCCGAAAATTCGCACGCCAATTTCAGAAAGTTGCTGAGACTTCCGGCGTCGTGTCAGTGAAAGCGTTTAATTTGTACGCCGTGGCAAACTCTTACGAGCCTCTCTTCGTTACGCACAACGACGTCGACGATTTTGACAAAAATTTCTCCCGAACGAAAATTATTCATGGCTTTATACATATATTTTTATACGAACTTTTTTTCTCTCCTTGGAAATTATTTCAGTATTTCGTTGGAGAATACAATATCTCTGCTTGTAGTGAAACGTTTACCTCGGATTTGTATCGCGAGTCACGAGATACGAAGAACGTATTGATTCATTGCTTGGTCAAAATGGAATTGTTTGCACGATAAACGAAATAACTGCATTTTATTTGCATACACAAATATTTATTAAACGCCACCAGAAGATAAATTAAGAACAGTTATGATTGTGAGATCTGATATTTTATATCCAAAGATTTAATAGATGATTCAAGTTGAGACAGTTTAAAATAATTTTGAAGAATTGTATAATAGTCTGGCAAATACTAATCTTACTTGTAATATCTTGTGCTCGCTTTTATTCTATGCCATTAAGAAAATTTCTTAAAAGCGCAACTTTGTCCAAAAAGTGGTTCTTCCTTAGTTCATCCGCTTCATAAACTTACTATTAAGTTCTTAACGCTAATTTCGAGTGCATTTTACGTTAAAGCAGATTGCTATGGTCGTTTAAAAACGGACTTCCTAATTACCTGTTCAACCTGTTTGCATGTAAAACTGGTTAAGCGAAGCGGACTGAATGTCCCCTTTACAAGAGGAGCGAGACCAAGTTAAAGAAGTTTGCCGGCCACAGTTTATCACTCGTGACTTAACACGAACGACCACGGAATTAAGAACTTTCCCTCTCCTTCTCCTCGGTATTTCAACATCGTTTA
This sequence comes from Bombus bifarius, assembly GCF_011952205.1. Taxonomy (NCBI): domain Eukaryota; kingdom Metazoa; phylum Arthropoda; class Insecta; order Hymenoptera; family Apidae; genus Bombus; species Bombus bifarius. The sequence continues at coordinate 1,452,547 of NW_022884511.1, read as the reverse complement.
CATCCCAATACATTTGCATTCCGATGGTTCGCATCGCTGCAATTTTATGAGAAACGTTACATTAAAATTGAAAGAAAAATCGGTCGACCAGTCATATTTATTCTTTGAATTCGATATTAATTCGAAGTACAGAGAAATTCCGTACGTGAACATAACCGAAAATGTATGAAAAAAGTTAAATTAAACGAAATAGCGAGCAACAAACATCAGCGTATATTTTAAATTGACATCGCGTACCTCACCTTTATGAATATTAAACACGCGATATTTTTATAATTTTGCCGCGTTGAATCGCTGCATGCTAGCCTGTTTAAAATTCATTCGTAAATTTTGCAAATTTCGTTTCCAAATTTCACCAATTTGATATGTTAAACAATATTCCATTCCTTTATAGCCATTTAGTAAAAATGATATTTCTATGAATAAAAAAATCCTCTTTGATTTTTTCAACACATTACGCTTTATTTATTTCGTCTTCATTAAAGAATTTCCCACTGCTTTATAAGCATTTGATAAAAATATTATTTCCATAAATAAAAGCGTCTCGTTAAATTTTTTAGATAATTGAAATACTATCCCCTATTTATGTAACCAGTACATCCCAATTATTGACGGCATGTAATCTTCCATTTTCAAACTGCAATTTAAAGTACTATTTTTCATTGGATCTTGGAACGTGTTTTAATAACAAGCGCAAACCTTGAACCTTATTTTGCTTGTGGCTAATTCAAATTTATGCGCTCGTATACTTGATGGTGTTCTACAAATCATCGATAATTACGCAATTGCGCTTTCCATACGAGCCCATAAATTTCACCTTCGTTATCGCGAGAGTCGTTTACTTTCTTTTTCCTTTTTTCTTAGCGTAACAGTAAGTAATTTCCAGAGTAATTCACTTTGTTGTACGGTTATCGATCGCGAAAAATGAACTCTTTTATCGTGGACGATCTGCGCGTGCCGCCCTTAAGTCGGCAAACAAACGCCCTGCAAAGAGAAGGACTCGAGGGGAAAAAGAACGAAACGAGGAACACGCGAGCAAAGTTCTTCTGATTGCGATTATCTGACTTCGCGCAAAACAGCCGCAATTCTTGAAGAAAGAAAGCGATTTTCGTGCAACAGGAGCCATTTTCTGGTTACCGATAGCTCGATGAATCTATTCTTGGGAATATTTTCGAAAATCGATATCCCTGGAAAATATAAAGCGAATCGCATAAATTATTTGTGAAAAGATTTACACAAGGAAAATTTCATTTCGCTCTTAAATTTTACGTCTGCTCATCCTAAAATTTCTGCGATATTTGCTGTTTCTAGCTTTAACATCATATGCAGTGGCTATGCGAATGTATTTATAAGAAAGAAATATCTATAGAAATTTTTTATGTATTTTTTGGATATTAAATAAAACATTTAAAGTTTCATTAGTGCTACATTGAAAAAAATTGGAACGATCTTGATAACACATATTATAGAAGTTGAAAGATATTTATTGCGATATTCTTATCAAAAATGTATAGTAGAAAAGTACATCGTGTATAAAGAATGGAAATTACGGATTTTAATATTCCGATCATAGAAACACTCCTTTAAAAGAAATTTTTATTCAGAATAAAGTACCACAGGTGTTTATTCCCTCGTACCAAAAATAAGTTGAAAAATTAATAATCTCGTGGTATAAGGGAAAATATGGAGAATGTTTTTCTCAAAAGATTCAAAATGGAATTTTTCAATTTCTCTTGATGTCACAGTGGAACATTTTTGAACCATGTATTCCTTGTACCAGGGGTTTTTCATGTAAACCAGGCTTGCTCGTTGAATTGAAGTTGATAAATTTTAAAAGTCACAGAACAATGTCGTTAGGGAATGGAAATTGTGCTCGAAGGAAAATGGGGCAAGGAGAAATCGTATCATTCGTGTAAAAATTTATCAGGCAACTTTTTCGCTTAAACTTTATTTACACGCAAGATGATAGAAATCAAACCCGACGTTCACGGACGAAACAAAGTTGCTAACCCGCGAAACAGTCGATGCAAACGTAGATACGTCTCAGTCGTTTTTCATCATTAATTTTTCCATTAATTAATGATCTTCTGTTTAGTTTCATTCTCTCAAAGTAAAAAAATTGAGAGTGGAAACAAAATATATTCGCAGAAAGAAACGAGAAAAACGCCGTAATAACAGTTTATTTGTACCAAACGCACCATTGTGTATTAATTTACTCTGTAAATTACATCACCACTGTGGAACGAGCATACAGTACTTGTAAAGCAAAGCGCGATAGTGGTAAGAAAAGTGTGATTAACGAGCAAGAAACATCGGAGAATGACTGAAGTGGAAATGGTCTGTTTTTGATCAGACCGTGCTCCCGGTGTAGTGGAATAACAGCAAAAATATGCAACCTATTCGTGATTTTATTTAAACTTCTGATTTGCATTACTCGCGTTTCTTTCTCAGATATAAAAGAACTGCTTGGCAAATTTATAAAAATGTTCGCGATATTAACTGGTTAAATCAATTACGCTTGTTTTAATCGGCTTAAATTCTCGATCGATTCGCAGGAATCTCCTTTCGAAGATGAAGTTTGTATCTTAACCCATTGCAGATTCTCTATGACATCTGCAAACAGACAATAAGCGCTTTTCTCCAAGTGTCTTAGAATTAGATTCATTTCTTTTTATTATTATTATAAAAACAATGATATTAAACTCGTCTTGCAATTTAAATGAATCGAGGACGAAATGTGCAGCTAATGTTCTTCCTAATTACTGCTCCTTACAATTAGCCCCATTCTTGGCGCAGTAAAAAAGATCTAAGAGAAAAGTCGCTCTAGAAGAGTTGGGTAGCAAGGTTTGGTGTCATTATCAGAGAACATTGCCAAGAAAATTTATCTAATTAATAACACACATGTTTCTTATTATATCTTTCTATTGCTGAATTTTTGGCCTAAATTTAATCAAGCTTAAAGATTAAAACTTTATAGAAATTTGCGTCTCGTCACGTCTTTATGTTTTTTAATCGTTTTTGAAAAATGTTATCTGTCGAACGAAAATTTACCCACGCGTATAACCTATTTTTTCTGATTCAATTAAAAAGATCGAAATGATCAAATATTGACCAACTTTCCCAAAAAATTTGTCTCTATAAACCACCAATAGTTCGGAATTGCTATCTAACCTAGAAAACGGTGAATTTTATATTAAAAAATTCCGTTAAAGCTGCAGATTTCCATACGCGTGGAAATAAACCAAAAATGTAAAATAAAATTTTTTCTATTAAAACCTCGTTTTCAAGGAAATAGAGTTTGAACGTGATTGGACAAGATTTTCTCGGAAACGAAACTTCAAATGAAAAAATCTTGTTCTATATTTCCGACTTGTTTATTCGCGTACAAACGTTACTTTGCCCATTGCGTTATTATCACTGGAACATCCTGTATAAAGGAATAATAAAACAGCCTTTAATCATCTCGGCATAGAACACATTAACAGCGAAGTTAAATTTTGTTACGCTTTATTGTAACACAAATTACTTCCCTATATGTGAAAGCTTTTATGGCTGACCATATAGCGTGATCTACTACTCACAGTCAGCATCTCGAGCGGTATTCCTCAAAAACACCTCTTCTGGTAAAAACATATCTTTTGACCGATCGACATCGAGATTTCTCGTTCACCGAAACTTTCTTCCTTAGACAAGAGCTATCAATTTACAGAGTTCTTGCTTCGTGTTCGACGACACGCCGCGATGCTGTAAGTTTTTTTCGCGAGACGAAGAAACGCCAGGGTGTGGGAAATCGAGTATCGATAAAAATTTCACGGTTGCCCGGCTCGTGAAAGGGGACGCCTCGAGGAGTTTAATAGTCAGACAAGACTGGCAGTGGCTCGTGTCGAGGCGAAGTTCCATCAAGCCATTATCGCGAACCGTTGCGTGCACCAGAGACGAGCTTTGCTTGCCTTTGCATGAATCAAGGGAAGATCGAGGCAACCCTGTTGGTTCATCACCATCATCAGCAGATGCTTTTGACTGCGCTTTAGCAACGACGCAACGAGAACACGGCAAGCATCTGCTATTAAGTAGAACACCGGGGGTTCATTTCCTTTACAATGTCGGAATAATCGTCTATGGAACAGACTATAATATTGACCGTCTTTTGGCCAGTATTCTGTCTCTTTTCGAGTCTGCTGCGTCGTCTTCCTCTGCCCCTAGGATTCCCAATCTTTTTCTCTCTCTTTCTCCATTTCGCGTTTAGGAGCCCGTATTAGTATATATGTCGAAATGTGCTGCAACCGTGGATTTTCTCCTTTCAAATAGCAATATTCATTAAAATCAAGTGTACGCCAGTTTTAATTATACCATGAGGATTTTTAAGTGGAACTGAGCATCGGGGAGGTAGATTAAGATTGCGGTTAACGATGTATTTAGTGGAGTCCGGAGAATGGAGAGACGTAAGATTTTAATATGAAGAACAGTTTTGTTAGAAAGAGAAGCCAAGAAGGTAGCGCGGCCAAGCTAGTTTTGAGAGATTATTTTTTCAATATAATTAATTCGATCTTCTATAGCAAGCACTTAAAGAATGCAAATTCGAAAGAAAAGAAACTTCAAATATTACTTTTTACATTCAATTATAGTTTTATTCCAAGTTTTACGATTCTTTCATATTTCTATCTTCGTTCGTTCTTATAGAGACAACGCAATAACATTTCCTTTGAAATCTTAATCACTGTGAAATCCTGACGAGCTCCGTCGTTTCTAAAGAGAATTCTTATATCCGTGGTCCAGAGAAAATCGATATCGCAACGTCCATTATTGCATCAGGTTAATTCGAGCGGAATACGTAGTCAACGTAAGACTAAGGAAACGTCATGCATAAGAGACGAGCGGAAATTTCCGAAAATTCAAGCACCTTAGAAGGGGAACGGCACCCGAGAGGGCCGTTGCACCCTTGTACGATGCACCAGTTAGAAGCAGGACAGACGACACATTCACGACGACGAAATATCGTACGCTGGATGTAACGGTGATATCCTGACGAGCGTGTCTGAAACGCGTTAATCGCGTGCTAGACGTTCGGCGCTCGTCGCATGTCGAAACCATCGAAGATCGTGTTCCATGCGAGGAATTTGAACAAGGCAAAATGTGTACGCTGTCACAGCCGACATCGATCGCTTAGTTGGAAGTAGAGCGAACTGGAATTTTGCATCGTGCTAACAAAAAGTAAGATGCTAAAAGAATATTTCACTGTTTTAGGAGTTTTAAATGGACTCTAGACTATGAGAAAATCACCATTTTTGTTGAGGAAAATATTTGGCTATAAAAGAAAATGAGATTTTCCGGAAGTACTGAAATTTTCCTTCAGTTCTATCAGGAAGATATAAATTCAAGAAATACGTATAACAAGGAAAACGATCCTTGAATAATTGTCTTGAACGGTACGTTTAAGTCCGTGAGAATTTAACGTGCTGTATTATTATCGATATTTTTATTCGTAATGAATAAACCTTAGTATTTGTATCGGAAATAAAGCCGAAAATAATGATATGCGACTAACAAGTTCTTCTTTACGTTACGGCACAACTAATTATCTGAAACTCGAACACCGAAAATAGGTTCACGCGAACGAAAGAGCCAATATAGCACGATACAGTAATCGAGGTGGCTGCAGATATTTTTCGTCGGACGAGAAAAGGACGTGCATCCTGAAATCGATTTGCAATGACATCTCTCCTTGAAGCGTACCACGTCTAGTATCGAGCCATTTGTATTCATTCCTGCTCCCTCGTCTGCTTTTGTATCTACTGAAAGGACACGGAACACACAACCTGATGGACACACGCGATTGCACATCTTCTCCGTGAGATATCTATCAATTCCGTATATTATTGAATGAATACCTACTTCGAATCAGATGAAGATAATTTATTTAATACTTGAAACATTAGGATTTTTCCAAAGTCAGATACACGAAATACACGTTCAGGTAATTGGATTCAATTGGTAAATTTATTTAATCGGGTATTTACTGAAATTTCAAATGAATAAAGTTTGAACGAAGAAACTTCTGGCGCAGTTTATAGAAAATTTAAAAATGCAAAGAATATACATTTTAACTTCTATTTTAACTTCTATTTCTTTAGTTATATCCGTACGAATACAAATTTGCATAAAAATCCACAAGTAATCTGCATCGCAGAAAACTTAAGGCCAAGAGGGCTAATGGAAGGTTTCCCCTTTTCCTTAGCAACGCCGTAAAATATCCTTGAAAACCCTCCACCCAAGTAATTTCCAATCAGAACGATCTCACATAAAATCCATCTGCTCAAACTGGCTTCATTAGACCGTAGGTCTCGAACCAACCATATCTGGCACCATTATTAGCGTGCCGGTTATCGTTTCGAGAAATTCCGCTCGTGCTTGTTGCTCGAGCGATCGTCGACCGTCATTTCCCTCTTTGGACAGCGGAGGGAAGGAGAGGGTGAGAATTTCTGGCGGAATAATTCGATTGGATCGACTATTTCGACTTCGCGACTTCGCAAGGGATGGACCGGTCGTTCCTTGAAGCTTTTAGGTTAATACCGAAGTTTCTGCTCGTTGGTAGAAGTTGAACTCGATCGCGTATACTATCGATCGGCACTGACTCATGGTTACAGCGATTGAACTCGAGCCGCCGCTTTTCCACTGCGTTTGAGCTCGTTGTTCACGCGCCGGAAGCGGTGCGGTGAAAAATAAGTTAACGCGCCGATCCAAAAGACAAACGCATTGCGACGAGAACGAAAGTGGTCATCGAGTTGACGCACGATGCTTTGAATCTCGTTTGCCGTGGATTTATTGGAATTAATGGTTCTCTTCCTATAGATATAGATAGTTATAGATAAATAAATAGATAGTTTGGAGTTGTAGGAGGTTAGGAAGATTTGTACGTAGTTTTTCGTACGTTAAATTATTATCATTGATTTGGAGATTTTTGGTAATTGGTAAATAATTGGAATTTAATTTCGATCTTTGGTTAGATTGCTTTCTTGCCCTTCATTGATCCGATTAATATTGATTATAGAAATGTCACTCAGCTTATTGACAATCGCAGCTGTCTTATAAATCCCTTTATCTTACTCTTCTTCGCCGTGACTTCTCTCAGAAACTTCACTTTTGCTCGATACAGCTACATCTGTCTCTCGTAATTCACTTCAATCTGAAGAACAGGAAAAACTTACGGAATGGAACAGATGTGGATGATCACACGTACACATAAGCGCTTTAAAGAGTAGCATGTTTCACGAACTTCCCTTCATCTTATCCATTCTTTAAAGGAAAGATACTATAATGACTTGAAAAATGGGGACATCTTGCGGAACTTTTTTAAATAAACTATGCAAATATCGAAGAATGTAATAATATAGATTGAGCCAATTTTCTATTCGTTTCCGGTATATATCTTTTCAGAGTGTGAAAGAAACAAAAATATCTAAAAGGTAGAAATCTATATTCGCTATTTTGAATAAAATTACAATATTTCGAAAAATAACAAAACAGCGGAGCATCGAAAAAAATATCATCCAACTCTGACGACGCCTATGTTTACATTCAACTTACAAGTTCAAATTACAAGCCTTGTTAGTAGCTAATATCTACATTCACGCCATAGATTCAAATCCCTTTTCCAGCAGCCAGTGTTCTACGTTACATGAAACGAAAAAAGCATTCCTTGGAGCATTCTTGAAATTTATCCGATTCACGTGCAGCTCGGAACAGGATAAAGCGCATTCTGCCTCACGTTCATAATCAAATTCCGCACGACGTTTCGATACTCGGTGCTACGGCGCCGTGTACGGAAACAGGTAACAGGATTACCACGTACCGACATGCAATAACCTAAAAACGCAATAACAACGAATTTGAGAAAGATAGAACCACATACGCGATGCACGTATTATCGGTTAAAAAATTTATAGTTTCGAAATGCGTTACAGCATCGACCTTTATTGGCTAATGATATACAGTAACGTGTAGTAACAATTCATGGACTTGATCGTTGCCTTGATTTTAGTCAGTAAAATCGTAGGTTGTCCATAAGGGTCGTAACTTTCTCATAGTGGATGTGTATTATACTGTATTGGTGAAATATTCAATTTTATAACGTAAAAGATCAACGTAAAAAATAAAGTTAAATCTCGTTACAAATATGCCCTACCTACTTAGACCGTGACCTATATCGCAAGCACGGTCTTTCGTAACACGATATGACGTAGGCAAAGGTAAATAACTATGAAAGTTAGTTTAGAATACAAGTTGAGGTAATGACTCGAAACTTTTGAAGGGTAATATATACATAGAAGATGTCAGCGATACATTATTCGCCGCATTCTGCGCGGAAATCCAATAGAAAAAAAAAACTAAAGTGAGGAAGCAGAAAGTCGTAGTTGATGTAGACGGATGATGAAAAATGATCAGGACGACGAGAACGAACCTTAGAGAAATTGTACACAAAACAGGGTAGTCCAGCCGGTTGCGTTAAGCCTTGACAAGTAGTAATGGGCTCAAGTATGTACGTTGCAAGTAATATTGAAGTTTCAAAGAAGAGCGTTCAAATTTTTTTTACATGCAAATACAATAACTGAACTATTATATTTTACGACTATTATTCCAACAATATGATACGAATTGTGTGTATTAGATTTAATTCGGATTTTCGGATGGGTATGTATCGAACTCGATCCCATCGATATCGGAAAGAAACAACCGGAAGAAGGGTCGTGACATAGGTTGAAAGTCGATTGAGCCTTCGATTGAACAAACAATGAATGGCCTGGCTGAATGGACAATATTGAAAAACGAAGCCACAAAGACTGAAGGCGGAAGGAAAATGGGAATTAGATTGCGTGAAGGGACGAAAGGGATGAATCAGGATGGTAAATAAGCAGAAAGAAAGGAAAACGAGTCGCGCAGGTCGGAGCTGGAAAAAACTGGAGAAAGATTAAAGGGAAGGTCGAAGGTTTTGACCCGAAGGGATAATGGAAAAGGCAAAGGAAATAGATAAAGTGGAACTGTCGCGATGAAATGATGAGTCAGCTTGAAAGAGTTGGGTCTGTCGTAGAAAGGTTGCAAAAATAAATTGGCAAATATACTTATATGTAGTAACACGTAGTATTGTTAAAATATAAGGAGTACATGAATAAAAAATTATTAGATTATCTGAAAATTCATTCAGAGACTATTCTGTGTAATATACACCGATACACCATACTATACACCGTAGACGTTTTTGTCCGAGAGAAGTTTTCTTCTTTGGCGTTCAGAATGTCTGGATTACAGTGGCAAGTAGAATGAGGCGTCCTTTCGAGTTGATCAAACGCGAGAAACTATTCTTCCTCGAAAGACTATTGTTCCGCAAGACAAACTAATGCTTTTGGGGATCATTCCGGAAAATCTTTTTAATTGCGCATGAAGCTTGAATTGCTTGTCATGGATAGAAAGAAGCATCTGTAACTGTCACCGTTGTTATCCGTAAGTTTGTTTGAAGATACGTAATTCCTGTTTATTAACTGCAAATGACGCTGCTTAAAACCTCGTAATGCAGACGTTGTTGTTTCAGAGACATTGTATGCTTTTTAGTGGTTACGTGGTGTCGTAGATTTTACAACGTGTAATCGTGGTTTTAGCGTTGCTGTCGTTGCTTTGGAAATTAGTTGTATGGCTTTGCACAGGTGTTTCGAATTAGCTTTTGATATTTTCTCATCCTTGTTTTCCTTCGTCTTTTTGAACGATCGGTTGTTCAATGATGACACAACGAACGACAATTTCACGTTACGAAGCGTCCACAAAGGAGCGGCGCTTTGCTCGTTGAATCGATACCAGGTCGAAGGCTGCTGGCGGGAATAACTCGAAAGAAAAATCGTTATGTACGATCGGCTGGGTCGACGTAGTTAGGCTAGCCTTTTGGTCGCTTCGCCCGTTCACCGCTAATTACAGTGACGTCGAAATGAAAAGGCACGCGTCCATCGTCGATAAAACGATATCAGCCAATGCGTCGAAACACTGATATTTACTCTCTGGAACGGCACCAGGCTGAAAGTGGACTAGTTGAAATTTGCTGAAACCGTATATCGTGCCACTTTTCGGAAATATCAGTCGGAATATCGGTCAACTGCAAAAGTCAAGCGACTCTATTCCGAGCTATTCATTTGATAGACGCGATTTTATTACGTCGTTTTTTCGATAGAATGCGTTTCAAGGGTCGAGGTCTCGATAACTGCATTCCAGATTTATGTAAATTTATATTTTTGCGCGTTTAAATTTCTCATAAGCATTGAACATTCGCGATTTATCAACAATCATCGCGATTTTCTTTTTCCTTTTAAACGCTAAAGTTTCATTAACTGATATTCTCGCCTTTTTCATTCTATCTTTTTCTTGAGGGAAGTTTGAAAGTAATTATTATTCAGAGTGTTCTGGAACCCTTAATGAGTTTCTTTGCGTTGAGAAGCATAATCAGCTGTCTTGAAGCTTCCGCGAAAGTTCTGGCGTATTCGATTCGATATTATGATCAATCAGTTCGCTGTAGTCTTGTCATTAAACCGAAGATAAAGTGAAGAATAAACTTTAACATTACGCTTCATTTTAAAGATGTTCATTCTGTCTATTGGAAATACTGAAGGTAATTGGAGCTTTTATTGTATATTTGTTGCGCGTATCATAAATAGGATTTCCCATAAAGGGACCGATGAGATCGATATTAATGGGCTCTTTACAGTTAACGAGGTAGCATGTCGGAAACCCTATAACGTTGGTTCAGAAATTAGATCGTCATGATCGAGTCATGATCAAAGGACAATTTTGCCTTACGACGACACATATTAGGTCACCCTAAACGTCTCCGTTATTTTAAATCGTTCACTTTGCGAGAAATTTTATTGATTTACAACTATGGGTACAATTTTATGCGATAATCATGATTCTCTTATCCTATCAAACAGTTCTGTAAAGCGAATTTTCTCAAAACGAACAATTCTTTATACGTGTCACTTATCTATCAAACTAACGATACGCAACATCCATTACCCTAATTTCCATTGAAATACAAGGGCGCATTTCATTGATTCTCAAACATCACCGTACACTAAAACGCAATCATTCCGACTTCCACGAGACCAAACCATAAACCCTCGTCTATTTACGCGTTTTCCACCAACAACAGCGGAAATAGAGGTCGCAAGAGGAGGCCAAACGGCGGTAGAATGCTTCCCCGCGTGTACCTACGGTACGGTAGGGTAAATACATTAGGTATCGACGTGGTCCCGCGTGAAAAGGCCCATTTGCATCAAGAATAGAGGTCCTGGGTAACGGGAAGGCATTCGTCATCGCTGGTATATCCCTGCGCCGACCCGATGCGAGTGCAGAATCAGAGAGAGGAACGAGCTCGTCTCCGCATGATAACGAGGGAACCGCGATACGATACAGGAAATGCACTCCTGTACCGCGAGTGGATCCGAATGCGGCTGCCGTCTACGAAACTCGAGGCTCGCTCATATTTCCATACAAATTGCAATACGTGCAGGAGCGTATCTATCTCGGCGCCGGCATGCTCCATCATGATGCACGCTTAATCGCTTACCTCGGTCGTGGAACATCTAGTGGAACACCACCAGCCAATCTACTTGGTCGTTTTTCTTTTTGGCCTTCTAATTTGTCTTTACTCGAGTTGCTCGCATCGCGAATTTTAGTTTCGTTCAGTTTTGTTAGTTTTGGTTTCGATAGTACAACAGGCTTGGCAATAGGGATGAGATCTGTAAAAGATCGTAGAGAACCCTAAAGAAAGCCTTTGTGCCAATTTTACACGTTACAAAGTTAACAATTAAGAAGTAACAACTTCTTCGCCAGCTTCCAAAGAAAAGATATACCTGCGTAAGACATAGTTTCACTGAACAATTATCGTAAACAACCGCGATAGTACAAACAATATTGATGTAGAACATCTTGATAAAGACTAATTATCACTCGTTTCATTGACATCAAATGAAACCTTCTCACCTTCTCGTAATTTATTTCCCTTGGCGAACGCCAAGCTGTCATCGACTGGCCGATGGCCAGCAGCCATTTAAATGAATATTTAACGTCCAACCATGTTGCTTGGTAAGATATGCTTTGTAGGCTACGAGAGGTGTTAGCGTACATTTCGCCGCTATAAAGGGAGAGATACTCAAACGCGTGGCTTTATTCCGCACGACGCGGCGTGTAAATACCGGACACTCATTCGCGGAGATGTTCAACGAGAGCGTCATGGAAACGTGGTGTCGGCCTCTATATACTCTCCACTAATCAATATTGGAAATACTCGGCTATTTTGCTCTCATTTACGCTATAAAAGAGAGGTCGCGGTAGAACGGACATTCCAATTGGTCATGCTTCCCCGAAAGCATTAAGCGAAATCATGCGACGACTCTTCGTTTTTTCGCCACTTCCTTTTCCCTCTTATCCCATTATTTACTTCATCTCTTCTTTTTTTCTAATTCTTTTCTTGTCGAATATTTTGCAACTGAAACGAAGGAAACGGAGAACGAAACGATCGACCCATTGATTTCAATTCCAGCGTGCATTTGTTAGCGATAATGGTCGTAATCGCGACGCTCAAACAAGCCAGATTTCCGGCTGGAAACCGCTCGAAATTAAAGCGTTCTGCTGAAAAACAACCATTAAACGCGTGCCACGTTCCATTCCAATTAATTTCTAACGATGTCTTGATTGGCAACCGAACTCGTCCCTTCGTTTCTTTCAACACGGAACTCGAATACAAATACGAGATCAGACACATCGTAGCCCTATCGATTCTTACCGACGCGATGGATTTACGATCTAAGCTTTTCGTTAAATCTGCTAGCCCCGTGTTTTGTTTATCAAGCCATTTTCGTGGCCGACGCGATTAAGTTTTATGGAACTATAACACGAAAACGTTGAAGGGCGAGGAAAGAGCTATCGCGTGGGCACCATTGTTGATAATGGGGGCGTTTATCATAATTTGTTTCGTTGTCAGTTTTGTTTTACTGTAATAGCTCGGCGTCCGAATATTTCTCTATTTATCCTCTTTATATCAGGAAGATCCGAATTCCTTTGGTTCGTAAAAAAGTTTCTCGTGGGGTTACGTAACTAACGGTTCGACGTTTCATCCTTTCCGAGGTCGAAAAGAGAAAAGAGGAAAACGAAGAAACGGAGTGCATATCTGAGAGAATGATGCAACGAGAGTAACGTGGAGTAGAAGCTTGACAGGAAATCTGTTGAAGTAATTCCTCAATGTAATTTCCTTTCCCTCTCCTATTTCCCCGTTGGCGCCTCTCATAGCCGCGGTAACTTCATTAGGTTTTTCTCTCCGCCTTATTTTCCTCGAGTTTCATTTTTCTTCGCGGTCGAATTCACGAAGCATCCGCAGTACACCCAAGGTATTCGTGTTGCTCCAATTTTTTCAAGATTTTACAATGAAGATCTAACGGCGATCGTGATTGCATTAATGCTATCTTCTTCTTAACGAAAAGTTTCATATATAGGCGATCTTGTTCCTTTGTTGGGGGAAGTGTTGCTTATTGTAATTCGATTTATACTTATCGAACTGGTGAAAGGAGACGTTGAAATACTTTCTATAGTAATACTAGCACAAGGGTTATAGTCTTTTAGTCTAACAGTCTGGTTAGACCTTTACTCCCTAACATCTTGTATCTCGTAAGTCACGATACGATAGTAACACAATAGCACGATACTACAACCCAACGCCAAACAAAACGTAGCAACCTCTCCTTTTCCCACCATTCGATCTCCTCTCTGCACAAAATCATGCCCCATATTCTCCGAAACTTTTTTCACCGCCCTTCGCCTCCGGCGCAACAACTAGTATCGTGGGAGGAATTTTAATTCAGTTCGACGACAATTCGCGTCAGTGGCGCGTAAAAATAGAGATCGTCTGACTGCCTTATGGCGCTTCTTTTTGGCATATACACGTGGGAAACTAGCTTTCTCCGTATATCGCCATCTTTCTTTCTCTCTCAATTACCCTCTTTTTAATGCGTGAAGTAATGCCAGAAGATCACGCGGGATACATATACATTATTATTCGAAAGCAGAATTTGTTTGTTTCCGATAGAGCGTAATTTATTCACAAAATTATGGTTGAAGGAACGTGCAATGATTCTATTCTTTACGATCATTGTTCCATCACGACCATTGTATCAAAACTAGATTGCCAATAAGAATCCACAAATCGATAACACATGAATATTAATTTTCATCAAACTTGAACAATCTTTCAACGATAGAAAAAAGCGATTCGGTCGGAAATGTACCAAAGAACGCTTCGAATAATCTCCGCTACTTTTTGCTCTGTACAAGTATTCTGGATTGTTATTCCCTATTCCCTCGGCAATCTAACTGAATCGTTATATCTGTACGAGGCCAGCAGGTGCGGTAATACTTATGAACGAGGGTGTACGTATCGCGAGATAGGAAGCAAGCATGGCTGGTTTCTCTGTCAAGGCGATCACCGTGAGCGTAACCGGTGCGTGCAGTTAGAACGACCGACCGGCAATACCTAACTGATTTCCCATATGGCGCGGTCGACCAGGATTCCCGGCCAGGCGAAAAATTCCACGTCGATGCGTGAAATCGTTTTATTTCTCGCGAAAGCGGGAATATCAGAGTGGGCCGCTGCGCGAACCTTTCGACCGTTTATTTATCGCCCGCGCGTATATACATATGCAGTTACACGAATTTATCGTGGCAAAAGCCCTGTAGAGCAAAAGCAGCTTGCCATGTCAGTTGACGTTGAGTTATTGCGAGATACTTGGGGCTCCACCGTTTTCGATTTCGATTCACACGCGCCAAGTAGGATCTCGTCGAACAGTTTCTTAGGTTTCTCGACCGATCGTTTTCGACGTACAAATGTCGTTCCAACGGACTTACGGAGCACGTGTCTCGTACGCTGTATATTTCTACTTTGTCCAGGATATACCGTGAGAAGTGGAACAAGTTGACAGAAGACTAAGAGAATATCAGTGGTGGAATAATAGATGTAGTGATGGACGTTCCAATACTTGTCACAGCGTAATATTGTGACATCTGCGAATAGTCGTACGAGGTACGTCTTTTTCTTCTTGAACATTAGCACACTTAATCCTTTTACGTTTTTGCAGTCGTTCATGCAATTATACATTTTCATTCTTGCAAAATTTCAATAAAAATAGAGTAAATTATTTCTGTGATAATCTCAGTTAATTACCATGATTTACACGAAACCAGCATGTGTATCCTAGTAACGAAACGTGCGTGAGATTCTACGCTTGTCATTTCGACGAATGCTATGACGTATGTCGAGTAATCGGCATGGACGTTGTTGCATTTTACGTATTTCTATGAATTTAGTCACATGGTTGACAAGTTGACGTACGTTTTTAATAAAATAATTGCATGTAAATAACTATGTTATATTTTTAGTTACACAAGGTAAATGTCGTTAAAGTTGTTACGGTTTCCCAGTATTGAAAACGTTTCATAAAATCTACACATCCCATTATCGGCTAATCAAGGAATTTAGAGGAAATGCGGAGCAAGTAACAAAATCTTTGATTTGAAAATATTAAAAGTAACGTTAAATTCTGATAGAAAAGATCTGCGTATGTTTCATTTTGTTAGATATTCACGTTACTATACATTGCTACGTATGCTTAGAAATTCATAACAGAATGCTCTAGATAAATACAAATCTCATATACCTTATATAGTATATTTTCTCTCTGAAAACAAATGCACTTATACCAATGTTTTCACCGAATCCCTCAATAACCTACAATCTTTCCTTTGAATCCTCTCGAAGGCAACGCTTACTTATTTCTCGCCCGATATCTTCGAAACTTTCATTCGCAAGAACCAACGATTCAAAATTTCGTATAAGTAGCATTTCTTTCACCGTGGAAGCAATCTCTGCGGACAGAGTAATTTGTCGGCAAGATAGCATTCGACCGTCGCGATAGAAATCAATTCCCCTTCGGTCTCCTACCAAAGCTCCCTTCTATAATTCCTTGTGCATCCGATGGCTAGTCTGATAACGTCGTTCTAATCCGATCCTACTTGGTTTACACGGCGGCGAGTCGAATTTAATCCGCATCTAGCGCGCCATGGAGCACGTTCCAAACCTGCTACGTTCGATACACTCTCTCCCCTTCGAGTTTCAACGAAATCGAACGACGAAATGCGCGATATTGCAGGGATTTTGGCAGCGCGCCTGCTTACGGCCTCGAAAAATTCTCGGAAAGGACCTCCTAGGTTGAATGTCGACGGATCGGATGGATCCGATGGCTTAATTCCAGGTTCTAGATTGAATTACTGTACCACCAAGAGTGCTTCTTGGATGCCTGGATAACCGATTCGTCGTGCCCTTGGCTTCACTAGCTGGCTGTTTAAAAGTAGGAAGACATTGGCACAGGATGTTTAATAAGAGGCTGGGAACTTTCACTGAAATTAGGTAGATTTGAAACACTTCGTAATCAATGTAACGAATTGGAAAATATTTTTGGTTAATTCCGTCTCGGTCTTCAATTTTTGTCTCGATTGAATTTCTGTTTCAATAAGACAAACAGTTTTTAACGTATAATATGGGAAATCACGCGTATTAACAATAATTTTTTCACATCTTCCTCGAACATAAGAAATTCGTTAAGAGTAAAAAGAACACGATTGAGCGTAAGGCGATTCAAAGAACTCTGCATCTCGTTAAACATCCTTTACCTTCATTTTCTTATTTAATTTCCCTAAGTCACAATTCAACCCAGAAAACAAACATTTCCGTAGCTACTCCCCTAATAAAGCCGCTAACAACGCACTTCTACCCTTTTAGTCTGGCAAGAACCACTCAAGCAGCTTGTTCAAGCATAAATCACCGAAACCCCTAAAAGTATCCAAAACTCTCCATTTTAGGCAGGTTCATCTCGTTCCCTGCTCTAATCGTTGCATGGCGTCAGATTGCCGTCGAACATTTCTCGCCTTTCAATTCCAGACGCTTGACGTCTCTTTCAGGCGGTGCTCGTTCGCTCAGGTATTCTTAACCAATACAGCTTACTATGCACTGCGCGTAACCGGTGACAGACTACGAAAAGCAATAGCCCGGGACGTCGAATGGAATCCTTAAACTGGTTTGCACTGATGTCGAGAGTGAAAAGGAATTGGCTCGGTGTTGTATACTTGAACTCGACGTCGCGTCGCGGGACAGGCGACAGGTGTTATTGCGTGTCTTCGCTGCCGTACGTGACGACTCGCGCCAAGAAACCAGCGATCGATGCCCGATCGTTGGAACAACCTCTCCAACCGATTAGTATAATACTTTTTTCCTACCGTAACTTCTCCATTCTGTAACACGTTGAATTGCTTAAGGCTTATGCAGATTTTCTTCTTGATAGAGGTTTTCTTTTTGGCAGAGTGCTCTTTCTAACATTTCGCCCTACTCTGAATCTTGCGTAATTGATCTTTAATATCGCTAGTAGGATGTTATAAGTGGCATGACGTTATGCATGACATTAATAAATTTGGTAGTAGAGAAATGGAATCTTTGATGACGACCACAGGAGATAAACGTAACGAGTTTATTCTTGAAGGTTGCTCTGATTGAAATAGCATTTGGTAGAAAAGGAATAATATGTATTTTACCACGAGTGAAATCAACGTTCAACTCAAATGGATATTTTCGTTGGCGAACGTGCAGGCACGTGCATCGTATGATGTGAAATTCATCTAACAACAAAGCTCGGACAATATTCAATGTTATCGCAGGCGTAAAGTACCATTTAAAAGAGGGAACACGGACAAGAGATGTATGGAAATTCATGGAATTCGAGATACGCCGGAAAAGGAAAATATTTGACCACGGGAAAAAAGAATGTAAAAATATCCACGAATTCGTGAATTAAAAGTGCGGAATAATCGAGATTGCAACGAGATGAATTTTTTACGAATCTCACAGCGAATTCTCACGATCTGCCGGATGTTTCTTTTCACATTATAATGAAACACTTAACAATACCGATTTTATTAAAAGCCGTCAACGAAAAGAAAAAGATGTAAGAGAGCCCGTTTTTGATAGACTGGAATGAAGAAAAGAAGAAAGGAAGAAAGGGACAAGTGAAACGGAAGAGAGGCGTGGTTCGGGTTATGACAGCCAGAAAAGGAAGATAGCGAAACGGTGATGCGGAAACGGAAAATTTATGGACGAGATTGTTGCTTCTGCCGTCCTCGAGTTCGACCAATTCCTTTATCTTCTTCGTCTCTGTCTTTTTTTTTCATTTCGAATCGTCGTTCCCACGGCCGTTGTAAGGAGACATATCTAAAATTACGAAGTAGGGCATGATCGATATAATAGCATAGATTATTATATACTAAATCATGATAAGTCACGTTTCCTGTCTTTCATACGAAGTATATTCTGATCAAAAAGTAGAATATTCGGTTAAAGAAGAGTGCGAGAATCTTTACAGTATAATCGATATAACCTTTAAAAATCGTATTGTAAAGTTACTAAAGTTCAGATAAAAAAAGAGAAAAATAAAAGAGTTATGGGGCAGCTACGCAACACCAATTACGTAATTACGTTCCAATAGCGCCCGAGCAATGGTCTTCGCAGTCTACCGTTTAAAAACAAAAGAAAAAAATATCCTGAATCGGTCTCAAATATCGATCCTATATAATAGATATATCGTGTTCCGATTCTCTCAGTATCCGGGCTGCGAAAAGCAAAACGAAAACAGCGTTTACAGGCAACTGTATCATATCCGCTGTTTCGATCGAAAATTCAGAAACCCACTTTTTTTCCACAGTTTTTATCTACTTTCCGAGGTTATATCGCCGGTGCTATATTTATGTATCTTTACTTGCTAGACTGGAGGGTTGAAACTTTCCTGGACTCTTTCTGGCATACAGATGACGCAAAGAAATTGTTTTCGTTAAAGTCTCATACGTTTCATAACACCGTCATGCAGATGGGGTTTGACGGTGTTTTCGTTAGAAATCGCGCTTCACCGTATTTTGTCCCGTGTTTCATGTTCGTCCCGCCATTACCCCGTGTTTTTCTTTGCCCGATGTATAGACAACGGCGATGGAGAGAAAGATCGTGACGAAAAAACATGAATATATGGTGGTACGAATAAGTTTCAGTACGTTGTTTCTGTTTTGAAAATGTTGGTGAAATATCGAGACTGTTGAGATTTTTGAAATTCGAATTGACGACAGGATTTTGTAAAAACATGCAATGATTCGTGGGAGCATCTGGATATCTACCATAAACAACTGTTATGTTTACTACTGTATTTGGACACTTATAGAAAGCGAAATTAATATCAGAAATGATTTGGCAATTATTAAAATCTTCCAGAATTACTATCTGCTTTGAAATCATATATATATACAGCATATATATATATATATATATATATATATATATATATATCATATATATATCATACATATATCATATATATATATCATATATATATCATATATATATCATATATATATCATATATATATATATATAACCTAATATTTCCACAAACTGATCGTGGAACCAGAAGTATTATAATTTCAAGCAACAAACCGAGTACCATAAATCAATATAACTATAGCAGATCGAATTCTTAAGAAGATTCCTTTTCTGCCTTTGCCTTTCGCGTCTCGTTTCGCGGAAGACATATAAACGGGAAATAAGTAAAAAGCGAAAAAGAAGTACTTTTGTAGACACGAAAGGAAACGAGATCGCAGCAAATACATTGGCCGTTACGTAATCACGGATAAACAGCGTTAACTTAATGAAAGTCGATTTCGAGTTTAATTAAAGAGCTCGATTGGCAAAGAAAATACGAAAAAATATGTTTGGTGGACGAAGTTTAATTAAAGCGTAACAGACACGGAAGCCTCGTTGTAAAACAGATAAACGAACGAATAAAACGAATCTAAAGAGGGGAGAAGGTAAATGTTCGACGATAAATCAGCGCCTTCGTCAATCCACGATGATAAAGTGGAGATCAGCAACTTAATGTTTCCAGAAAGCCTGACCTGTCTGTGCCACAAAGGGGTTGAACCTGACGCTCGAACGAAGATCTTCGTGATAAACCCTAAATACTGTCAGATTTATAGATATTTTATAAATAGGATATTTGATCGGCAACGAGGAAAGTTTCGTGCTAATTTTTGAATACGAATATTTGAAGGGACGCAGGATTGTCGAGAAATGAAAGGATTTTTATCTTTCGTTAGTTGATAGCAAGGTGTAACGAACAGACTTTAACTATTTCAATAAAGACTATAACGTATATAATATTCTGTTGTGACTGCGTTTGGAGCAGGATATGAAAATTGGCATCGATATGTGTATTCGTTTCTTTTTTTAAATAATCTAATGGAATAACTAATATTTGAAACATGAAATTATGCAACGAAAATCTATGGAAATAGATTGCCTCTGGGAAATGATTTATATACTTCACGGGTGTAAATCTGGATTAAAACATTTACGCTCTCGTCAACAACTTGTTCTACAACCGTGTACTTGTAAATGTACGCGAATCTTATTATAAGTTTCTTAACGAAGCTTAAACAAAACATCCTACTAGAGGTAGTTGCAATTCTACATATTTCAGCGACTCTATGGTGAAATTATTAATTATGATTTAATGTTAACTCTGCGATAAGGTTAGTATACACGTACAATAGAAAATTGGTAAGATAACAAAAAATGTTATACTCTATTCTCGGTTTATTGTCACGTATAAAATCATCCCCTTCTTAGTCGCGTCACCTATCTTGCCACACCCCTATAAATAGTATTGTACCTTGTGTAAGTGGGCAAATATTTGCGAGCGATAGTTCATATCAACGTGGACAGAATTCATTTAGCCGATAACAGAGGCTCGTCTCGGATTCATCTGGAATAGGCAATGAAAGCTGCAAGTCCATCACTGGTGAAGCTTATCGAGCGGATCGGCGCGACATGCACGTGTTCGATATCGATGGAAAACAGTCCCGATTAGTCGATCACAGGGTAAAACGATCAGTGTCTCGAAAAAGGTCGGTCCAATAAATTGTCAGCGTCGGTAATCTTCCCCGGAAGTTTTCCGATATTTCACGGTGGTAACAGGTAAATCGGCAAACCCGTGAAATTGCGAGATCCGGAGGCCATTGTTGAGTGCCACGATCGATTAGGTATCCTCCCGTGAACTCCGTTCCGGATTACGAGGCACAGCCCGAAAGAAGGTCGAGCTCGTTCGACGATAAATACCAGCAACGAGACGATTAGGCGACGTCCAGCTGGATTATGTTGTAACGAAGGAGGCTTGGGCCATGTTATTCGCGCCTATGAAAATTGGAAACGATCATCACTGGAATATTCTGAAAATATTTAGAACAACCGGGCAAACGGTTGACGCTAACTGTTCGGTTCCATGAAAATTGAGAATAATCAATTGCAATACCTGTCAATAATTAATCATTATATTTTCTATGACTGTGTGTCATCTTTTTTCTAGCATCCTAAGCATGACGAGCTTTATTTATTTTAAACTCAGAAAAACGAATAAGGGGAGTGTAAAAGGTGGCGTTTCGTATAAATAATAAAAATAGGTATTTTTCCCATATTCTCTCAATATAGCTCTTACAATACAATTCTTGTCCGCAATTTTTTGGACATAATGTCATAACATTACGACTGCGCAACGGGGTTTACACGAAATTTCCATTCTCAAAATTCCCACAAACAACGAGTAGGGCACATTGAAAGATGCAAATTGCAAACTATGCAAATGGTAACTAATATGAGACACGGTGCTATTTAATTTGAGCTGAAGAGTTAGCTACAGTTGGTACAAATGTCTTTAGACGGTTAATGGCGGAGGGGACGTAATTTGGTTGTTAGGATGTTTGGAAGCGAGTTCTCAACTCTGAATAGGGAAGATCTTCCAGATGATGAAGACTATTGTTTGAAACGCTCGAGTTTATTAAACTCGGCGTATAAAATGGATTAACTTAAACACAAATGATAAATTAAGTAGCGGGGTTTGAAAGAACAAATGTACGAAACATTAGAGGCAATATTTAGGTCTTCCAAGTTTCTATTAGAGTCGTAACTGCGAGAATTGCCGTAAACTATGGTGCTGTAAACTCTGTGATTTATGATTCAGAAAGTTTTGATAAAAGCTAGAATCTAAATTGAGGATATCTTTTTCTTCTTCTAGACATTTGATCTAAAGCTGAGAAGAAAATGTAATTAAACAATACCTGGCAAGTTCTACTTCTTTCTGTACCGCTATTATAAAATATTGTTGCATTTTATTAATAGGACACCTTGGAAAGACATAGCGTACCTGTTTTAAAAATTCGAATTATGTCTACAGTTACTAGTATTTTTCTCTCTCAGTGAAGCTACATAAACTAAGTTTACATTTACATTTGCTTTTTTGCAGTTGCAATGTGAACAACCATCATAATTACCGTAATTAAATTAATCGAAACAACTGACAACGAGACACTAGTTCGTTTCAAGCCCAAAATTGGTGACGGTTTTGTATGAATATATTTACGTGGCTTTAATTTGTCCACGTGGCACGTTGTAACGCGCGTTATATGTATGTATTATCACACTCGTTCAACGTAAAATGGCAAACGTACACGTAGACAAAACTACGTTCTAAATGGCCCATGATACGCTTCATTAAATAAGAAATTCGCAAAGCGTGCGATGCGCGTGTTCTGCACCATAGCGTGTCGTTGTGTACTACAGCGTTATGCCACCATAGCGTTTAACACGGTACACACAATATTAACACGGTACAAACTGCCAATGATTCAATTTTGTTTCAAATTCCTTCTCATTTAGGTCGTTCTAGCTTCCCAACTAGTTTCTTCCATTTTGTTAAACGTTATTTCAGTATCGATTTTACTATTTAACTCTGGTTTAATTTCATGATAGTTTTGATATCCACGAATTTCTACGAAACAGGATTTATATTATTCATCAGGAAGAATAAAATACGGTGGAAACGTATATTCTTGATACATCCATAAATTTTCCTTCGCACACATCGACCAAAAGCTAGTCTATCTATACAATCGAATGAGCGAAAAAGGAATAGGAGAAAGTAACAAAGCGCAAGAAACCAAAGAAATGATAAAGACAAAGGAGAAAAAGAAACACGGGCTACCTTTTGTCTCATCCGGGCGAACTTCTATCGGCTGGAAGGACCTCCGACAATAGCCGTATCCCCCTAACCCATTTCCACGATCTCTTCAGGCCGCAATCCACGTCAACGTACCGTATTCGGGGTATTCCGAGCCGCGACCTCGCGCCCTTCCCCTTTTCTTATTGTCTCGGCCGTCACCCCTTTACCAGCCTCTGCCTTGCCTCTTCTGCCGTAATTACAAGCGAAGCCAATTAAAGCGGATGAGCCTAAATGCCCTGGCCCCGACGTTTGACTGCATCCGCCAAGCCCGGGACAATGCCTCTGACAACTATCGTGTCACTTCCGTCCTCGCTCCTCTTTTCGTAGTAATTTGTTCATTTACCCCCCGTCAACCCACGAATTTTCGCCCAATTCCTCGCGCAACTTTATCTTTTCCACTTGCATTTCCGTTTTCGCTTTCGGGTGCAGGGCTTGGAAAGAGATGGGGGATGATTTTCGTTGTTTGGAACGAGATGTATGTACATATTTATCGATCTGGTAAAGTTAGTACAATTAAATGTTTATTTCTCATATTTCATTTATAATCCACGCGAATAATATAGCAATTACATGATATCTTGAACCAAAAGATTAAAAGCACTTCGCTAATATACAAGCAACCGAATTTATCACTTAATTCCGACTAATCCCTCCATCACCATTGAACCTTCGTTTGTCTTTGATGAAACGAACCTAAATCCAAAGCAGTACGTTTGGTGTCCTATCTACTGTGGCCATATACTTGTTCTATTCGAAGATTGGAAACTCGAGCAAAATTCAACGGCCGCTTCGAAGACCCTCTCTAGCTGGCAGGGTCACGTATCCACTACGTTTTCGCTTTGCATTCATAGTCCGGTGCTAGCCAACAGCGACCCACCTACTTCTGCAGCTATTCGAGCAACAAGTTTCGAAACGGTTCGTATTAGCTGGTCAATGAGTGCCTGTGTGTCGACAGGGTTCCCTTCGTGTGTCACGTGCTTCTATGGACAAGGCGAAGAGCTTTGTGCGAAGCTATTCTCTGCTAAGGGTGAATTGCTCGCTCAAGACCGATTTCTCCCGCCTATGTGTTTGACATCACGGGTAAGCCCTTCTGTAATTTCCTGTTCCGATACTTGTGAAAAGTATACATATTACATGTTATAGAACACTATAAAATTTTTGGTCAAAAACGCAAGGACACGTCAGTGAGCGAAAACTCTTCTATTTTCTATGATCATTCCCAAACGAGACGCGTAATTATACCTTTTAAAGGTTCCAAGAATTTTAGTTAAATATTCTCAAACTCAACTGTCACTGCAAATCTAGAGCCTCGATTACGAGGGTAAAGTTCTTCATGTGAATTCTCGAGACGATATTAAAACGCAGATGACGGAACGACCTTGCACATTGAAACCACGTTTTTCGGTGACGCCACACGGTTTCGTGTGTGGGCACACCTTTGCTCGCTTCCTGGCATAAAGACACGCACGTTGAATCCGGGAACAGGATGCGTGGGAAAAGTCGTGCATGCGTGGCGGTGTAAATTTGCATGGAAGGAAGGGGTATTGTCGATCTTTGAAAGGTGGTCAGAGAGCTGCTGGATAATTCTTGGACGGCGGAATTTGCGGTTTGAACCGTTCCACGATTTTTTTGAAAACTACCATGAAAGTAATACTGAATACGTGTGGTTGGTTTTTTCAAGTAAAAGAAAATTAATTGCGTCTTGACTCTTCGCGGTTTGAAAATTTCTGCGTTTGCACCGCAATTTGAGGTCTGTAAATAATTGTTAGATAATAAAGAACATTTATAGTTTCGATAGACCGAACCGATATAAAACACAGAATAATTCAAAGATTTGAAAATTATATAGAAGTCTTCATATGAATTATATAACAAAATTTTATATTAGACTGTTACCCAAATCGATACAAAAGCTTTGAAAGTAAAATAACGCATCATTTAAAGTCACATCTTAATTAATTCCAAACAAATCTCGACCAAATCTTAATTAAATGTGAAGTAATCTGAGAATTATATCATACTGAAACTAGAAAACGTTTCACGTACATAACTTAAGAAATGACGTACACGTAATCCTATCATTTCGTTGAAATAATTGCGATGAACAAATCTCTATATGGTACAATTAATAGGTATGCAAGAGAAAGTAAAGCAAAATGTAGCCTGACCATCAAGATCGCTTTCGATTTAATTTTCACGCGAAACTTTGCTATAATCGGCTGAAACATCAGACTTCCTAATGCCTGTTTCTGTTCACGCGATATTACTACAGACTATGACGAACAAACACGATAAAGAAGTAATACTCTAATAATCTAACGCGTGGTAATTATGTCTGAAATATTACTGCCTCGTTTACATTCCATTATTCTAGACGGTGGAACGAAAAAATTGCAGAAGAACGAATGTTCCGAATACGAAATCCCCGGATCGATGTCATTTTATTTGGTCGAGTGCCAAGATGTGCTCGAAAGCAGGAGAGCTTACCTCGAAGAACCTCCATTTGAATTGGCAATGGTAGAAACGGGAAATGAGGTGATCTTTAAGTAATCAACTATTAAAGCGTGGATGTTGGTTGAACAAAGTTATTGATTTTTAATAACTAGAAAGCGGCTTTTTATGCATTTATACGAAATTAAGAAATGAAGAAATATGCAGAACGATAATGTGTAATACGCAAAGGTACACAACGCTGTCTCCGTGGCAAATCTCTCTAACTGTAACTGGTACAAAATGCAACATTATGTAAACATAGGAAAAAAATACGAGCATCGAGAAAAACATGTCTCTCCAAAGGCCAAAAACAAACTTTTCAACAGTTCCATCTTCCATCCCATTTCTCTCAAAAGCAACTCACGTTAAATAATCGACATATCAAACTCGATCGTCGATGCTTGAGAAAAGCGAGCATAAAAATCTGCATTCCCCGGTGTCGATGAACCAGAATCGACGCGACATTCGAGGAACATCGTTCAGGTGAAACGGGGCCAAAATTAATTCGAGGCATTGGAACGGAAAGAAAAGTGTATCAAGGGGCGGAAGTGCATCATTCTTCTGCAATGGTTCCCCAGAACGAGGGTCGACAGCTGGAAGAATCGTCTCCCTTCTCCTCTTTCTCGTAAACCACGTGAAATGAGCACGTGGAAAAGAGACGAGACTCTTTCCTTCTCTCAAACTCCTCTCTCTCTCTCTCTCTCTCTCTCCCTCCCTCCCTCTCTCTTTCCTATTTTTCTCTGTCCTTCGTCCGACGCACCTCTTCTTCGTACTTTCAGATTCCCCCTTCCTATTAGTCTTTTTTTTTCATCTCTTACTCCCTTAATCCATCGTTCGTCCTCGTCTAGCGCGTTAGCCTCCCCTCTTCCGTGTTTCATTGTCCCTTTCCCTTTCTTTGTTCAACCAGTGGACGTTGTACGAACATCGTACAACGTGGTCAACAGGTAGAAGAGACAGACAGGTGGCCGGGCGATATATTCATGATGTCGACGACGATCCTGAAAGCTGGCCAGTGGCCGCGATCGTTCGCTACGTACGCCCGTGTCGCGACTCGTGTCGTTCCAAGGTGTTTTAGATCGCGAGTTCCGAAGTTTGGTTGGTGACGTTGGATATGGATTGGTTTTGTGACGATAGTGAATCTTTCAATAAAATTATGTATATGTGATGTTTCCATAATTGCGAGTTTTGAATTTTAATTGGTGAGGATAGTGAACCCTTGAACAGGAAATTCGATGCAATTAGACATGTGCTTTTTGAAATCGGTTAAGGATTATGAAAGTATTACGTTAATGAGTGTTTCGAATTTTGATCAATGACTGGTTGATGATAGGTTGATTTTGTGATGATAGCAAGCTTTTATATGTTGCCTTTTATAACCACCTTTATAACGTAGTGGTACTTGGACGTATTTGCGTAGAGATTACTGGAGGTTGCTAGTTTGATTAGTAGTTAGGTGACGCGTGCGATAATCGGTATCGTGACGTATGTAATTAAGTTCGATCGATGACGTCGACTCAGGCAATTGCTAGTGCTGTTATGTAATTAGGTCCTGTTGACACTTGATGCGACAGCCTGAACACCAAGAAAAACCTCGACCACCCTACATAGTAATCTGATTGCCTCTAGCGAGATTTTGAAACACTTACGAATCGACGATGATGAAAGATTGAACATCAACGGTGAGATTTTTTCTTGCATCCTTGCTGACTGTGAAAGTGGAACGAAGTGCGTTTCGAGTGTCTTTTGTTATCAGAAGAGCACGAGCAGGTGGAGTTGCTTTGTGTGCCGGCTAGTACAGACGATGTAAGTGTTGATCGATATTTGTGTCAAGTATTTTGCATTCTGAATGAACGTATGAAAGAAATCCTAGTCTCGTATGAAGGATAGCTTCGTTCGTTAGTTTGATCGTGCTCCATGTTATTTAGTATTCCATGTGTGCGTGGATGCGTCATGTTGGTACTTCCACATGCCCGGAATCGTTCGACGTTGACATAAGGAATTCTTAATTTCTTTCCTTGCTTACGACGGTTGGACGAAAACTACGTATGTAAACTTTGTACCAAGACTTCGTAGTACGAGTTTCAAATATTACTTTAGAATACCAAACGATTTAAAATGTTGTATTGTTTAACATGTTGTATGTCGTAAAATTAACTTGTATTCGAAAGTATATTTTGTGCAATCTAAATAGGCAATGCGTTGAATTATTTTGCTCCCTTTCGTGACTTTCATTTGATGACGAGAGTGTTATAATTATGACAAGAATTATAGAGAAAATGAGAGGGTAATTAAAATTTAATTTACTGATCTAGTTTTGTTCGATGATGATGTGATTCCCATTCTCTTTTCAATCGAGATATCGACGAAGCTTTCAATTGATTCGCGAAGAATGAAAATAATAGGAATCAGATGAATATTACGTATTGACTTTCGTGATGAATGCATGAAAATTCAAGGCATTCGTTTATTAACGCACATGATTATTACTTCACATGAACATTTCTCCATGAATGTCTCGTATTAAAGGACTTGAATTGCATATTAAAGCAAATGCAAAATTCGTGCTCTACGTGTCGTAGAGAAGCATACTGAATTATGATTGCATCAGTAAACAAAAATACTCCCTAATGCAAACGTTGTTTCTTCATCGTTTCTTCACAAATTTACAATTTTCAAACAACCAAAAATGCACAATGGATACATATTACATTTTAGCAGAAAATTCCAATTTTTTAACAAATTTCACTTCCATTCGCGTATCCAATTCATTAGCACCTCCGATTTCATTAACACAGTTAAAATTTCTAAGCAAAACTCTACGACGATATGGATTTGCATAAATATCCGCTGTTTCATTATCGCAAATCGATTATATTTTGCTTCGTTAGTTTGTTCGAAACAAAATTGATCTCGAAGATCCGCCAATGCACAGCCGATGTAGTCGAGGACAATGAATCGATAATGAATTCTACAACGCATTAGAACGATACGATGGGAAATATTTGTTCGATAATATTTGAAGCTGCGATACTGCGGTGGCTGTTCAAACACGCGCAAACACGGAACTAGAATTATCGCTCTCGAGTCTTCATGTTTGTTAAATCGAGAGTAATCCTGCGTATCAACGAATTTAATGATATTAAGGGATTGAGATAAGAAGATTCTCTGATGGACTTCGTTAAACCGATGAAAAATACGAGAATTCGATAAAATAGAGATTCAATCGTTTATCTCGCTAATGTGCGTTGAAGGTGAGGCAAATGGAATCCTCCAGAAAATAATTTTGTATAATTGTGTATTTTTAGAGATAGAACACTAAATGAAATTGAGGTTTATTTAACGTTGGATCTGTCGATCATATCAGTTTACTTGCACTTATTTGTCCTTACTAGAAGAATATAATTGCATATAATTGTTAAATTTACATTCTAATAGGAATATAATTTATTTGATATTTTGAATATTTTTCTATTCAACTTTTTTCTTCAGTTTGTTCATTAAATAGATTCCATTTTTTCGAAAAGGGAATTTCCATTGACTTTTTAAACTTTACACGAAAGAAACTTATCGGGAGGCAAAGCAATTGTCGACGTTTCATCCGAGGAAGTATTTCCACGAGAAGACGGTATGAAATTAGCGTTTCACATCCAACAATTGAAATTAATGACTGACCATGCCCGAGCAATAAGTTTCCTCGAATACAGACAGTCATTCTCCCGGCATGGGAACAATGGTAATTCGTGTCATTGTCTTCTAAGTATTTATCAAATCGCCGTAGCTCAGTTGAACCGCGGAAAAAAAGACGCAACGAGAGGAATTCTCTTGTTCTTCGTACAGAAGAAACTTCTTAAAACCGCAGACTGTGTTTGTTTCTCGTTTCCCTTAGGTTAGGGGCGTTTTTCTCCGTGTCTCGTTAACGCTGATATACAGTGACTCATGAAATTACTTGAACATGTACCATAAGAAAGTTTTGTGAATACATTACTTGCGTTATGCGAAACTTTTTAGAGCTTCGTTAGTGCTGTAATAAGTAGGCTGCGGATGTTTATCTTACTACATTTGTATATCGAGGCTTATTAATATAATAAATAACTGACTACTTAAATATTTCTACGATTTCTATGAAGTGTATTTTTATAATAAATACGTACATTTTTTAATCTATCTTAAACTTTACCAGTGTGAGCATAATATCCTTACCTTATTATAGCGCTAATGACATTTCAGAATGTTTTACATAGCACACATAATGTACAGTAAATGTAGAACAGCGTACAACGATGGAATACGTTTTTGTCGATGTATCTCGAGAGAAATTGCTTGCGGACGAGCCAGAAGTGAACTCAAAAAAAAGAAGACCTTTCGCGTTTCCAATTAAACAGAGACCAATCGGCGAAACTTTGCTTCGTCGAACAATTCCTTTGTTCCCGTTGATGTCGATTCCTCGGTTCTTCGTTAAGAATTGTCGTCACAAGATTTTTCTTCTTTCATACTTTCCTCGTTGATATCGTATAACCTATATTATACAACAAATCAGTATCGTTTTTATCAGACGTGTTTTATAATGTTGAAAGCTACGCTATGATGCTACGATGCAAAATCGTAGTTTCGATATTTTTGTAATTAATTATAAATTTTCCTCACTGCACGAACAAAAGCGACATCGGTTATACTAGATCGATTTTTCTCATTTTCTTCGTGATATCGGCGACCAAAAGCGTCGACCGTACCTTCGGAAAATTACATTTCACACAATTGCCCGAAATACAGATACATATATGTACATATAACCGGGAAGTTGTGCAAGGCGCACAGAAGGGAGCGGCGAAGGAAACGTGTCGAGCTTGCTCGTTCAAATCACGTATCTTGCTTTCTATTTATCTATCGTCGGGCTCACCGACAGGGATTCGTTTATCGCCGCATCCGCAAATTTATACTAGCTTCAAGGACACTCGCCCTATCTATCTCTACGTCAGTGTTACGAATCGTAGAATACTCCCGATTGAATCGTGCCATATTCGAATGTTTCGTATCAGGAAGCTGAGCGGAAATTTTTCTTTGATATGAAATTTCATGTATTCATGATTCAATGCGTCTCTATATTGGAAGTGACATGTTGTCGTCCAAATTTAGTTCGTTCTTACAGGAATTTTAAATATAAATATGACTCGAAAAATAATGATAGAAATTCATCCTCGCTAACATTCAATAATTAATCATTCCCATCGAAATTCATAATTTTACACTATGGTAAATACTTAACTATATATCATTTATAATTAATCTATTAAACATATAATTGACAGAACATTTAAAACAAAAGATATTTAAGGCAAAAGCTTTGCTCTTTAATTATTTCAAACACTGCAACCAATTCATTCTATTCTTTCAGATAGAACCCAATATCAAGAGACACTCGCATAAAGACCATTTGTCAACACCACTCACTCCGACAACGACCATCCTACGACCATGAAGCCCGATTCAGAACCACCGAGACATCCCTTCAGAATCAAACAATCCAACCCATAACTCGGTTAATCAATCACAAGATACGGTCTTAATCTCATTATCCAGTAGAGTCAACCTCCCATACAATAGAGGAATGATCCGCAATCAAAATGGTGATAGCGAGCGGATCCCCAGGCAGTACTGCGTCAAACAAGCTTAGGAGATCCCGCAGATTGTCTTCGACTAGGGGACTGAAGGTTCGACTAAACGTAAACACAGCCAACCAACCGATTCCCCAGCAAGACCTGAATCAGAAGCTCGGTCTGTGCCCGATAGTTAGTCGAAACGTGGTCGATACAAAAGGTAAGGCGTCGATCAATTGGGAATTGAACGAGAGAATCAGCCTGAGCAGTGGATCCAGTCCAGGGCTGGAGGTTCGGCCGGACGCGAAGAAAGGAATAGAATTGAGTGGAAATCGGAAGAAGCCGGAGACCAACGGCAGACAGGTGATGGTCGATAAGCAAGAGCGCCGTGAGAATGGGAAAATCGGCAAGACAAGTCTACAGTTCATGAACGTATCGGGATTTCAGCCGGAGGCGGAGAAGAGACGGAAAGACTCGTGGTCGATCGATGTGGATGTGATCGAGCGTCCAGGGGAGGAGGAGGAAGAAGAGAACGTGATCAAAAGCGACTCGAAGTATGAAATAGGAATCCCCAGCGAGGGGACTGCTGGGTCCAGGAAATCGACGAAGCAGAGGCGACAGCTGTCTACTGGGACCAAGTCGCAGAAGTGCGGGAAAAACGACGAAGACGAGAGCGTAAATGGGAAGTGGGGCAGGAAAAAGGTTGACAAAACTAACGACTCGATTTCCAAGAGGCTGGAGCTGATTCACGAGCTGAACCAGAAGATCCTAGCGAACTACGAGCGGTTTCAGCAGAAGTCTAGGTTCAAGAATCATTTGAAAGAGGCGAAGGATACTCTGTCTAAAAGTACCACGAAAGAGCAGAGTGGCAGAAGTCGGTCGTCCTTGAAGGAAGAAAAGGAGCCGCGAAAAGAGGACTACGTATACGCGGAAGCCAGACGAAAGGGAAGAACAAAAACAGAATGCGTAATTCAGAGATCGTGTCAAGATCTGTTGACGCAGCGCAAGCTGGACATCGACAAGTTCACCTTCTCCAAGGATCACTGCGAGAAATTGACTGTCTCGAAGGATCATAGACTCGACGCGTTGGACAAGAAACGATCGACGAAAACGCTGTCGAAATCGAGAATCCTTCGCGATAATGAGAACTTCATCATGGCTCCGAAACCGGGTTTCTGCGAGATCAACGACGATAAGGATAGGCGAACGGCTACGAGGACCGAATACGGTAGTAGATCAAGACGAAACGAGGAAAGGAAGAGTGTTTTTTACCCGATCGAGGACGACGATGGTCAGGAAGACTCGAAAAAGCACGTAGACGGCACGATCAACGATGACACCGATTGTCTAGGGAACTCCAGATTGTATCCAGAAACCTACAGCGATCGCTCTAACGAAACGAGAATCGAGTTGGCAAACGGGGACGATCGAGGTGGGACGAGCACGTCGAAAGAGGCGATAGATCGGGACGAAACGGAGACCGAGCGTGCGGCTGGAATCGATCAGACTGATGATAGGTCTCGAGAGGAGAAACGTAGCCAGGCTATCGATCAGACGGCTCACAAGATTCTGGAAAATCTCGACGAGACTATCGATAAATTTGATCGTGAAAAAATAGAAGGAGGAATGACTCGAGTCGAGGACTCGAAGAACGAAGAGAAGAAAAAGAGGGACAGCTTCGATGACTTCATGCAAAACAGTAGCGGCTCGTTGTCAGAGCTGACCAACCCGAAAGTGGCCGGACTCCAAGAGACCTTTAATTCCTCTTGGGACTCCGGTGTCGGTGTAGATGTCACCGGCGGAAGTGGTTGGGTCAGGATACACACCGGGATCGAGAGCAGCCTCGTCTATCTCACTCTGGATACCACCGCTAGAGACGTCTGCAGGGACATGCTGTTAGGCGACGACTTGTCTCTGTTTATACAGGTAAGCGGCCCCGAACTTCCGCGGCTAATTATTCATTTGATTTACGACGCAAAGGTTGCGCGACCGCTCGGGTTAACGAGAGGGGCAGACATGCTAATGAGGAACTGGTACGACGACGGAGTTGTCGACGTCTTTGCGACGTCGTTGGATGATGTTTACTCGAAATTGAAATGTTTTTTCTTTTTCTTTTCTTCTTTTTTGTTCGGTTTGAAAGTCGAACCAAGTCGGAAGAAGATGAGGATGGTTTAGTTCGTCTGAGGTAAAAAAGAGTTGGTGAGTTGTTAAGAGGAGTTCATTTCTCAGTAATTTGGATACTTTCTAACGAAGTTCGAACGTGTTTGAAGCTGAGTCACGCAGTATTTCACACTAGGAATATTTTCTTATTTCGCTTATGAAAAGTGTCTTACCTCAAAACAAATTTAGTCTTGAATTGCAGACTAAGAAATCGTACGGTAAAAATCTCGCCAACCATACACAACAATGTGCTTCGCTCGCATGTAGCCGAAATTCCAAAAAAATTCCAATCGCACGCGTAAACAATAATAGACATAGAAATGGTATCGCGTTACGCTCTTAAAAAAAATGTAAGAAAAGAATATGACAGGCTGTCAAATGAGAATGTTCAAGCTCTGGTTAGAGGAAACGTGATAAAAAAGCGCGATTTAAGAAGGGGAAGCGAAGACGTGGGTGGCAAGAAGAAAAATGAAAGGAATTGAAAAAAGGAACGATATCTACAGTTAAGAACCCAGAGAAGGAGACGTGAAAAAGGAGAAAAATACGGGGGAAAAAATGCGAAGGGGTTTCAACGGAATATCACCGCGGGCTTTATCGCGTGCTCGAGCATTAACGACGTCTGCGACAGCGGGCGGACCGGAAATCCTGGCACACCGCAAGGTCTTTCTGAAGGGATCTGAGCGAGGCGATTTCGTTTCGTCGTCCTTAGAAAGGGTAAAGAGTTATCGTTTCCTTTTGATGAAAGAAAGATAAGCGTAGCTTATGTGTGTATGTATGATGTGCAACATTACACGTTCTTAGTCGTAGAGCGGAATCGAGGGGTGAAAGTAATTTTCATATTTGAGAACTATGAACGAGGAGGAACTTTTGAATGCCTGATGTGAATGACTATGGAATATTTAGAGATTTCAGAATTTTAGCTCTGATATTTTGACAGATGAACAAGACACAGAATTAATAACATTTCTTGGAAGCTGTCAATAGCGTTTTGTTGACGCGTTCTGTAAACTGTCCTTTTGGAGGTTTTAGTAGTTTGAATAATTTAATAATTTTAATGACGAAATTTGGCGACTCAAACTTTCGAGTAGTTAAAGCGATTGAGAATTTTGTACCATTTTAATATTGTTTGTATAAAACAAAGCTGTGCTGTATAAAATTTCTTTTACTTTCATTGTTTAAACAAAATTTGATATTAACAGTATTTAGAGTAATTAATCG
This sequence comes from Bombus bifarius, assembly GCF_011952205.1. Lineage (NCBI taxonomy): Eukaryota > Metazoa > Arthropoda > Insecta > Hymenoptera > Apidae > Bombus > Bombus bifarius. The sequence continues at coordinate 1,417,861 of NW_022884511.1, read as the reverse complement.
ATGTATATTCTTGCAAAATGTAGATTTGCCATTTGGAGGCATAATGCTTGAAACAGAGATAATATTTGTAAACCAATGTTGATTCGAGTTGCTTTTATTAACCTCCTTTTTATACATTTGCCGAGTAATATGTATATTGGAAACGTGATCGTTCCGAATCTCCGATACTCAGTAATATAGTCTGCCTGCATTTTAGGTCACGTTAAACCAGATATTGAGTAAACTTAAAGAGTCAGTGAGACGTTCAGAAAGGCGTCTCATTGTAAGGACTGTAACGGCAAACTCACTGAAACGTACTTACATTACATCTTAATCCAAAATCGATATCTTTCGGTCGCTATCTCTTTCAATCTTTTTCAATTATGAAAAATATCTCTCTCTTAAAATAGAAGCTCAAAAAATCGAGACAATTTTTGCTTTCAATCCTTCTGAAGAGCATCGTGCATTGTTTCGCGTAATAAAACAGGCCACCTCTTTGATACACAGAAACAAAGGTGACGTTGGATCAGAACGTAGCTAGAAAGGGGATGTACCGGGGCTAAGGGAGTTGCTTTCGACTTAACTTGCTATTCTCATCCGGGCAAACCGATTTCGCGTGTACGTTTCACCCGAACTTTCCTTCCAACCCTTTGCCCGATGCTGTATAATGAGTAGGACGCAAGTTGGCTTCTCAAAGATAACGAGGTACGCGCCAATAATCAAAGCAGGTTCAGACTTAAATAGCAGGCGTTCCTCTTAAAAGAAACCCCCCAGCTGGATACTGTCGGCTACTTGAAGTCAAACTCGCTGCTTACGTCTGTACAGACGGCCGCAATAATAATGAATTTTCGTGTTTTTGTTTCATCTGTTCTTCTTCTATTTTCTCTTAAGACTGTTACGTCATATTGAAAAAATTAAGACAATCTCTGATTCTCTAAGTTCTTGTTGTGTATGATATTCATATTTGAAGACTAGGAGGAAGAGGAACAAGGAATATGAAAATATCTTTATTGAGAAAATTAAATATCAATATTCTAGTCAGTTAGTAGGTTAAAAGAGGCTTAAACTCGAACGGGTCTTAAAGCTGTCTACATTATAGTATAGGAAGGCTTACATATATCATGTCTAATCGATGACGTATGATCAAACTTTGGTATCTCGACAACGTCTTTAGCTTCCACGAGAAATTCATTAGAGTACGGAACGGTATGCGAACGACTTTCCCGGGCAGCTGTTGCGTTTGAGAGCACCGTTGAAACAGGTGTCCCCGATCTGAGAAACTATGGCAAGGAAGTCAGGCAGTTCGTAACACGTGAGTGACCGGTTCATGCTTCGAACAGGTGTTTAATTACATAAGGGGCGAACAAGTTCACACGGGTTTACGTATCCGTCTTACTCGAATTCCAGCAATTTGCCGCAACTAGAAGGACTTTCGAGAATTCATCTAGTTCGGAAGTGTAAAAAATAACAAAGATAAGAAAATAATGTCAAGTACGTATTTGATTTATAGAAACATCCTTTTCTCTATTATACAATATGTACAATTTACGAAGCACTTGTTCCAGGAAACGAATCGTAATATGGAAGCAAATTCCTTCGTTAAATTTTATATCTTCGCACATGCACTTTTTTATATAATTTGTACAAATTAAATCAAAAACAGTCAAATTATTCCCACTTATTCCAACAATTATTCCACTTTGATGAAACAATTAGCGTAAAATTAGTCGGGCGCAACTAATATATGAATTTAATCATTCGAAGCGTGAACGCGTATCCGTCGGACGAATATTTCGCGCCGATTTCTCCAACTATCACAATATTTCCATCGGAAACGCTTTCTCGTTTAAATTGTTGTTCGTCGACGTTATGGACGAGCGTGTAATCAATAGAAACACGCGATTAAGCTCGAATCGCGATTCATTGCAACGGATTTGGCTTCGTTCGCATGAAATCACGTTCTATCTCTCGTCAAATATATACCAGTAAGCCTGATCCGTTCCACTCGCTCAAAAACGCGTTACTTCTTAATTTATTTAATTTTAGCTCGGATTTAACCAGCAAATAAAACAATTTTCTATACTTCCTTGAAGGTAATCGTGCTTAAATGAACTGAAAATGTATTTAGGATATTTTCAACATTGAGTACTTACGCGAAAAATTTTAATTTTGCAGAGACAAACTAATAAACAATGAATATTTTTGAAATACCTCAGTTTTCATCGAAGCTTGATTTTGTTAAGTTTGAAAAATGATTGATACCTTGTTTATGAACGTGGATTCACGTGGCAACTGTCGAACATATTTTAACTGAAATTGATTACGAGATTGTTTGACATTATTTTTTACGGTTGATCGTTAATAAATTAGTTGCGATAGTGAAAATACGCGTGTAAAAGGTATAAACGTATACGTACCGGAGTTTCTAATCTGTGCAGTAGTATATAAACGTTTGTGTGCTTCTGTGCGCTAACGGTCTTAATTAGTATAATTACGAACATATTAATGTTAGCTAAGTTTCCTGATGGATAAAATTGTGTACACGTTAATATATGCTAATTACTGATTGTAGCGATCAGAAACGTAATATTACGCGCCAGTTTCTTTGAAAGCCTTTGCAAACAAGCAAACATTGTGTTATTGCAAATTTATTAGCGTCTTATTCATTGTTAGATAAATTTCAGAATATATTATTAAGAAATATACACGTTCATTTATTAGAAAGAATTTCCCAAAATTTCTAAAAAGATCTTAACCAGATAACTGATGAAATATACGAAATTGTAATTTCTCTAGAAACCATATGAATACCTCTATATTCGAAATTAATGCAAGATTTTGGTATCGGAAACCTGTAATTCATAGAATTTCAGGCCTTGAATGCAAATCTTGTCAAAGCTTGATACGTCAAGCTCATCTGTCAGTACGTAGGAACAATGTGCACAATGAGGAACACTACGCTATGGCAGATACGAGTTACGTCTTTGATTGTGACTTTAATACGAACAGTCATTATACGTTCTGCCCTTGAAAGGCTTCTTAAATGAAGGACCATAATAGAATAGAATAGATTTATGTAAAGTATTCAGTTTTAATTAATGTTAAAGAGTAAATATCATTTCCAAATTATTTCCAAAATTATTTCTCTCCAAATTTCATACTTTTTAAATTCTGAATTTTACGTTCTTTATCGAGGACAGCGAAAACTACAGGGAGAACAAAATTTCTAATAAAAAAAACTGTTCTTTTATGCAATATTGCATGTTACATAACGCAGATTTCGACCGAAAATATTATCTAGAACGAGAAACACTTTGAAACAATATCGTAACAGCCGTTTGTAATTGCACAGAGAGTAAAAATTATATTTCGACGGTCGTTAACATTTAAAATATCGAGTTGAAAGCTCGTTCCGGTACCGAGTTTCGGGCGCATATCGCAATTAAAAAATCGCTAAAAGTGTTCGTACAGCGCGTACGTTCAATGTTGAACCGATTCTGCATTATTTTCTATGACGATATAATTCGTAACACTGCACTGCCGGTTCCAGCAAATGGAACGAAATTTCGCACGCAAAACACCATAAACTGATACAGGGAATTTGTTTTTCCGGCTTAAAATGACAGCAGACATTGAGCAAATAAAGGAAATAAAGTCGACCTGTAAAAAACCAAAGGTACAAAGCAAAAAACGATTATAGAAAGTATTAATGGTAAAATATTTCTGTAGTATGTTTTAAAAACAACAAGATGCATGAATCACAGGAATTCTGTAAAATAATCATCCAAAATATTAATCTTGAGAATGAATGTGAGATCCAGCCAGAAATCCAATAACTAATATGAAACTTCAAAACTATGCTCTCTATCTTCTGCCATTCACCTTAATTCCAACGTAATCAGCTGTCCGATGAGAACATTCCTTGCTAATTTAGACGATTGGACGGTAGGGAAGACCTTTCATCCGTCTTCGTGCAAAGAACGAACCTACGCTTCGACGGAAACAAGAAGCGAGAAGGACGCTTTTCAACGCTTAATCCGGATAACAAATGACCTTAAAAATATCCGAGCCGCGTCGTCGGCTCTTCAGCGTCAGGAAAATTCCAGACGAATGCTCGATTTAGATTCTGCCGCGGGATTGAAAGCGGTTCATTTAAGTATCCGCCACGGGATAGACCGATGGTTAAATGGGGAACCATACCGTCCGTTTCATTCCACTATTTTCGCTGATGAAATCCCGATAATTATTAAATCCTCTCGTGGCCGTGTTTTGTGCAGCAGATAAAAAGAACCCGGCGAATCTCCGTTAAGGAACGGCGATGATGCGACTAAAGGCGGATAAATGTGGTATGCTTCAATGTTGCTCGATATTTCTGGTTTTTGTTCCTCGAAATCTTATTATATATAATTTTATTACATTACAAAATTGTTGAAGTAATTACTTCAAGAACAACTCTACACCTTTTCTTTTGTATATCCGTGACATGGAGACCGTTGTTACGAAGAGAATAGAATTTAGTGAAACAAAAAATTCGAAATAAGGTGTTACGACCGTTCGCGGAGAGACGTGATCGCGAGATAGCACGTCAACGAGAGTTGTAAATTCTCGCTACGATCATGTTAATCGACGCCGCGAAATAGTCGTTCCCCTGTTTCGTTTAGGATAACAGAGGTGGTTTAATGAATATAGCACTGTGTTAACACTAATAAATTAACGTTTATTTCAACAACTTATTAATTAGAAAGATATAAATGGAACAACAAAAGAAATGTAACTACGTAATGCGCGATATAAGATATGTATTGACTGTTTGGCTTCTCGAAACGTTCTGCCCGCCCTTCGATTTGTTGGTTTTTTCTGGAAGGCGACCCCCACTACGTTCGGATCACGCCACATTCGTTTACGTTAGATAAAATAACGGCCACGAATCGACGCCTCTGGAGGTCGCTCCGCTTAATGAACCATGCGCTTGCCACTACAATGTTTATTTGCCGGGCAGCCGCGACGATCCGTCCGCGACATTATAGTGCCGCGACCGACAGTTAAGAATATGATCTATGGCAAGCCGCATGGCGTAACATAAGGAAAGGTCCATATTATTGTGCCCCTAAATATACATTTGGTTTTGGGTTACAAGGTCTAGAAACAAAAGAGCTATAAGCAGATATCTATTGCTGTTTCTTGTAGCCTTCAGCTAGAGCTACACACCAAGGTTAACTTTCTGGTAATGTCCTTTGCTATAAATATATGAGCGTGCTCCCTATCATTCTTCCTATTGTATTGTAACACTGTAAGAGTGAGAATCTGGATCAGCATACATTATACCTATACATATTTCAATATATCTTTTTATTACAAATTCATACAGTCAATCTCAACAAAAATAAATTAAATTAAAAAATAGCGGATGAATATTGACCTGCGTAGACCAGATGAATCGGTTCTTTCGATCGTTTAGTTATAGAATTATCGAGCATATTGTTGCGCAGAATGAAACGATGGGAAGGAATTTTTCGCGTACAACGAATAAAGGATGAGCTTAATATTATCGTTATCTGATATTACGCTGAGATATATGTATTAGAGTTATTATTTATTGTTCGCAAGCTAATTCTTCGTACGAGAAATGAAAAAAGATCGTACTTAAAAAATACCTGACAGGATCCTAAAGTCCAGCAAATCCAAATCCAAACGTGATACAGCACCCACGGCAAAACTCAGCTGAATTCGGGTTAACGAGCAGCTCGATTATCGATAATCCGGAGGGGTCCTCGAATATTTCCATCGACCAAAAAATTAACAGCGAACATCTTCCAATTAACCGTCCCCATATCTCGAAATCCATTTTTCGTTATCGGCAGCTTCATTACCGCGCATTAGATCATGCCATGTTACGCTACTCGTTGCTCGCCAGATACTGTTTAATTAATCCAATAAAAATCGGCGTGACTGTCGCGAGTTTTCGCGAATGACGCTTTGAAAGAACTTCTTTGTTTCGTCGCAATTTCAGCTTGAAAAAGACAGAAGAAAAAAGACATGTGCAGAAATCCGATTCATCGGAAGTTTTTGCGAGTCGTCTCCTCCCCAGCACTCATCAGTCTCGATATTATTTCAACGTAAAACACGTAATAAATTTTTCGCCGTTTCTTTTCGCGTTCCTCCACTAAGAGGATTAAAGGATCACGATTAGAGCATTTTCAGGCGTTGCAATCCTTTTCAACTCTCCCCTTCCCTCTTTCTTTTTATTTTATTTTCTGTCGCAATACGCCTGCTGGAAACGGTACTACGAAATTTTCGCGAGTTTTGATCCGTACACAAACGAATCGACAATGAAAGTTCACAGCTGTGCTACAAAAGAGCGATTACACGATTTACCCGTGTTCATGCCACCCTTTTGAAGACCAAACAAGTTCCAGGGATGTGTAGTAGCAGAGGGTTTTTGAGGGAATTTGTGTACATTCGAGTTTAGAGATTAATGTTGAGTGGATCGTGATAGCAAAGAACGGGGATTTTAATTCATTTTGCAGATGAATGAGAAAAAAAAATGAGAAAATAAAAGATGGAAATAAAAAGTGGAATTTTGTTGACGCGTTGTAGTTAAGGGTAGAATACTTGATAGCGCCTTCAGTTCATTTTTCATGTGCCATTTAATGTTAGATATATGTATTATTAGCTTATATCAGCTCCATTTTTTCGCCCGGAAAATATATTTTCCCAGGGGAAACTTATTTGCAAACAAATCGCAGTCCAAAATCTACGCAAGAAATTTCGTTTCGTGTAACCGTATATCTTTCAAACGTTGTATTCTACAAACAAAAAAAAAAGGAAAAACTAAGTAAATAAATCGAAAATGGGGAGTAAAAAAAAAAGGAAAAAGCAAAAGGAGAAAAAAGTAGCAGTTTCAGCCCATAAAGTTCGGGGAAAAAAGAGCAGAGAAATTGGACGTACGATTTCCCGGGAAAGTGGATTTGAGTGTAAAGTCGAAAACGACGAATTCGCGCTGCGGCTCGACCATGCCATAAATAAATATAAACTGCGGCCGTGTCCAGCTTAGAGCTTTCATAAAAATCGTAAAGTTGCCGGACACCTGGCCAAGCGTAAAGTGCTTTTTGACGAAGCGATCGTGGCTTTATCGCGGACCATTAAACGGAATATTCCTTCGTTCCTTTCTCTCTCCAGCACTCTTTTCCTTTTCTTTCGTCGATGTTAGCCATATAAAAAGGGTTGAATAGACTGGGAAACAGGGTGTAGCTTCGTTCCTGTGCAGCAGCAATCGTTAAATAACGACTCGCCCGTAAAGAGTACTCGTTAAACGCGACAGCTCGTAAATTGTTGCTCGCGAACAAGGTAGCATCCAAGTTTTTATTTAGCTCTCTATAAAGGGAAGATATATCTTCGCCATTTTTAAATGGAAAAATTGTCGTTGGAAGAAGTTCAATGAAAAAATACGTTTTCTTTATTGCTACATGTGGCAAGTTAGAATGCAAAAAAAAGAAAAAATTGAATATATTCAACTTTGATTTATAATAAACGAGCAATGAACTCTGTGCTTTCTGCAGAAAATAAAACGTCACACATTTGGAAGAGCGTTTGCAGTTCTGCGATCATTTATTTAACTATACTGCAAATCTGAAACTATCCCGTTATAATTTATCTACACCCAACGAATTTTAAAAACACTGTTTCGAAGTATTTCGTATTTTCGAAACGAACGAAATTACAGCGATAAATTGTCTACATATACATAAACGATGGATGCTCATAATGAGTTTTGTTAATTACATGCAAGTCTCTGGGGACAACAAGTAGCCCAGTTTCTCTCATGTGGATCGATAACGTCATTTCTATCGAACAAAAATAAAATTCCGATAGGTTGACGAGAATTTTCAAGCTGAATTCGACCCTGAAAATGTTAAACATATGAAAGATGTAAAACATATGAACACATATTTTATAATGCGTCACAATTCTATACATAAACTTATATATATGTCGGAGATGAAAGGAAAACCGGAGCCTTCCCTTTGCAATTTTGGGAAAGTCTTCTAATGCTTTAGCCTAGATTTTATCATAGCTGTATTTAAGCAATTGTTGTCATTTGTAATTGTTTGATATTTGTGATAGCGAAAGTGGGTTCGAGGTGACAACTGGTCGCCGAACGTAGCCACGGTCACGGGATAAACATTTTGCCTGACGAAGGTGTGGATCGGTTGTATTGTTCTCCCTAGAAATCACATAGAATTGTACTTTGGAGATGTCGATATAATGGGACACACGTTGTATTAGGAATCAAACTCCAGACAGAAACTGCCTAGCAACGGCGTTTGGATCTTTCTCGATGCTTCCAAAGAGTATACAACAAACTCTTGGCAGAAACTGCCTAACAACGGCGATTGGAACCTTCTCGATGCCTCCAGTGAGCATATAACAAACAAATGCAGTCGTACGGCGAAAAAGATTTTCATCAGATATTCATTCGTGTGATCGCCTTGGAAAGTGATACATCGAGCAGTTTACCGAGTGTCTCAGCAAATCGTATTCCTTTGTGTTTAAAATTATTCTACGCATAGTAAAGAGTTATCCCGTTGACCGTGGATTCGTTTGAACCCAGGAACATTGTTAATAGCGTTAATTAAATTCATTATTCGTAAAACCTATTAATTGTTAATCTCATTATTCGTTAAGTTTATTATTCGTTACTATTATTATTCGTTAAACTTATTATTCTTTAATCTAATCATTAGTTAAACTTATCGTTTGTTAATCTTATCATTCATTAAACTCATTATTCATAATATTTTGTAAAATCTTGCATATTTGCGTAAATATAATCTCTGTTTCGTAAAACGATGGCTAATTCAAATGAAGAATCGTTACGCGCCTTAAATTCTAATGTTCACCCGACATATAGATACTGAAACGATACTTTTAATGGAAACAATGTCTCATTTTCCTCAGAGAGCTCCATTTGCCCATAAAGGTGGTAAAGAAAATTTTGCAACCCATTTGTTTTCGTTCGCAAGGAAAGCCTCGGAGATATCAGGCGGTAGCTTGATCGCTTCCGGAGGACAATGCGTTTCCGAGCTGACAGAAAAATCGTCTGGTGGAATCGAATCGATTGATAAGCCATCGACTGATAGAATAGCGACTCCTTTCTAGAGAAGATCGCTTACGATATTTCGCTAGCTTTGCAGATGAGATTCTTCGAGAACGGAGGTTCTTGCGCGTCCAATCTTTTGAGAGAATCTTATTTCGAACTTATAGTAGTAGTTAGTAGTAGAACTTAGTAGTAGTTTCATAGGAATGTCGCTAATACGACGGTGGAGCTGCTAACAGATTCAGAAACTTGTGTTTATTTGTTTTTAATCAACATTGCCAATTTCAGACTGTAAAACAATATCGTTACTTTTCCAACAAACCGAGTATGTTAGTGAATTTCTGTGTCACGAATTCTCAGTATCTGCTCATCGATTCTCATTTCTACAAACATTAACAGCGTCCCATTAGAATCGAAACTTCGTAAACTTGCGAATAAGAGAAGCCAACTGAAGAACTGCAGCTACAACTTTGTCGCTACAAATTTACTTAACACTTTGACTGCCACGTTGGTCAATATATTTTCTTTTTTTTATTTATTTATTTACATTTTACAATTTGTCCAGTAGGACATTTGGTAAAATATTATAGCTTAGTGGCATAATAATATAACATGTGGATGGCTAGCCCCAGTGGGATACCATCTTCGAATTTGATTGATTTATTTCTTTAGTGTGGTGAGTGTTTGTTTGTTAGGTTATGTCCTTTGTGAGATCTGTTGGGTGTTTCCTTCTTAATCTTCTTTCTATGTTTAATGCGCCGACCGTTTCCGCTGCCAGCCGGTTTGGGACATATAGAATAAGCAAATACTGTTTACTAATATCTTCTACACATTTCAACAATATATTCTGGATGTTTTGCTTACGACGAAATAACGAATACGAATGGTTTGTTGAAATAAACGAAGCCTTGTTATAATATGTCGCTATCAACTATTACCAAAGCGCCACGGTGGTCACCCGTGACCACCAATACCACCGTAACCAATAAGATAAACAGTCCATTAAGGAAGAATGTTGTTTTACATCATCAATTTATTATTATTTTGCCATTATATGCCTTGAATAATAAAAATTGGCTCCCATGGCGTCCTGAGCGAAACATGTGATTTCAGCGTGGCCGTCAAAGTGTTAATAACACTTTAATCGTACATCGCGCCGAAATTCTCATCAAGAACGATCATTTCCTTCGAACAAAACGAGGCCCTTTTATAGAACGTCCGAAATATGGCCAGCTTTCCTGATTTCCTCTAAATAGAGAGGATCCGCAGGAAGTTACATTGGATGGCGGAACTTACGCCAAAGGAAATAATCTCGAAGATATTGCAGCGGCCGACCCACTGTCTCTCTGTAGACGCCATTTATGTACATTGTAGACTGTACACGCGTCTGTTCGTACTTCTCGGTGACGTTTACACGGCATTGCCTGCGTTATTAACCGTTGTTTCATCATCAGGTTTGACGTTTAGTCGGCAACCCCGTTTTTGCGCTTCCGAGTGACTCGTGAATTTAATTTATTTACATCACGGTACGAATGTTGAACGTTCCGGAAATTGAAATGATTAATCTTTAACAATTTTAATAGGGAGGAAATTTTCGTTGAACGAGTTCTCGCACGGATTGTAAAATCATCGGCATAGTGATCGGATATAATGATACTAAAATTCGAGATCAGTTTAGAAGACATAAATTTATCGCTTTATTTAATTAATTATTCATAAAGTATAATTTTCTTTTTTTTTTTTAATCACATCGAAAATGTATCGAATATAAATGTAAAATATATGTTCTAAAATGAATCGAACATGCAAGAAAAATCCAAGCTACATACACCGTTTGATCGCTTTGAAGAACGAAAAAGCAAAAAAATGTTACCCCTTAATTTTTTACTTCGTTTTGAAAACCTATGCCGTCCAACGAAATTCGCGCCAATAAATCTAGACCTAGCCATATTTCGCCAAAATGAATCCGGAATCCCGATACTGCGAACGTTTCCGTCGAAACAAAAACTAAACGACGTAATTCTACGTGGCGGGTAATTGCAGAGCGATCCACGAACATACGTACTTTCGTGTTGAACACGTGTTAATGTTCAAAATCGTAATGGAAAAACGTGGCGCAGCAACGGAATATTTTAATTACGCTGAACGAAACGACGTTCGCTGTAACATTCGCGGTCGATTATTTTTTAATAATTCAACAAATAAACTTTCTCGAGATATTTCCGTATTAAAAAATAGAAATTATTACCTGCAACGGGATTATTTCTTCGTTTCTTTCTTTTTATTTTCTTCTTTTCTTTTCTTTCTTTTTTTTTGCTTTTATGAGTGGGAAGCAAGAAATGGAGATTACCGATGAGACGTTTAATCACGGATTTATTGTTATTTACGAAGCCTGAAGATTTGCGCAATAAATAATTGTTTTAGTATTTTTGTGGACGATAGCGAACAATGGCGACGACTTGCATTCACTAATCTAGAACTATGTGAGCTGAAAGTAAAGTCAAGTTAACATTCATCTTAGATACAAACTGCCTTCGTTTTATGGGATCCATAATTTTGATATTGTAAGACAGCAGATTAAATCTTAAATTGATTTATCGCAACTCACGTCGCTTGTATTCTGACCACAAGATGAATTAATCTTCAAAATTGCTAGAACCGCTCGATATATCTTAACAAGCTTCAACCAGCTTTCTCTACATTCCCAATTACCCGAGACAATCAATTAAACGTACTTAAAAAAAAAAATAAAAGTTTCTAGGAAAGACGTATCGATTTACAGAGGAATCAAAAAGGAAGGAAAAAACCTGAGAGAAGGAAAGTCTAGAAAAAAGACGATTAAGCTCGTCGCTATGTGATGCAAAATGATCAAACTTCCGAGGAAGTTTGGCTGATTGCGGGTAAAAGACTGTTTGGTCAAAGCTGGACTTTTTCCAAGGAGAACCAGAAACTTCTCGATTGACGCGACGCTGAAAACTCCTTTCGACCACCCGACGAAGCGGTTTCTTATGAGAACCTTGTCTTACAGACGGTTCTGGATCGAAAACTTTACAACTCGCCACCTGGATGCTTGAAGCATCAAATCAAATTCGCGAAAATGGTGATTTCGAGGGGTGAACATACTGAAACTACTTGCGCTGTTTGGTAGAGTTATAAGAATGTTCCTTTATTACGAGTCACTGCTCGCATTAATACATTCACTACCGTTAACGTGAATTCACGTCATTTCGAATTCTGTTTTCAGTTACCGCTAATGCGAATTCGCGTCATTTTAGATTCTGTTTTTGGTTTCCGCTGACATGAATTCGCGTCATTGCGTAAATTTTTTTTCAGTTGCCTCCAAATTACCATATTTAACGGTTTTCAGCATATCGTTCACCTCAAAAAGGAATTTCCACGCAATGGGAATTGAGATAATTTTACGATATAGTTTCGCAATACAGCTAATCCCCTACGCAGTTGGCCAAAGAATGCAAATTGATTATTAATTTATTGGCTTTACTTCGCTACACAATGTACCGTATAGTATCCAGTCTTTCAATACCTCAACGCGCTTTTTGTTGGAATTCCGTATTCTATACACATAGACAGTTATACACATCGTATGAGCGGGAAATCGCATCTGCAGCTTCTTCACTGCGGATTCAGAAGAATCGAGAGCGGAAGATAAAATAAGAGACATATATTTTTCAGTTATCGTATCTGGATGAAAAAAAAACGGACCTATTTGCAACAGGAATTCAAATCGTGATATAATAAAACAATACTTTTAAATTCACTCGCATTTTGATAACAGAATTTTGTGGCTATCAACTCTAAACTTATAGAAATTGTAGGCAGCGTTTAGCCAAGGCTCTGGCGTCAGAACCGTCAGCCGCGAATGTGCTAACATCAAAAATGTTTCCATCAGTTCAGAACATCCCCTACCAACATTTCACGTTGGTATCCTTTTGGTATTTCGAATTGGAATCCTTAAAATTTTGTGACCGCGTTATCGTTCCCTATTGGTCGATAACGCGCTTCGATCGTGAGTAGCGATCGCTGAGCCATGGATTACTGGCAATTTCGATCCCGTTGCCCGGCCACAGGAAGTAGTAAAACGGAAATCGTAAACAGCAACGCGCGGCACGATGCTGCAGTTCGAATTGGGATTGTTCGAAAGGTTTGGCGTTCGAATTGGATGTTTAATGGGTTTTCGATCGACGTGAGTGGATACTGGGCGTTTGAGAATTTGATAATGTCAGAGCGAATGTGACGGCAGGTTGTTTATGTTATTTTGATGAAGAGTTTCGTTACTAGAATTTTATGACGAGGCGAACGAACCGAGTGAATTCGTTGGTGCACAATTCTCTCGCCATGCTTATTAGGAAAATTAATATTAAGCGATTGATTAAATATAGAACTCGATACTTTAACGTACAAATGTATATTTTCTGTTCACGTCGATAATTGTTAGAGATAGATTTCAAATTTAACTGGCTATTATTTTATATTCTCGTTAAAAAAAAGTTCTCGAGTGGAAAAAGGGCAACTGAAATTTCAGACGAAATAAAATCGTTGAAATTTGAAAGATGTCGAAGTAACGAGTAATAAAATAACACGTGTTCATTACAATAGCATTTCGTTTCAGTTTTCAAACAAAAGCACACACCCTTTGTTATTAGCAACGAGTTAACGAACTAATCACAAACTACTCCGGGAATAAAAGAGTTCAGTCATCCATCTGTTATGGAAGTTTTGATGTACCGCACCGTGGTTATCATTAGTGTTTTCAAACTAACGTACGAATCGAGCGCGTGGTAAAACCCGACCACGTCAGGTTGAAATGTTTTTTAATTACCGAAGATGAAAGGAAAGCGCAGCTTCGATCCGGAAAATTCACGGCCGTGGAATATCGTGAGCTTTCGAATAACATCGCAAGCCTCGTTGTCGAAATTAAGATGGAACGTGGCCAGCTAGCGCGTTCGGCTTAATTAAGTTAGGAAGATTTACGCGGAAACACGCGAAAACTCGTCGTTCGTGACGAAACGCTGCGACGTTGCCAGACTGAGGGCAAATGAAAAATACCAGCCGAAATTTCCTTTCTTCCTCTTTTTTTTAAACAGCTCCTATCTATCGTATTTATCTCTGGATATAGTTTTTCGCCAGCTTCGATATTTGAACTACGAGGAAATAGAATTAATCAATTCTACCGTGTACACTGCACTGTTCAAAAATATCTGGATATTTTATTATTTTTTTAATGGAAGGCAATTTAATTAAAAAAATTGTAAATCAGAAGATTCAGGACGATTTTATTATTTACCAGAGCTATGATAAAATTTCATAATACGATAAAAATGTATTTTTTAAATTTTATTATGGAGCAATAACTATCGTTTAAAGAATTTATCATCTTCGACTTATTTATTTTGCTGCCCATAAGAAACGTTACTTATGATTTCTCCTTTCCACAAGGAATTATCCGCTTTTGTGCTACAAATTTCACTTCATCCTTTACAAACGAGATTACGTTTCTTTTTATGTAAGCTAGATCAGAGATTGTATTTGCCGCACGAGCCGATAATAAGATCCATTAAGAGATTACGCTCGTTTTTCAGTACGGAGGCGAGTCCGGAAGGAGATTGGCTTCTCAGGAGAAACCACTCGAAATACAGGACCAATTTCTTCAAAAGCTCGGCTACCAGGACGTATCCAGGCGGTCAAGACTCGGAGTCGATCCTGAATTACGACACCTCATCGCGTTCCACGTGGGTGAGTGTGATTTATTCTATTCTACGAGCCGGTCCCTTGCTTCGACGTTGTTTGGTGTCCACTTATCGTGGACCACGCGCGTCTCATTTCGATTTTTCTTGTTAGGCTCGATGTTCTTTCGTGTCTAGCAACGGTTCGTGGTACTCTCACCAAGACGAGAGTTTCTAGAATAACATTAGGGTCGAAGTGGAGGCACTTTCGTTCGAGTTTGTTAAACCGCTGAAATTCTGGGAATACTATAGTTAATTTGTTACCCGTATATTAATCATTCAATTTCTAGTTAAAAAACTGAATCAGTTAGTTTTTATATTCAAGTGGTCAGAATATCGGTAAAAGTTATTAAAAAGATCTTTTAAGATAACCATAACGTAAGTTTTAAAAATCTTCCATTATTATCTTTAAAAAAGAAAGAAGCTCGTTAAAAAATCTCGGTCGTTTCAACGTAAATCACGGGTGCAAGCTTTCATCTCTGTCAGTGCAACGTCGAACGATGCAGGTTCATGTCAGTCCTCATTTGCAGCCAGCACATTCTCGGCCACGACAGGGGAACACGGACTATGTAACGAAATTTCACGTACAGCGACACCCTCGAAAATGCCATAGGCCCGTCCTTTTATTAAACGCGACGCCTCTCAGGGAACTTGGCGAACGTAGCTTATCGCGCTCCTAGAATTGCTCGTGTAGTGACGCTTGTTTTCGATCGATTCTTTCACATATTCTCGGCTTCCGAATTTTTACTACATCAAAGAGTTCAAAGAAATTTAGCAAGTTTTTATGTTTACTGTAAGTCCCAGTTAACGTTAGAATGACTGATCTGTAATGAGTACCTATGTAAATATTTTATACATAAATATACGTAATACATTCCTGGATAATAATGCAAGCGGTATGTAATATATTTATGCATTATGCACACATTAAGATTGAAAAATTGGACTGCCGTAGCAGGATCAATATCAATTTTGCTATGATCTGTCTACAATGAGGATTAAATGAATAAATTACAGTGAGTTTGAACGAACGTTTAAGGTGTAAATGAGAAGCTGAAAGATAATGGAGTTGTTAATTAAAAATTTAATAACATTAAATCCGAAAGCTCTTTAACGAGAGTGATGATATTTAACTGCAACGTCAGCGGCCAGAAACCGAGAGATTCTGGTGGACAATGTAATTAATTTAAATGAGTTTGACGAAGCTTGATGAAATTGCATAAAAATTCGTGACGAGATTAAATAAAATTACCCATTATATCCTTATAATTATTTGTAAAAAGAGATTATATGAAAACTACGAAAGAACACGATAAGTCGTTTTTCCCCGCTAGTTACAAGAAGTGAAAAATTTTAATGTCTCACTTCATTTATGAGCGATGCGAAACACGCGCGAACGAAAGGTTAAATATCGAAATGACATGTTTCTGTAACGAGTCCTAATTAAGGAGCTCGGTATAATAGACGTAGTATCAATCAATCATTTGCTAGACGCGTAATTGCGTACGTTAATCGCGCTAATTATACGGATACTGGAAAATTCTGGTGACTATACCTACAATTCGGACGATATAGAACATTTTCTCAGGCGATTAGCTTATAATTAATTAATTTGATACGTCGCGATTGATTCGTATTATTTTATTTACTTTGGCAAAAATGTAACGAATATATCTTCCGGTGGCGTAAATTCGCAACAGTTATAGTTAAATTAAAATCTCTAAGCACAATTATAATTTCATTTTGTCTTCTTTTACTATCGATATATTGATTGTCCAAATCCAATTTCTGTTTGCCATCTTTTATTCTACTTGCAATGAGCCATATAACCAAAATAGAGGCAACGCAATCGAAAATACTCAGAACAATAGTAAACGCGCCATGGTACGTTAGGAACGAGGACATTCGGAAAGACCTGGGAATACCAACGGTCAAGGAGGAGATTAACAAAAGTGCAAGAAGGCACGGAGAAAGAATAGCAACGCACCCAAACCGGCTGGCAGCAGAAACGGTCGACACATCAAGCATAAAAAGAAGATTAAAAAGGAAACACCCAACACATCTCACAAAGGACAAAACCTAACAAACACGTATTATCTGAGATAATTAAAGAAATAAATCAATCAAATTCGAAGATGGTATCCCACTGCGGGTAGCCATCCACATGTTATAATACTATATCACTAAGCTATAATATTTTACCAAATTTTGTCCTACTGGACAAATTGTAAAAAGGTAAATAAATAAATAAAAAAAAAAAAATCTTTTATTCTGCTTGAAAAAGATGGAGAGCTACATGTATTCCTGAACGTAGCGTCGATTCAACTTCTATTTATTATCAATTACAACCTGACCCTATTCTAATTTAACCATAATTTCATCCTAATTTCTGTCCCAGGTCTTACTCTATCTCAGTTCGACGAAACCAATTCTACATTCTAATATTCCGTTTTTGTACTTAACCTAGTAATTGGAGAAGATAAGGTAACTCATCGACCAAATTTCAAATATTTCATCGTGTTATGCTTGTTCGCCACTGTATATCACATTCAGAATTTTCGGCTAACGATTTAAGCGTTTGATCGTTAAAGGGATAAAAAACAAAAACACGATGTGAATTATATTCTTCTCCTGTGGTCTCCAATTACTGGTCAATCGTCAATTTTCAATTGCCAGCTCTCAACCGTAGTTCCTTTCATCCGTTCAATCGTCCTGTCATCGGTTTCCATTTCGCAATTTCGCGCTCAAAATTAAAATAATTACATCGTGAACACGTTTTCACCGTTTCGCTTCTCGTTCTCGCAATTAAAACGAAATACACACAGCGAACGAGCGAACGGACGTCGTCGAAACTTTAGGGACAATCGAGAGCCGATCAATCGACACAATCAATTTTATGAACTATCAAGTTGCGATAACTCATTACGTGGCTGCCCGTGAAACCATCGTCGAGCGTTAATCGGTCGATCAACTAACCGTACAGTTTAACGCGACCGAATTCCTCGCAGTGAATGGCTGCCGGAAATCGGATGTGCATTGTTCGCGACAACTTTATACCAGCGTCCCGGTGTGACACCGCGTGTTTCTGGCATCAATGTAATACACTGTTATACGTATAGAAGACCGATTCTCACTTCTTTCATTTTGCCTGTTTTTCTACGCAAATTACGAAAGATACTTCATCGAGGTCGCAAATTAACGAACAGTCATGAAGCCATGGCCACAGCTCTGTTTTATCGGTCGCAATTTCCGTTTGCTCCTGTTTTTAGAATGCTACTAGTTTACAGGTACCATACTTTCTAGCGTCACTTACACCTCCGTCTATAAATATTAGAACACTTATGAAACGTGGGAGGAATGTTTCCGAAAAACTGTTAGTGGACTATGAAAAGGTTTTTCTCAATCAATATGTTAATTTTGGCATCTGTGTTGGGCGTTAGATTCTCTCTATTATGTTTATTATTACTTTATATTGTAAACAGCATGAACATCGCGAATCAGGGCATTAAAGAAGCAAAGCAAGCCATAATGTCCTGCGACAGCGAAGATTAAAAGCTCGTGCATAACACAAAGGATGCAGTGAAAAGCTCGCGAGCTTGTTCCGAAGTAAAAGCCTTCTTGCTTTCTGTATATATTTTTTTTCTTTTTCGTAACCTTTTATTCTGTTATCTTAATCAAAGAAAACGGATAATGTCAACAACTTTTAATATACCCATTACTATAGATAGCTTCTTTTAACGGAAGGAAGAAAGCAGGTATAAAGGGAGATTTTTCAAAAGTTAGCAACCGAGCAGAAAAATATTGCTGATATTGCTGAAGTTAATAAAAGGTGGAAAGTTATTATGGATACTGAAGAAAGATGACATAGATTAAAATGTCTGAAAAAACTTAATGTCTCTGCTCCTTTTAAAGCTGCTTTTATAAGAATATTATGGAGGATAAAGTTACACGATTGAGAGAGACAGGCAGTGTAACGGACAAGAAATTGGAGCACGACCATTATTCTTAAGGTTTATGATTTTTAGGTTATCAAATACAAAATTTAAAGATTATGTTAACATGAGCGACTATATCTTTTATTCTTCTGAATTTTATACATAACATTTTAACGATCGGAGACATCTTAAAATGTCTATAAACTGAATGTTATTAACTGAGAACTTGTGATATAATTAAAATTATCGTGCGATATTTTTAGAGCGTTGGATCGATAAAATATTCATTATAAAATGTTCTGTTGTACTTATCCTTCGTATTTTATTTCGTTATGTTTTCTTTACTTTTTACATTTCGTATTTTTACCAACGAGATTTCTGACCCGGGAACATATGTGGGTAAGAGATGGATCCATCAACTTGCCAACTAATAAAGTGATACATGTTAAAATTAAATTATACGACTTAAATTAAACTGTAAGTAGAGGGAACTGAAATAATTATACTATATAAACCGTGCAACAATAGCAATCAACTATACTGTCATATATATGATTAAGAAAAATATAAGAGAAGTCCACGAATAGTACCATACTCTAAACTGATAAATCAAATTGATAGAAAGTGTAAAAAATATTAAATAAACACATTTTTAACCAAAAAGTTATTGATATTTATTCACATCCAAATATTTTAATATTAATGGAAACTCTCCGGTCACAGATGTTTGTTTATAGATAAATGTACCGAGCATTAAAGTGTTAATATATTTCCGTTGTTATTCTTAATGTTACACTTAATATAAATCGCTGAAATTTTCTCGCAAAGCAACCGCATTAACATCTCCTAATATCAAAGATAGATAAGATTGTAAATATCAAATTTATTATAATATTACTGTCGTAGAAATATATTAGTATTTCTTTCACAGGGTCGTATTTCAAACAGAGGATTCCAAACATCGTATATTATTCCATAATTGAAGAGAATATCTCGTTTTGATGGAACTTGCGAAAAGCCAGGTCCGGTTGCGTACAATCTCCGGTCTGGACTATGACTTTAACAAAGTCTCGGTTACTCTTCACCCACCAGCCATTCTTGTTGACTCCCCTTTCTCACCCTCTGGCACTTCGGAATGGTTAATCGGTATTTGCCCATCAAATAACGTACTAATTGCTTGCCACTTTGGATACACGCTTATTCTGGCATTACCACTGCCTTGCACCGCTGAAATATACGTTGTTAGAGCAGAGAATATCGACAGCGTTTCGAGATTGTAATTAAATGATGGCTCGCGATACATTTGATCTCGCCCGAAGGGAAATTAATATTAATGTGGTGGAAAAGAAGAGAATGAGGTAGGAGAACGAGATAAGTTTGGATATAACGAAGACGATGATCTTTTCAGTTATTTGTAGCAGCGTGCGGGATGCTGAAATCGTTACGATGTCAGTATAATATCGTTTGTCTACGTTAAAGAATTGTTATCTTCTATTTTCATAAACAGAGCATAGAACGTTAGAATGTGTTATAGTCACAAGATGGTATGAAACAGAATTTCCAATTTAAAAAATACTTGCCGAAAGTGTTTAAAAAAATTTCATAGGCAAAGAGGCAGCTCACGTTATCGAAAAATAAATGCATAAAATAGGATTCTATCAAAGAGAACCGTCAAATCCGAAAAAATTTGCCTCTCCCAAAAAAAAAAATAGATTACCAAAAAAGGGTGTTTTATAAAAGCTTCATATTCAAAGAGAGAGTTTACGTCATCAAAAAAATAAAAATATATAA
Organism: Bombus bifarius; assembly: GCF_011952205.1. Taxonomy (NCBI): domain Eukaryota; kingdom Metazoa; phylum Arthropoda; class Insecta; order Hymenoptera; family Apidae; genus Bombus; species Bombus bifarius. Next base: position 1,397,315 of record NW_022884511.1, on the reverse strand, counting down.
AACTCGAATTACATGGAAACGAACCATCGACCGGGAGAAAAAGTGTTCTACCGTTTCTATTTCCCAATTTCTTCGGTAACCGTGTTGCACCAACGATGAAATCGTCATGGATTCCTGTAGAATCGCCGCGTCCCCAAGGTAATCCTTGGTTGGAAACCTGTGGAAAGTTTCCAAGAGAAATTCCGAACTGTTGGCCGGCCTGTAATCGGCATTTAGCGTTTCAGCTTAGCCAGCCGGTTAGGTCGTTTCCCCTAGCAAGGCGAACGCCTCGTTTCCGGAAGTTCCGCTGTGGAAACTCTCAGTCGTTAGCGGTTATTATGGTTAAACATGTTCAGCCTCAGCCACGACATGAGTCGTGGTTGCTGGAACACTGGCCAAATGAATTTACTGTGTTTTAAGGGTAGCCGAACGGGTGGCGACCTTGGACATTAATTCATTGTATCGTGGAAAAGTTGTGATGACAGTTGACAGTTTGCTAACTATGGAGTAGATGAAGAATGGAGGAATATTTAGAATAGAGAAAATATGAAGGAAAAAGCTTTTACGGAGAATTTTTGGTAAACTTTTGCAAGAAATATAAAAATTTATTCTGGCTATACTATAACGATTAAATGTATGCATTTCAGGTGTACGTATATTTAATTCAGAGATTAGAGAAAATGAAGGATGAATGACAGGAATATTTAGAATAAAAATGCGATCAGGTTATATCTTCTTTTAAAAGATTGTACGTGGTATTGCAATGACGACGTTCCTTTGTGACATCGATCATTTCTATTTCTTTCATCCCCTGGTGAGACAGAGTAAACATAATAAACGTTGAAACGTTCGCTTGAATTGGAATAATAAAGATAAATTGTAGCTTGCAGCAGAGTAAATATGGCATATCGGCTATATTTAATCCGCCGAGACTCTAAGATTGATACAGGTTTCTTTTCATGCAGAATTTGCTGCGAGGAAAAGGTAATTTGCTTACTTTATTTACTTTTATTGTAATAAAACTAGAGAAACAATTCTAAATAATAAACGATCTGATCCTTGATGTTTGAACTATACAATATTATAATATATTAAAACGTTATGAAATGAAAACAGTGGAGTTTACTATCTTCTTTTTATTTATATAATTTATTTATTATTTATATTATTATATGTATTGAATTTTAAATTATTCTTTAAAAAAATTGTCTCAGCTGAAAGGATAAATTAACAAATTGGACCGAGAACGCATTCAGGCTGAATAGGAATTCAATACAAAGCGTATGATAGTAACGTGGTAGTGATCGTGTGAAGAACACTCAATCATGAATGAACATCGTGAACAACCCAAATATTGTGTTTCAAGATATCGGTAGCCTTAACAACCCAATTTGGCATGATCGAAACGATCTATAGCTCCGAACCATGGCATTCGTTGTAATATTCATGCATACTGTCAACTGTTCTACAGTCCATCAAATTCGTGTCACCGGAAACCGCCAAATAACGAACGAGCGATGCATTGTTATCGACACACTGCGCATTGTTTAGCATCGCATACAACTAAGGACCGACTCTCCATTACGTTGATTAATGTATCATTGGTCGAAATTGGATTCATTATCGACGTAAATTTTGGCTGTTGCTCGTTTGCTCGTTATCTCTCAACCTTCGTTCTAAATCGACGATAGAAACTAGTATTCGATCTATATGCGTTTAAAAGATCCAGATTCACATTTTCTCACGCGGAAAGAAAAAAGAAAATACGCGAAAAAAGATATTATCTACCCAGGCGTAATCAACAAAGTATCCTACAGAGAACCATCGTTTTATGAAACACGAAATCACAAAGGAACAGCCACTTGCGTGGTTTCTCAGGGTCTCTAGCAAGGTCGGTTAATTAATCAGCAAGAGAACGTGTTATTTCGGTTCGACTGAAACGCAGTAAAAGCGTTTCTCGATGCTTTTCGTGCCGTGCTTGCAAACGCTTCAAAGAGTTCACTTCTACTTGGGATCGGTCCACGCGTTCAATTCACTCCTTTTAACTCAAGTTTCCCGGACCGATTAGACTGCGATTCACCTCCTATGCTCGTACAGGATGCTGAGCAAGAACACAGTTTACGCTTTCGATGGAGTCTCGTTGTTTCTGCGTACCGTGAAGATCGATCGAAGACCAGACAGACCAGACCTGATGCAATTATTGTTGATCAGAACGCTTCCAAAGAGATTGTTGGTTAATACGTTCAGTACAGTAAGAACAGTAAACGTCTCTATAATACTTTGAATTCCTCTCAAAGGAAAATATTAAGTCAGGATATTCTTTTTACAAAGTTTTTTAAGATTTCTTAGCTAAATATTATTAGTATGTTCCGTAAATGTAAAAACATCATATTATAAACATTATATTATACTTATTATATATATAATAAATTATAATATATTGTATATATATTTATTATATATATATATAAGATGTAATTATGTAATTATATATTATGTAAATAATATTATATATATAATATTTGACGAATGTTTGACGAACCTTCACTCAAATTTGCCATCGTTATAGCTGATCGATGTAGCTGGTCGGCTTCCTTTAAGACGACTGTATATTCTTCTGTCCTTCGATCTTCATCCTCTTGCGGCACTCCGCTCTTTTATGTCCGTAGTTACCGCAGTGGTAGCACTTAGTCCGGGGTTCTGGTGGCCTGCTTCGTTTGGCATCGGAGCCTGTTGATGTATTACTTGTCGAAGACGCCGGCCTCTCCGCGAAAGCGAGAACTCTCATTTCACTTAGAAATTCATTCTCGGTCTTCATATCCTTCTCAAGTGCTACCCGTTCAATGCGCCGATCTTGTGGGCTCACTTGACAAAGAATGATAGCGTTAATTACTTCATCCATAGTTGCATCTGGCCACTTCGCCTTTAGGAGGGAACGGAGGCGAATGGCGTACTCTGCCATGTTTTCGTCCTTCTGTGGTTGTTGCCTGAATATATTCAGTAACGTCGAGGTTGCTGTATCTTGGCCACCAAAACGCTCAGTAAACATCCTCCTAAACGTTGGCCAGGTAAACTCTTCGTTGCGTATCATCTGCGTAAACCAATGCCCTGCAGAACCCTTTAGAGCATCATTTACTTTCTGAATGAGGGTTATACTCAACGAATCCGATGAACTCGTGTCCTTAGACACACCCCATTATAATTTTCCTCTGTGGCATCATTGAGACGAAAAGTCATTCTTTCTTACGATCTCATTGACGGAGAGAGTAGCGCCTTACGATCTGTGAGTATTACACGTTTGAGTTAGATTGTGTGAGCAAGTATATCTATCATCCCGTTGACCCTGGATTCGTTATCGAACCTAAGACCAACGTCACTAATATCGCAAGCGTCCAACCACCGCGGTTGACTGTCGAATCGGTAGTATCCATACTCGTATTAACAGGCCGTACCTTCGTTATAACACAACGATGACCGATTCCAATGAAGATCTATCAAACGCCCACAGCCCTATTCCTGACGCTTCTCCGACATATATTTTATTTGTTTCGAGAACTATATATTCGATCTGACTTTGCACAAAAAAACATTCCTTCTCGAACGATAACGGAAAAGTGATTGCCACAGATTGTTTCATTTCGTAAATTGAATGTCCGATTGTTTACCGATTCCCTGGAAAGCTCGTGATTCTTTCACACGAATTTTTTTAGAAATTTGTTTTGTTGAAATTATATTGGTGGGTGAGTTTTGTGGTTTTATAGATACAGAATATATGTACAGAAGATATACAGAATAAAAGCGTTTATTTTGGCACTTTACAATATTGTGTGATTCGGAAATAATAATCGATAAATAGACTGCAGATTTTTATGTAAATTCACGTTTTGACGCTAATTGAAACCCACAACCACCGTTACATCAATTGCATCATTTTACAAGAGATCCTCACGTATTTTTTCACAAAAAGAGAACTATTCTCCAGATCGATTTCTTCGGTGAAATTCCAAAGCTTTCAACCAGTACATCAGAGTCTCAAACTTATTCACCAATCTAGTGCCGAGGTTGCAGAAAATATGAAGCGACAAGGCGAAGCTTTTTAGAGGCTTTCTAGAGTCGTGCAAGAAGAAAAAGGTTGGAAACAACCACAGCCCAGAAACGGGTATCGTGGTTACGCGCCTATCTAACGTCTTAACTTAATTAGCCCAGCAAATTGTATAACGTAAGTTAGCATAATGCACTTGGAGTTTACGGGGGCAATAGCATAGAGCCCGCGAAATTGCTCATTAATAGCGGCAATAACGTCATAATTGGGGTGGCACGCGTGAACCCCGAAGACTATGCTTTCTCTCGGCCTCTCTATTCAATAGGGCGAAGTGCACGCTGTATGGCCAATGACCATTCAGCTTTAAAAAATGATGAACCGAACGGATAAAAGAGAAAACGAATAGATGGAATTGTATAATAAATGATGGATGAATAATAGACGAATAACTGAATATATAAGAAAAGGAATTTTGATACATTGACTACAGATATTTGATGGATGTGTATCTCTTCCCTTTGTTTTCTGAATATTGCTGATTTATCATTGTTTCGTGTATTCTGTGATTTGAATAGAACGACAGTAAACTTTTGAAAATTTTCGATTGATTTATAGTTATCGAAGAATGGTAAGAATCTAATTTCAAATATTCGCAAGGTTTGTTCCTATCGAACAAAAGTATTATCAGATGGTTTAACATAGAAATCGTCTGACAATTGGGATAAATATTTGCAAGTGTATATTCAACAGCATCCTAGATTCAGATTAAATCGTAAAAGATCAAACTGCATACTAAATCACGGTTTCGAACCGTAACTCTGAGATATACTTACATCCAAATCCATGAATATCCTCGGTGAATGTTCGGACAGCTACTAAGCCCTTAGTGAAAGCAAATTTTAAAGTCCTTCTGCGTTACATGCACAAACAAGTTAAAAAGGTAAATCATAATGTTGAAGTTTTATACTATTGTAATGCTTCTGCTCCTGTAAACTGTCTCTTGTTTACTTCTCGCAGTGCAGTCGAACTTCCACTATTTGTTTTAAATGTACCACGTTTGAAACTTTCTGCTATCTAAACCTACATTTTTATGAAAGAAAAGAGCTTTCGCCGAAAAGGGTTAGATATTAATCAGAAGCAGAGATCGTCGCGTTTTTAAACTAAATGTTACAGCGCAGAATCGCGAATTAAAAGATTAACCAAAGAAGGCAGCATAATTTTAAATCGTTTCATTTAGTTGGCTAATCTCTTCCGTTTCTGTGCTAAATCTTAGCTTAACCATACAAACACAAATACAACGAGCATTACTTTTGCAACAAACAACGTAAATATTTAGTCGAGTGCCGGTAGCGGAACAGAGGCGCGTTTTGAAACTAATGCCGAACGAAATTTCGCGACTCGAAAGTTATCCGGCCGGCAACGGCAAGTTCGCCGTGACGACAAATGGTACTCCTGGCCGGAACTAACGCGAACGATACACTTGGTCCATTTCCAAAATTACGACGAACAAGAACTTCTGGCGTCGCGCGAAATTTCACGGGACCATAGAACGAGTTTCGCACAAGAACGGAGCATGTCGATAGTTTATCGACCGGAAGTTCCACCGGAAATCCTGCCTACTATCTCAGCGATTTAAATTGGTCCTTCGACGAAATTACGGCTGAAAGTATATTGTTAGATCATAGTAAAATTCGCCACAGTTTCGAGAAAAGTTACGTCACGAGGAAAAACGAAATGCTATTCATCAAGCGAATATTATGGTTTAATAGTTGCCGACACCCACACAAGGTGGAAATATTCATTGTTGTTGGATAATTTAGGTATTAGAGTACGGTTAAGCATTCTATTTTAATATATCAGTTGTACCGAGTGTTTGGAATTTTAGTTGGCCGTCCGTTTATGGCACGGACAGGCCCATTTCCCCCATTAGGAAATTCCGAATTACCGGTCCTCCCAGGACAGTAAACGTAATGACTGGAGGCCAGGAAAAATCCAGGCAAGAACCAGCCGGAAGGGCACGGGGCTCGGTTCAGCTTCAACCATCGGACAGTACACACACAGGACGACAAAGTCCCAACTTAGTTTGGTTAGGGAGGCGGGGGGGTAGAGAGGTTTTAAGATTTTTTTGCATTTTTTTTACTTTTTTAATTGAATGCATAACATCTTAAGAATATTGTGTCAAAATTTCAAGTCGATTGGAGCAAAATTGACGAAGTTATGAGTATTTTTATACATGTCGGATGATATTACCTACTCGATCCGAGCGTGCTATTGTTACTTCGCAGACATTTTTTTCTCTATGTAATACCTAATCTTACCCCCAGATCTATTTATAGTACTTAACGACTTAAGTACAAACCTCCTTATACCTGTACTGTATATTTTGTCAGTGTAGAGTAAAAAATTTAGTGTAGGAGTAAATATTCCATTTTCATTAAGTTTTGTGTTAAATTATTACTAAAATGCCTAAAAAAGTTACTAGATCTGATAGACAATCAACTGGTTCGAGATTATATCGACCTAGAAAAATTGTACCTCCGCATAAACGTAAATACGAAGGCACTTCAACAAATAGGGCGTCAGCTAAAAAAATAAAAGTGACTGTTGAAGATCAAATTACGAAGGATCGTGAAAAATATTATAGGATAATTGATTTTTTATTAATCTTTTCAACAATTGTTACGCTAGTGAAGAGGTAAACCGATAGAATTCGCTTATGAACGTTTTATACCAAATTTTTTAGTGTTCAAAACTTTAAAGCGTTTTCCCCACAACTCACGTTTTCAAAGTCGGTTCCCCCAATTACTTCAAAACTATTGCACCGATCCTTTTGAAATTTTGAAAACTACTTCTGTACATAATTTGCGAGGTAACGCTGTAAAGTTTTTTCAAATTTGTTAATTATTTTTATTTTAAAATAACAAATTAGCCGAAAATTTTCGCACAAAATCGCGTTTTTCCCTTCAAAGTGTTTCAAAAAAGTGAAAAATTGAAATCTCGAAAAAATCTTCGCAGCGTTACCTGGGGAAAGCTGTTACCTAACGAATGAACTTTAATTTTTTGATTTCTGATGATCCAGTACCACGTTCTGCAATTATACTTTTTTCCGAGACACGTCCGAATAATTGCTGCCATTGCCGTATTTTTTAATATTTCTCCCTGAAAATTTTATATAATATTCTTCGAATGTCATACTTTAATGTACTATTGGTTTTAAAAAAGAAATTTTAACTGTATCGTCAGAAAAAATTCACAAAAACATGCCTTTTTTTGTACGAATTAACCTTACCTCCCCCCCTTAAGTGCTACATCTAATACAAATAAAGTGCCGTCTAAATCTAACGCTCGAGTTATTTCATCTCCTCCACCTTGAACGTTAAGTCATTCGAGGTACGCGTTATCGACCGATCGATTTGACCTGACCGGTTGCTCTTTAGTCGATAATACGCAACACCGAGATAATTTTACTTTTACAGCTTTTCGAAACTCTTAATTAAGTTGCTCGAAATAACCGTCAACTCCATCCTCTGTCTTTATGTTTCTGATTCTCTAACTAACTTACATTCATAACGCATTATACAAAGAAGCTTTACAATTTCCAGACGATGTTCGTTTTTGCATTGACTTTTCTAAATGCCTCGCAAACTCATAGAATCCTCGCAAATAAAGAGCTAATGCTGCTAATGCAACCATTACGTAATACAGACAAGATAAAATTCAAAAAGCATAAACTAGTGACCACGTTCAGAATATTGTAAAACTTTCCAACCTTCGAAATTTATAAAAGAACATTTAATCTTGCAAAAAATTATGCAGAAAAGAATTATCAAATAATAATGTTTTTCGATTCGTGTCTATGCCTTACCTGAATTATTTCTGTCAACTTTTTGTTTGATCGAGTTTCATACCTACTTGTGTAACAAAAGATACACTTTATTGTTTCTGTTAGAATTTAATCTTGGAATTAGGATTAATATTCTGTGGAAGACACAATGTTTATGTTGAAATAATATAATGTGATATTTATTAAACAATTATTTCGAGAGTTATAAATGTGCGTTCTGGAATGTAGACAGTTGGCTAGTTATTCACAGACTAACTGCCTTAGTGACCTGTGGCGCTTGTAAAGATTTTGAACCCCCACTCTCTATAATGAGTGTGACCTGAGTAGATGTCTGTGTAACGTCACGTGCCACGGAACCTTCTAGCAGCTTCTCGATACAAAGCGCTACGCTGTCAAGGCGCGACACCGACGTGCCCAATGTTCCATCCATATCCTTACGTTTCTTCCGCCGAGTTCTCGGAAGAGCATGCACGCGCCAGCCGCCGCGGTACATCTAACGAACGTACGCTAGTGGGGATGGCGCTGGGCAACGAATGGAAGAATCTGTACGATCAAACACTCTATCCGCATGCGACTGATATCGTTGTATTCCAACAGTTTCTGATACCTTGATGACTATACATATAATTATAATTCGTCCATCTCGAGGACCGTATCCAAGATTAAGTCGCCAATAAGATAGCTGTAGTTACTGCTTTCGTGGAATTGTCCAGAAATGACGTTTTAGGGGTGTAGATAATTACAGGATGTGCTTGGATCCTGTTACACTGACTACGCTTTTAATGGCTCACCAACCAGCCACGCCAGCACCATCAACGGGTTAATTGAGTTAGTCCAGCACTTCGTCATCTTCCCATCGAATATCATGATTCTGTTTCGCTGTGAACCCTACCTCATCAGTTTTTCCATAGATATCGTAGTGAACCGTGGATAAACCTCGTAATAATACGGAAAAGTGGTATAAAACTGAGATGTGACGTTCGAGCGGGTTTTAAATTTATTTCCACAAATTTTCTACGTTTCGACTTCTCCATGTATATAACTATTTCTGAATTATATTAAATTATCGGACAGATAAGTGGGAGTTACTCTGAAATTCAAATTCCAACAATTCCAAATCAAATTAATATAGTTTATTGAAATACTCTTAATTCTAATTCGAGAGTCCATTTTTATTCTTGACAATGTAACGAGCCACATGCAGAATTATACATAATATATGCGCGTAACTGGCGATAACCGTGGTCCGTTAATCGGCGAGCAAGCACGAAGCCGCGTCAGAAGCCGCATGAACGTCAATATTTATTCGATAGATTTTCATTTAGTATGCCAAGAGATAACGTGCATATTGCTGGTTCGTCGGACAAACTCGCGGCTTTGTGGAATGCTTGGTTCCCCTCGTCGATGTTGGTTGATTAAGATATTCAACGGTATGAAATTCGAAGGAGCTGGTCGATTATTACATACATTTGATGTTACACATATTTGATATTATCGCGTTGGAACACAATTTATCAAGTTTACTTGACTTTTCTCTTCTCATAAATTTTCGGAAAAACACCGTCAAACACGATACGAAGGCAAACGCGAGGAAATCTCGCAAATTCCAATTTAAAAGTTCGATAAGAAATGCAAATTGTAAAAATATAAATAAGACGGGAAAATTGCCGCCAAAGCAAACGTAACGATCGGAAATATTGTAGTTGCGCGGCCGATAGAAGCCGTTTATGCACATTTCTACATGAAATATACATGATGGTTTCGAGTGAACGCCGTCTATGATGTCTCTTGGGGATGATTTGCATGCTTTGCGCCATGAAGCGTTATTTAACGATGAATTTCGGTAACATCGAAAGTGAATTCTAACGCGAAACTGCATTAATGCGGATGCATACAGATGTCATTGTGCTCGTCTACGCAGTTAACCGTTTCTAATTTTAATTCAATTCCAAAGCTGTAGCTTCCGTCGTTACAAGTGGCTGTTTGAAAACATAAACTGGCTTCTTCAACATCTCAATGCTTGACCTACACTTTCCCACACTGAAACAAATTTATTTTTATTTTAATTCTTCGCAGTTTGATGATCTCTGTTATAAAACATTCTAATAAATTGTTATTTAATTTCAGCAGAGAGATTTATGTTATATATTTAGTTTCTTTATTCGTGTAAATTATGGCAAAAACAATTTCCATATTATATTTTCTAGATAATTTGAGGAATAAGTGAATGTTGCATCATAAAGGGATTCCCGTACCGTCCTATCCAGTTTTTGGGCGATGCGAATTTCTTTCCATAAAGAGGTTTAATAAGACGGAGTCAGTTATTGCTACCTTCGATATTTTTCGCTAAAGCGGTAGCGTGGGCATATTAAAGCTGCCGGTTTCAGTGAAATGGTTCCCTCGTCCTTAATTTTCCTAGTTGCTTATATTTCCTCGAAGTTGTAGGAATTCCGTGTACATAATGCTTCGCTGGCGTACAGAAAGGAATTACAATTTCATGAATTCGAAGTCCATATCCGGGCAGCATCTTGCACGAGGAACTTACAGCGTGAGGGAGAATTCGAGATCTTATTTTTCAACGTTGTCGCAACAGCTTGCGCGAAATAATCGCGACTATCGAAAGGAATCGCATACTAATTAACAATTTCACAACCGCACTGAATTCGTACCAAGTCAGGATTTATTCGAGCGACGAAAAGAATTTTTAATCTCCGATTAGAATTCTGAATTTATTATCTGACTTTTAAATTCTTCATTGACATTCGTCTGTCGTTCATTTAATATTTACGATGAGAATATGGGTTGGATTGAATAAATTATAGCTTTTAATCTAATTACAGGAGAATTTTAGTTTAAAAGCAGTTTTGGCATGTTAAAGCTGATGACATCTTTCTATGTAATTTTATATTTATCGCGACTTTGTCGATTGATTTCTGAGTCGAAATCAAACTATATATGAAATGTGAGAATATGGCATGATTATAAATAGATAGTAATACAGTATTATCTTTCCAGTAAAACTTCCGATCGTGAACATCGTAGGAAATTAACAATTGACATTCGCTTTTTGCATATCTGGTACGGTAATCATTGATTTTATTATCGCGTAGAATTATTTTATAGCTTGTCGAAAAATATGTCTAGCGACAGTATGTGAACTTACGACTTATAATACGGTTTGGTGGTGAGTTTCAAATAGAAAAAAAAGTATTGCAGTATATATAAAAAGCTAAGAAAATAATATAACCAATGATATAAGAAATATTTACAAAAGGGTTACAATCTAACCCCAACCCACTTTGGCTTCACAATAATCGCACTAGCACCACTTGTATCTCTCTACGCCGATTAGAAACACCGTAGCTCATCTCTTCACCGTTTTTCTCACAGGACCCCTTTGGCTTGTTTGGATACAGCCGTTGCGGGTACGCGCTCGTGTTGAAGGGGTTGGTTTTCCCCAGTGGAAGAGGCGACCCTTGGCTGTCATCGGATCAGGCTGTTCCTTTATCAGGTAAGTGTTCCACGCGGGTTCGCCAATCCTCCCCTATGGGGATAAGAAACGCTTGGTAGAAACGGAACCTCAGGCCTGTCGAACGTACAAGGAAAAGGATAAGAACCGGCTTTATCTCATGCTCCGTGCTCAGATTTCTTGCGACTGCAATTATTGAAACATATATCATCGTGCCACGACGCTCAGGGGATGAGATTCTTTGTTCGTGCTAGTGAAAAACCTTTGAACCATTGATTTTTGTGATACACGAGGTAGATCGAAGTCTAGCGAATTATATCAACAGCAGAACTATGAATTTTTTAATATTTCTCTAGATATATTATACGGAATTAATTAAATTGGAACAATATGATAAAAATTAGTAGACAAAATGTTTGGTGCCATTTTGATACAATGCTGCAAGAATATAACGAATTAGTTACGTCTTACCGAGAATATTTCTGGAATTTAATTTAAAAAGCGATTATTATGTTTGTAAAGTTTTGGGAGAATCTTATGGGTAATTTTCTGAGTGAAGTGGTTAAACTTTGGAATGGGATATCAAGATCTTATTACCCAAATTATTCATGTCGTATGAATCATAAAAGAACGGCGGACACTTACTATCGGTCACACATGTACAGCTTTTTTGCCATACTCGTTGGCGAAACTCATAATCCAACTTCGTAATTTTCATTCGACGATCAAAACTTCCGTAAACTCGTTTCAAGGAAGTCTCGACTTATAAATCTCACTCCTCTTTTCCTTCAACTCCGCTTCTCTCGATTGTTTCCCCGTCTTCTAACTACGACTTTTATAATTTCAACATCTAACGAAAGCATCGAGTGTTTCCGCTTTGTATGCACAAAAATATACAGAAAAGAATAGAATATTGATTCAAATGAGTGAAATTTATATTGGATAAATATTTTTAGCCTATTTACCAGGTAGACATTAAATTTATGAAAAATTTAGAGCAATACGATGTTAAATTTTTTAAAAGAGGTTTGTAAAATATTCTGCTATTTGTTTTAATTTTATAAAAGACTCACGTAAAATTAATTTTACCTACAGTATTGCGTGCAGTCGAAACCCTGTGTAACAAAGTGGAAATAAATTTGTCTACGTGTTACAGTCGAGAATACAACAAAATCTCTCGATAGAATCATGGCTTCGCAGATACGAATGTCTCGTGAAAAGAAAACATCCCTCTACTGCAATCTCCAATATCGAACCACGATTTATGTTCAGCTTTGATTTATCCTCCGAAAGTTCCGTTAGACCGGTTACGCCAATCAATTGTCGGATTCATAGCCGCGATGGTCGAACGTTAGGTAAGATACAAGTATCTAACCCCATGACTGATAAGTGAACTTTAAATTGGATTTCTTTTTTGCGGGCGGAAGCGCGACCACTTGAGGAGTTAACCTGCCAGATAAAGAATTGTCAGTTTGGATAAAAACATTCGTTTCTGTTGTTCCAGGAGATGGAATGGTATGTCCTTGTTCGCTAATCTGTTTGTATGTCGATATTTTATGGATATCCTAACATGGTGACGTTAAAAGAATCGGGCCGCTTTGATGAAAAGATGGGAAAAAATTTTCGAAGAGTTACGTGTACCATATATATTTTCCTTCTGTCTCTTTTATTAAGTCCAAAAGACAAAAATCTCATGCTTCGTGCTTAGTTGATTTTATAATCTTTGTAGCAAGATTAAAGTACATCGCATATAATTTTTATAATTTTTCTATTAAAACCATCTGATTTTATTATCTGAACGACTTTTATCGCTCACTTTCTCTCTTCAATTACGATACCCGTTTTACGTAAACGTCTGCAAGTTCCTTCAGAAGATAAAAGCGCGTCAGTTTAGGGTGAAATGAAAACATTCAGGCTCAATTTTGTACACCCTCTGATTCCGAATCCTTCTATCCTGTCCACGAAACACCATGATTTATCTACGTTTTGTCCCTTATCCTTGCCGTGAAACGATTCTGTCACCATTCCTAAGTACGTTCCGCGGATCAAGAATTTCTTTCCAGGAAAGGATTTATCGCGGTGACGTGCAATTACGGTTTCGAGCATCCAGATCCATCGGATCCACCACCATATCAAATGGTTGATTGTGTAATGATGTCCTAAAGCAACGATATTTCTCGAATAAACCGGTTTTTGTTAATTTTGTTTATTTTTCTCCTTAATGCTTTGAGTATTTAATCCGCACTTAGTACGAACAATACATTAACGTGTTATAGATCTATATTTCATTGGAATCTTGTGGCCGACCTTTATAGGACGAAAAGATTAATCGCTACGCGTGATGGTGTCGATAAGTCGTAATTGTTTCACTGGAAAAGCTATTAGTTTTCTACGATGTGATTCGATCAGACTTTGATGCGGTCAGCTTGAAACTAATGACTAAATCGTTTATTATCGATTTCCCATTTTATCTATTTAATCGTCGAATAAAATCAATCCTCTATATTTAATTAATAAATCTGGTTTTATTTTGAAGTAATTTAATAAATAATGTTAATACAAAATTATAAAGTTTATAATTTATATAAAAATCTTGTTGTCGTTAAAAATTCAGCAACGATCATTGTTGCATAATGATGTGAGGATGGTGTCGGAAAATCACGCGCGAGGATCACGCGCGGAAAAGCTAATCACGTCTGTTGGAATCGATAGACGCGCTCGTCACAAAGGGAACAGGGGCGAGCTGTCGATCGTAAATTGCACCGTGCAAAACAATGCAGCCGGCATCGGTCGGGATGAAACTGGCGAAAACGAAGTGTCTTGTTCGGAATTAATCGATCGGCAACTTTTCCAATGCCCGTTGCTCTATTCCAAAATGTACGACAAACAAAATCGAAAAGAACATACACAGGCAGCGAAAGAGAAAGAGAGAGAAAGGAAAGAAAGCAAAGAAGAGACGAAAAGTGGGAATTGGATAAATGGGAAAATCGAACGACATCGACTTTCGAAGCTGACTTCGCCTGGTTCGACGCGAGGGCGAAGAAACAACTGGAATAACGGAAGCATCGTTCCATGAATTTTAATAGTCGATTGCTCGAATAAAAAAGCAACATAGAACAGGAGATAATAAAAAGGTGAAAGAAGAAAAGAAAGAAAAGACGTACGACAATAAGACAGAAGCTGAAACGATGTCGATGATTGGACAGAATCTTGAAAAGAACGACGAAAGTGGAGAAAGAGAGGTATAGCGCGACTGTTTTCCATGGTATTGTTCGCCATTTATAGCTCGGGAAATATCGAACGGTAAGAAAACCCGATCGTCGACGAGGAACCGATGATTTGATTCCGAGCACGTTCGGCAAAGCGACGTTCAACTTCGTCGTCATTTGATAAAAACGTCGGAATCAATGGGCATTTACTATGGATTCGCGGTAGTCTCTGCCGATCGATGCACCGATATAGGCTGGCAAATAGCTGTGATACTGGTAAAAAGGTGCAAAATACCTTTGCAAATATCGCTTTGATCTCCCTTGAAAGCGTCAAGTCCGATGGTAACTTTCCTCGTGTTTTTAAGTTTCGCTGCAATAGATCTGTTTGCGGATGTTTTCGATGTATTAAAAATTATTGTGTTTCCTGCGAGTAAAATGGGGAAACACGAGCGATTCAACCTGGTTATGGGGCAAACGTCGATATAGCTTTTTATCTCGTTTCGATTAATAAGAAATTAATATGTATTCGTTATACATGAAATTAGGCTACAAAAGACACTTCGTAAAAGCTATCATGCTAATCTGATTCTCATCTTTAAGCACGTCGCCACTAATCCAAACGCCCTAGTTAACACCATGACCTTTATCCGGTGGCACATCTTCATCAATCAACGACAAAGGCAATATCACGTGGTAAATTAAAACAAAAAGGTAAATTAAAAGTAACCACCGAATGACAACATCAAAGACCAAACGGATCAACTTCGCCTGCTAATTAAGCCAAACGAACTTAAGCTGACGGAGGTGGATGCCAGGCGCAAATCACCGGCTGAAATTCACGAAAGCCTTCTCATCCGGCGTTGCGGCCACGGAAAGTCGGAAAGTAAATAAGTTGGCCGAAAATGACGCGGCCGGAAGTCGCTGAACAGGGACGAGACAGGATCGCCCTGGTTGTTTGCTGTTGATTCAGCACGTTCGCCGGTGGCGAACACCTGTTACCGACAACTAGTCTCGAGTTTAATCAAGCTCAGTGTTCCGAAGGAACGACCGTCAAAGCGCATCCTCCTTGAAATTAACGGCAATACCGCGGAAAAGGTGAATTTAGAGTTGGCCACGGGTCTCTTTGACGCTGCCCTCTCATGTCGGCCAAAACTTGCCGCTTATGTCGGATGTCCGCTACAGATCCAGCGGTCATCTTGGATTCAATCCGATAGCGATTTTCGGAAAAGTGTGCCGATATCCGCTAAAGCAAATACAGGATGCCCCAGAATTTAATATTTTAACCACTGCGATCTCTTTGCAGATAATTGAACCAATATTATTAGTAAAATTTTACAAATCACGAGTTACAAGTTAATTTATCTAACAAATACGCTACGATAGTCAGAAATATTTAAAAAAGCAGCTTATGATTTTGAGATTTTTAAATCATAGAATAACACAAATGCATCAGAACAAATGAACCGAATAAGGCAAAGCTGCTGTAAACGTCCAGCATTTCCAACACTGAATAAAATTTACATTTTCCTCGACGATGCTATTATAATGCAAATGAAGACTGCATAGCTAATCTCAAAACAAACTGACTCTAACCAGGAAAACATCGACAGTTAAACTGGCACGATCTTCGTTAAAAAATAAAAACTACCAAATAATCTTTTTGCAGGGTACAAACCTCTGACACGGCAAAGCAACAATAGTAGACTGTACTTGGAGCGAAGAAAAACGGAAAATTTCATTTTCCCCGGACGCTTCAATTATCCTCTCGTTTACACATCCACAACTATCTAACATCCATCTACACCTGTATACACAAGATACACACACGGGCAAGGAAAATAAAACGTGGGTTGGTCGATTTGCGTTGGAAGTTATGAATTTAAATCGTCCAATGAATATTTATACGGTCATTCGGCTGTTCTCTGCATGGCATGTCCCGTTTGTTGCATCCTGCTCATAAGAAAGTCATTGGCGATTTAATGGCCATGCGAAAACTGCGACTCTAACGTATGTATCAGTGGATCGATGGTAGTCGTACCTTGTTCATGACGAAAATCGCTCGTAAACAACGGGACATCGCCTTCACTTTGATGAAACTTTTCACTAAGCCACAAAACAGCTAGTAACTTGTAAGCTAATAACTTGAAGAAAAGCTTGGACAAATTCACTGACGTGTGTAAAAATGGTATTTAGCGGTCCCGAGAGTACCTTTCGCTGAAACGAGGTCGGAATTTAGTTCTGTGTCTATTAAGCCGCTAATGATTCTATACAATTTCGTATTTTGCGATAAATAAATTTATCTATATAAAGGACGGTGCTAAACCGGTTGGACAGAAAAGAAAGCGGTCCATTGCAACTATCGAATTGTATAATGTAATATTATGTATCCATGTAATAAAATATACGTCTATTAATGCAAAGTGGATATTTCGCATTTTGCTTCAGAATGTTTTCCATTTAAACAGGCCTAATATTCGTTGCTACCCAAAAGTTTGATCTTCTAATGTGTGACGCGCTTAAATTCATTTAACCAGGAAAGCTCGAATCCCGCGCGATTTCCTCTGCTGACAACTAGTTTTAGCGTACATATAAATTGCATTGCTCGAGCTACGAATTTAAATTGGTTTTTGTACTAGATATAATAACTTAGCGGGGAAATATTCCAAATGAGTATGTTTTTCTAATATTTTCCTAATCATCTAGTTTGCTTTTCTTCGACATGGAAATCTATAACTATGTATTTAGTATCTACCCAAAGAGCAAAAGCGATTCTAAATAACTGTGTCAATCGGAATGTTCATATTAGGATCAATCTAGCGTGGTGATACAGTTTAGTACAAATGGTGTTGACGGTTTTGTGATTTTCGAAATTGTTGAAATTGTTGATTAAATAACACGTTTTAAAGAGAAAATCAACGGCAGAAGCGTAAAGTAACTAACGTTACCAAGGTGACGACCGCAATGGATAGAGAAACATCCAGCTTTTTGGCAATCCACGCTGTGGAACAGCGGTATTGACTGATTAGAATCGAATCACATGGTAGAAACTAAACGACGTTAATCAGAAAAGCCAGTGCACATTGATGGCAACACGACCGCGAGATTTGTTTCAGATTGCGAGTCATTAAAGGGAAAGGTTAGCCAACTACAGAGCAAACTACTATTGAAACTGACCGTAGCTGTTTAAATCGGTAGAGATTGAACCACTTGCCGTTTCCTAATTACACGCGATGATCATTTTTGGCAATAGTTTCATGGTTGTTAATTTTACCGAGTATATTCTAAATTTGTTCAGATTTGTGGAATTTAATTTAACTAATTACGATGCAGCGATTTTAGGGAAGACGAATAAGAGCATAATAATCGATATAATAGCACAAAAAACATAATAATTGATTAAAAATCAATTCAAATAGAAATCGAAGAATTAGCGGTTGAAAAATTATTGCCATTAAGATCATAATTTTAATTTTCAAATTGATTTCAAAGTTACCACCACTTTTATCGTCAGCTATTAACCCAATTAAAACTAATTAAACCTTATTCCAACATAATTCCATTTAATAACAATTTTCGTCATTTTTTTTTACAAGAAAGTGCACTCTTTTATTCACAATCAGATCATTTTAGCGATCGACATTAGCATTGTAAGAAAAAGTTTTCGGGATTGCTTAATGAGTCAGAGCGTTGGCCAAGCTCCCTGTAGCCTGAAAAGCTTTCCGCAAAGTTTTAATTGCCCGCGACCCCGGTTTGCCCCATTGTTACTTTGCGTCGCGTCGATGACGTTATACAAGGTGGTCATCATTTATTAGGTGTTCAATGATAATACGGTTATATGCTATGAACAAGGAATGGAACTTTTTAAAATTTTTATATCAAGATGGAAAGTGTATTAATCTTTATCTATGCATTAAAAGAGAATTATGTGATAGGAAAAGCTGGTACCAAGATTTATATAACCTTCCAAAAGGTAAAGCTGTATAAGAAATATTAATCAGGTTATATTTTATTCCACTTCTAACTCTTCCTTCTAAAAAGTATTCTACTCGGGTTTTCATTGAATTATTCACTAATCGCTGATCTTATTAAAACTATTAATTCTGTTCTGAAAATATAAGAAAATTCAAATTTTAATTAAATCAATTACATGCAATGGAAATTGGAATAATCAACTTGAATTACGATTAACCATCGAGTATATCATAGTATCGAATTGAGAATTCCTCGATATTCTCTGGATCGACGGTGGCTACAAGAAAATTTAAATTACATGAAAAATTTTAAAGAAAGAAACGCGATATTACCAATCATCGTAGATCTTAATTTAAAAGAAGCCTTCGATTATATAGAATGAAATGAAACGTAACTTGAAATGAAATTCAGCGAACAAGCTTTTTCCAAACGACAATATTATCGAATTACACGAGTCTATAGAGATTACTTTCATAAGCAATTGTTCCCCAAAGGATAATGTTATCGGACAAACGCTCGTATATACACATTAGCGTGCAATTGTTTTCACATGGAAGCGAATCACTGGCAATTATTAATTCTCTCCCAAGTGAATACGTGGAACCCGGTAGTCCCATAAGAATTCCACGTAAAATATGATATCACACTCGAGCATGCACGAAAATTATAATGAATATACATAGGTGTTCAGTGCGCTCGTTCAAGATAAAATTGTATCAGGCATCTCTTTATGCGGACCCAGAAAGCAGTGATTCTGAAATAAGGACTATGGTTTGCAAAGAGAAATCGAAATTACCGTAACTACCGAAAATATAAAACTCCTTGAGAAACAAAAATTTTTTTCATATTATTCTAAAATTTTGCATTGTATTACTCTATCATAAAATAACATTGTATCTATTGATTCTCACAAAAAAGGTGAAAAAAGACATGCTTTTATTAAATTACATGAATGTATATTCGAAGCTAATTTTCAACATGCTTGGCGGCCATATATTGATACACTGACTGAACAACATATTCATAAAAATCTGAGATGTTCTTCAGGTGAGGGATTTATTCTAAATAATAATACCCATTTCTCTACACGCATTCCACAAAAACATGCGTTTGCACACACATACGATCCACGCACATCTATCATCACCCGGTAAGAACTCGATGCTACTGCCGCAATCCAGCGAGTGGCGATCGCGATCGAATCGTCAAACCCGATTCACGTAGGCCGCTATTATTCGAAGCGAACTACCCGAGGGATGTATTGCACGAATCCACGCGATCCACTCGCGACAACCAAATAAAATCCGATTTGCATCGATGTTTTCCCGGATGCTTTTGGGAAAAACTCGATCGGTTGGTCGGTAGCCGCGTTGTTAAACCGCGAGCCGCGTTAGGCGTGGTTCACGCAGCGTGAAACGAACGCGGCGGGATTTAAAGCTGGCTCACCTCCGACCTGGCTCGCTCGAAACGTCGATGGACAGCTGCCACTCGTAGTTCCGTGTAATTAGATGACGCGACTCGGCTGCGTTTGTCACTGTCAAAAAGCCGGCAGAACTGTTGATCCTCCGGAATTTATCGCTCGAGAGGTAACTGCTCGCCGCGCCGTTTCGCGAGCTAACGCTCCGATACAATGAGTTTTCCAAAAGGACCGTCCACGTTTTATGGCGCTGTTGGTCATTCAGAACGGATAGTTGTTTTCGCAGCTCGTTTCGTTCAGAGTGCTCTACGATTAACTTGTTCAAGTGTGTGTCGCAATTGGGAGATTCAAGTGTGAAACTATAAAATGTAGGTTTGTAGATCTTATAAAAATGTTGAGTTACAGACAGGTTTAATGAATGAAGGAATCTCATAGATGATTAATACATTATTAAGAGGTTTAACCTCTTAACCTACAGCATAGTTTGAGAGACGTGATACGTCAATGTCATTAACTTATTATTTACTTTAAGATAATAAATCTTTCTTGTTCGATGATCAATTGGTAATAATTATTTATCAAACATCTTGTAAAATAAAATAGGTTATACCTTACACACGCATTTATGTATCAAAAGATATGTGCGATTTGCACAACTTCGAGCGCTCAGTCAAACCGTGAAATGGCTCGACGTGTGACCGACCATATTGTTGTTTATGGCACGCGCTATTCCAACTTAATCGTGAAGCAAGGGATTAAGAGTCAAAGACCAAAGGTAAAAAACCGTTCACAAAATTTCGTACGTCAAATATACATAATGATGATCTGTCTATAACAGCCCTAAGATGATCGATGGTCAACCCCAGTCTTGCCATTCGATTTTACCGAAACAAGTAACGCGACAACAACCGAGTCAAATTGGTCGTAACTAAATTTGATATCAATCATCCTGATTTTAGCCTGTCCAGAGTCTAGGCCAGAGTGGATGGAACTAACTGGCGGGGGTGCGGTGTGTTATGCCCCGTCACGTCTGGGCAAACTAGTACTGCGTATCACTGGATTTCCAAGAGTCACTCAACAGTGTCATCAGAGTCAACAACAAGAGGACAGTCACCATCGCGAGACGAGACACTTATATCTCGGCTTTCACCACCCCTGGGACAGAGACTTGTGGAAAAGTTGGATTAAACAGGTAAGTCAAACAACGTGACAGAACAATTTACAACGAGGAAATTTCGTTTCTATATATCGATCACAGTCTTAAACATTTTCTTTCTTTACTCTTTACTCTTTTCTGTTTTACTTCTTTTTGCTATTTCTTCAGTGACTGTGGCTCAAAGGAAAAATTGTATCAACCAAAGCGTAAAAACAGAGTATGAGGATGGATATACAGGGAGTTTCAGATGGTCTCGATAAATTATCCTAAAAATTTTAACCTGAATAAAGTTTCTATGGTTATCGGTCAGTGGTTAAAGGTAGTAGAATACGGTATGAAAATTTGATCGCTTGTTTCTGAAATATCCTGTATTTTTTAATTTTTTTTTTAAGATTTTAGGGTTAGTGGATCGTAGATTTGTTAAAATAATGAACTGCAAGTCGAGGCAACCATTCAACAAATTTCTCATACGCGAATATTTAAACGAAAACTTCCCCACGACTGTACAGTTTTATCACTCGTTTCCCCGCATCAATATTAATTAATTTTAATCGTTAGCGTTCACAAGGGTTTTCGCGAAATTAATTCTAATTATCGGCATTAAGCTCTCCGCGGGTAGAAGACGCTCGGCCAAAACGTGGAAGAGTTTAATCGCTGAACGCGTTTCACCGAATTGCGGACGAAGGGGGATTAAACGAGTTGCCAATTTCAATTAAGAGCACGATTACAAAGAAACCGTCCCTTCGCCCCGAAGAAAAGCCATTCGGCTACGGTCAATTTAATTTCCAATCTAATTTTTAACGCTTGCTTCCACCCAAGAATATTCTATTCTTCCCTTAAAGAACCATCGCTAAAACAGAATGAAATGGAACGAAATGGAATTGAGCTTCGTTCGAATAATTTGGAATAAATATTTATCGTGGTCGCGTTTGCTCCGCGCGAAAGCTCTTTGCTTGTTCGTGGAAAAACTCGAAAGGGATATTTGAAATTTTGTCTCGAAGAGTTTCGAGATTGAAGGTGAAATTGTTTCGTTTTAGAGATTTTTCTATGTGCACTGTACGAATAGTTTGTGTACGGTACGATGGAATGGGGAATAATGTGGTGAAAAAATAAATGGGAAATTTGAGCTGAAATTGGGAGAGAATTGAGTTTGAAAATTGAGGGGACACGTGTTTTTGTTTGTGGCAGTTTTGAGGGGAATCTTGTACGACGAATTTTAATACAAGTTCTCTTGTACAATATGCAAATATTAATAAGGAATAACCAAGGTATAAATACAATTTTTGTTCTAATAATGCATTCAATACAATTTATTGTAAATAAATATAATATTTGACTTTGCAACGCGTGAGGAAGTTGTCAAATAAAATTGACTTTGACACGAAACTCTCACGCCGCAACTTTAGCAACAAACAGTGCACTGAAAGCAATATAAAAGAAGTAGAAAAGTAGAACGAAGAAGAAGAAGAAGAAATGAAGAAAGATAAAAAACGTGTCAAAAGTAAGATGACTTCCGCAAGAGGAATATCAAAGTCGAAATCAATCTTCGAGGGGCGAATGTTTGCCAGACAATCGCGACCGACTTAAACTTTAAGCTTCTGCCGGCGAAAGCAATTCCAGAGAAGCTGGCTAGGCTAACTCGCGGAAGAATGAGCGATCCTTATCCTTGCCGCTTGAATTTTGCATGGCATCCTGGAAACGAACACCCTGCTCCTGGACCAGACGAACCGAGGCTAGGGGCTTTCGTTATAATATTCACAAAGCGAGAAAGAGTGAGAGAGGCAGGTAAAGACAGCTATGTGAAAATGAGGTGTAGCTATGAAGAAATCGTAAGTTTTCGCCGACGTTGCGGACAAAAAGATAAAAGGATTTTCTAAATATTCCTTAGTTTTCTTATGAGCACAGTATAGTTAGAGATTTACGTGCTTACGAGAAACGACCTATTTTCCATTACAAATATTACAAATTAAAAATGTCTGTTGATATTAAAAATTAAGAGGTATAGGTACATGTGATAACAAATTTCTCATTTCGCGTTAAATTCAATGTTCATTTAAATGAGAAACGATACTTCATATGTACCAACATAGTACTCATTCATGTCGTTTATCTTGAAACACTACATATTAAGCAACAATATAATATTTTATGTCCATAAAATCACTCCAAAATCAATGTCGATTCTCTGTATTCACTTAGACCTGCACTGCTGATTCCAACGACATTTCTGGAAGGTATAAAATCGACGTATCTCACAATAAAGCGGTCATTTCGAAGGTCCACCACTGGTGCAATATTCACGATCGTAGCGCACGTGTTCCCTCAGAATCGAGAATTCACCAGCCGCGCGAGTCTGAACGAGATTCAATAAAGTACCTGGAAAGTCCAGCGGCCGAACCATCGAAGGAGATCAATGCTTTTGCATTTTCCGCAGACAGAGATCGTTATCCGTCGCTGGCTAGACGCGGAGGGAATCGAACAATCGCGTCGATATTTGTTTGAACGCTGGTCACAGAACTGACTTATGGGATTATATCCTTGCTTGTAGCAGGAAGCCATTGACCCGGGCAGCTCTAGCCGACTTCGAGGTCCGTTTTCTTAAAAAGATACCAGTCGTCGATTCTCTCTCTGGTTGCATTCACCACGAGACCCGATACCCTGTCAGGAATAAAGAAAATCCGTGGGTTCAATAAACGGCCCGCTCTAGAATTCAATCGGCATCGCCCGCTCGATATTTCATATTTCTCGATATTAGTGCACGAAACTTCGTCGAGTAGTTTCTGCGTGCACACGCGGACGATTGCGGTTTCCGGAGCCAATAACGGGGGGGGAGGGGGGGGGGGTCACGACTCGATGATTACGATCGTGTGGCTCGTCGGACCGATGGCATGTCTGTGGAATGATGAAAAAGAAGTTTGGTGTTAGGGTTTAGGATTTCGTGGGTTTTGTTTAAAAATTGATAAATAAAAGTGAGATATGTGGATCAAAGTATAGGAAGACTATAAATTAAATCATTTATTTACTTCTTCCGAGTTTTCTGCTGCCACACATATCGGTTTTGATATTCCACGCACTAGCTGTTAAATACCCGCAACGATATCTTTTTTTTTTGTATCCTTATTCATCAAGCCGTCTGAGGCTTAATTATGTATTTACGGCACTTGCTTGTTCAAATCTTTTGTTATCTCGAAATAAAGGACGACCCTGTAGCACATTACAAAGATTAACATTCGGATGAAATCCGATCAAGCGAATAATCCGTAAGCAATTTTATAGCGGGGGAAACATTGACAAAGAGCGGAGAGGAAGCGACGCAAAGGGAAACGATAGAAGATAATACCGTTACGGGATGTCGATCCAGGCGGGCCACTGAATCAGAAAGGTGCACCGTACATTCGCAAATGAGGCCAAACACGCGCATCCGCCGCGTTTTGATGCAGCTTAATCGAATCGTCCCACCAATAACGAAGAGATGCCGGAGTTGCCCGTGTGCACCATAGTTGGCTAGGTGTTGTGGACACTAATCCACAGGGACCAATTCGATTTACGCGTTCGGGCGTCTCCGAAATTGTACCATAAACGCGAACGATTACCGATCACACACGGGTACCACCAGGTTCGATAGTGGAGCTTCGTGTGGTTCTTTGAACTTTGCTTGTGAAACTGGGTTAATTATAGCTGAAAGGAAGCAGGATGAAATGATGATGAAAATAAATGTCGCGTCGTGTGTTATTGTTTGCGAGTTTCTGAATATTCTCGAGGTTAGGTGCCATACTGATGAACGATTTTTCTCATTCTTTTTGTTATCGAACAGAGAGCGATGTGCACGTGGCGAAAAAAATTTCTAAATTCTTTAACACGACTGGAAAAATTCAATATTATGTAAATGGAATGTGAAATCTGTAATGTAAGGGATCACGCATATATCAATTTGCAGTATATAAAATCTATAAAGACGTTTCCCTCCCGAGAGGAGGTCGACGACGCGACGCGTCAAGTGCCATGGAGAAATCAAAAGAAGGAGCGTCTTTTTATATCTCAGCCGGATAACGACGGAATGATCGAGAAATCGAAAAGAGCTACGAGAAGACAATTGGGAATAAGAAAGACGATGGTTGATGCTATCGAGTGATTCAGAGCACCGAAAACGGGAGGAATTCGAAATGATGCAAACATTGGCCTAAGGGCGTTGTCGGAATATGAAATCACGATGAACAAACTTTAATATCCAAATGTAGATCACGGAATGTCAGTATTGGCCGCAGGAAAAGACAAGAAAGCGGTTGGAACGTCTTTTGTGTTCCGTCAGAAGCGTTGCGAAAACGTTTCGCGTTATTGCTTCTCTACGTATATATGTACCTGCTGGCAAACTGCTAGTTATTCGGGATATGCGCGGATCGATCTCTTATCTTAGAACGATAGAAGTCGAGTTGTCTGCGCATTTCCAATTCTTTCCAATTTATATGTCACAAAATCGTAGAAGCATAAATTTAAAAACCTGTTTTATTGTATTCTTTTGTATTTTTGTACTTATATACATAGAGAAAGAAGCTACAAATATTACGAGAATACAACAGTTACCTATTTTATTAGTTATACGTCACAATTTCGAAAATGCTGTAGCGTAATAATTAGACTACGGACTTTTACGCAAATTCATAGTTCTATGAATACAACATTCTGCGTTTGTGAATAATTTCACAAAATCGAATGTTCAGGGTGAAAATGGTGGATCGTGTCGCAAAATGCAAATATTAGCTGGGAAATTTTGCAAGTATTTCGGACGCAGGTGCCCAGGTGAACTGGTCGGCATTAACTATATTAGCTGGCAGACATAACATGAATTATGGAAGAGGATTTATCCCCTTTCCCTCTAGCAGACAGCAACTTTGATGGCTTCAAGTATCGACGTTACGGTAGCCGTAACAGCTTATAATCGCCTATTACCAATACTGACGCACGGTATTAGACAAATTAACCTTAAACAAACTAGTGAACAATTTGTCCTATGAACTTTGAATGCGTTCTTCGTAGATTATATATCCTCACGTTTGCATATCGACATTACGACATACTCTTCTCATACTTAATAATTCAACGATCCGTCGTTCCTACTCCTTTAATGTTTTATACAAATATTTTGTTTCATAACGTGGCAGTTCATATAAACGTTGTTTTTTCTCGTTGCATATAACCAAATCTACTGCTTCTCCGCGTTAGCGACCGCTCGGAACAGGAGATAAATGAGCAGCAACCGCATTATCATCGAAACACCAGGACATGACGTGGATCAAAAATTAAACGATCCCAGGCATCGTCGTTTCGTTAGGTCGGACACTTTGACGGGAAACGAGGAAAGCAGGAAAATGGCCAGCGCGTGCGTTGAATTATTCAGGGATGAGCCAACGACACACGCAGCTCGAGTAGGAGAACCCGAGCGCGCCATCCTATTTGTATCGTTGATCGGTGAATATTTAGCGACGATATTTATCCGAATCATGATCTCGTATTTCGTTCCAGTGTGTCACGTTCACATGGCTACGTTCGATCGTTCAATCGACTAAATCAAAATCAATATTCCTCGCAACAAATTCTAGTGACGCGTTGCTGCGGTCCCTGTTCGATCTGGCGAATACAAAGTTCTGTTTGCACCGCTTTGATACGTGCAAGAAACTTGCTCGATCATTGCTCACAAACTTGCACACTTCTGAACGGCAAGCGAGATATTTTGAGCTTGTGTATCGTTTTATCGATGGATGAACACCATGTACGATGGCAAGAGTTGATAGCAGCAGATTGAAGATTGGATATACGAAAGTTGATGTGAGCAAATACCAAAAGTCTCGATCACATTGGTCGAGTTACCTACCTAGATTCAAGTGATTTAAATTAATGGATCAAATTAGTTCCAATGAAACTTGAAACTAAATTGTATAAACTGTGCAACTGTAAATACACATAGCGTCAGGGAATTTAGAGAACGCAGACAGTGGGCGATTATTCGCATCTCATGTACCACTGCATCATTAATTAATCGTATTCATTACGTTTCATGCCTGTGGGAATTCGGTGTGCGTCGCCGAAATCGAAGTGCCACGCATTCATACATACTGTTTTAGAACATTTGCTATATCAGTACGTATTCAAACTCACGGAAAATTAATCTAAATGTTGATTATCCGACGTGCAACGATAATTAACGCAACAAAAGGAAATTAACGTTATCATAAACGTTATGTGGGTAGGGTTCGCTTACAAGCCTTTGTTTCAGAAGGTTATCTGTTTGAAAAAAATGTTCCACCGAGCATCAGAATTATAATAATAAAATATTGGAAACATATGAAATATTAAAATGCGATAACAAACGATACCTGTTCAATCGTCCAACGAACAAAAATCCTGTTCTACTCGCATTTCGCACATCACTCGTTAACACACGACACGTGTCTCGTTCAATTTTATACTGGCACGCCTCGTCGAATTTATTTCGTGGTCAACGATGCTTCCACTGTAACGAGACATTAAAATTTCCCAACCGATATTATTGTGGAGCAGCGGTGACACAACGATGCTAAATGTTTAATTTATTTTTCGAACTCGCAAATTTACGTCGGTATTCTTCGGACGATATACGTACGTACCTCGAAACGAAAAATTGCCATTCGCCATTCGGGCATCGTGTTTCGGCCTAATTCCCATACGTTCGACGGCCAGAGAAAAGGAAACGACTCTTCGGGGGTTGGTAGAGGATGAACGGAACTATCAGCCACACGAATGGCTGGAAATTAGGACTAGCAGTTTTTCGGCTATTTATTGCTCGGGCTTTGAAGTTATTCGAAAGCTTTCAGGAAGTTACTGTACCGCTCTCTTTCGGGTTCACGGTATAGAGGTAGATTTTGAGATTTGTCGGCGATTCGGTCAGTTCTATACTCAGTCCTTGTGTGTTCAAATTGTAATGTGCACGAATTTTATTTCTTTCGATGTTCTGCTGAATTTAAATGAAAAATTCTGATGATCAATGTCGGAATGAATAAAGCGATGAAAAAAGGAGCAGAAGGTTTAAAAAGCTGATTTCATAAAAATTGTTTCTCGTAGCTACTAAATGTAGCGGGGCTGTAAATTTCCATTCTTTGTTCCGATAATCCTCCGAATCTGAATACTGATCCTTATGTCATTATACCGACAAGAGCCCATTTTAATAATCGTTTAATAAACTGCTTTCAATCGAGATTCTATACCGGATTCGGTACAATTAAACGTAAAGAAAACCGAGGCGGATAACGGTGCTCAGAGCCGCGATACTTACAAGCGTCTCCAATTTCGAAGTTGTTCGAGAAGATATAAAGTTCAAATGGCGATTTCAGTCGTAAATCTTCGATTGGATCGTCGAGGTCTGCGGCGAAATCCACTGTAAATCGCGAAAGTTTCTTCTTAATCGCTGAAAGGCAGTTCGCGAAAGTTACCGCTTACAACATCCCTTCGATTTCCACCACCTCTCCCGACCGACCCCCTCCACCCCCTGTTTCTAACTGTTCGTCCTTAAAAGTCTTAACATCGTTCGAATGTAATACAGACGTCGAATTTTCCAGAACTGAGGAACTTGCTCGCGATCTTGGCGCGATAAAAAGTTTGTTATCGAGCCGATTGTTTCGACGTTTGATAGCTTTGGTTAAAAATGACGTTTTAATGCCCACACGTTTAAATTTCCGTTTCGAAATTTCATTTCGAAAGAAACGGAATATTTGATGGAGTAGATTTTATTCTGTTGAGATATGTATAATTTTCTGCGCTGGACTGGGTTAAATGCGTGGTAGAGATGCTTGTATGTGAGTGTCGGTGTGTGAAAGTGCGTGTGCGCGCGGCGTCTCGAAAACAGATGAGTGTAAACTAGTCAGTCGGTTAACAGTCGGGTATGGAAGAAAGTGCTGAGACGCGTGCAAGTGTGTATCGATGAATATATAAGAAATCGTCCATGAAATAAATATATTACTATTTTAATATGAATCTTCAGTGTAAATATAGTGCTCCTATAACATTATTTCGACTTCAAAGATTCACAATTCTCAACATATTCTTCCCAATAGGTTATATGCTTTCTTTCTTTTCATACATGGCATAGACAATACCATTCGCAGTGTACAATAACTTTTTGTATTACACGTATCATACAACGGACCAATTCTTTTGCTTTTCTTTTAAGCAAAAGAAGTTGAAACAAATTTTACAGTTCGCTCGATGCTTAGGAAACGTTTCATTTGTAAACTCAGTTTATTAAGCGGGAAGCAAAAAAATTGCAGAAAATGCTTCGTTTGTGGTTCAGGTGTACCGAGAAGAAAAGTAGACCTCACCCTCTCTGGGTGAATTTCGTCAAAGCTGGACCCTTAAGAGGTTAATCCTTCCACGCTCCCTACGTCCGCCATTTCTTGCTCATTAATTCAAAAGAATCTTTCGAAACTTATCCGCAAAAGACCCGCGAAACGTTCAAAGATCGAAAACAAAAGGAAAAAAAGAAGTCGCTACTCGGCTTTCAGCGAGTCTCTTTGATTTATTTCCAGCTTAGGCATCCATCCCCCTTAGCGTGTTGAGTTTTCTCGCTTCGGCGTCGAGTGACATTCCGGCTTCCGCCATTATTCCGTCGGAGGATCGTCTCTAGAGGGAGCGAGTTACGGACACGAGTTCACATGAATTTCCGCTCGTTAGCAAGCACACAAAGAGGAGACACAAACGCGTGCAGAAGAGATCCGTCACCCTTCCTTCATCCTCGGCTTTTTTTTTCCTTTCTTCTGTGTAAAAATCGTCTTCAAGGGTCCTTGAAACGTTGAAGAGTACCGCGTGACACGATCAAAGAATACGTACTGATTAAAGTATACTCTTCCGGAGAAGCGTTCGCGCGAAACTATCGCGCAGAGGGTAAACTCGTCGAAGCTAAATCGCTTTAACGGCTGTCGTGTACGTCCTGTGCGTCCTATTTAACATTATTTTAACTCTTGAAGAATTAAAAAAAAGAAGGAAGTTCTTAGATTGATAAAATTTTACTGTGTATGCACGTTGGACTTGCTGATCGATCGAATAACAAAATTCTTCCAGTGCACGAAGTTTATACTCTTAGTGAAGTACTGGACTAGAAATGTCCAAAATGTCTCACACGCGAGGAAGTTCCAGAATCTTTTTCAATCTCTGACCAGCACCGGCTGTAAATCTTAAATCACGCTCGAACACTATTCAACCATAGAACTCGTGCGACGTGCACAACCGATTGCGCGCTTCCCAGCATGTCGTCCCTTCAAATTCAGACAATTTTAAAACTTTATAGAGAAGAGAAATTTCTCGGGACGCAGCTTTCCACGAAAACAGGCGTCAAATGACCAAAGCTCGAGTAACTACGAGTCGGTAACTGACGTTCATCACGGATGCAGCAAAGATTTAGAGAGCAAGAAAACCAGTTTTTGCCCTACGCTGATTTTCAAAAAATTCTCGCAGTGATAAGAATCTTTTCCAGTTGCTACAAAGAAGCAGGCAGAAGGGTAATAACTCAGGTGACATTCTCGACAATTTGTCATAATAATAAATATAACTATTTGTACATTTTTTCTCAACTAAAAGCACATTTACACTTCCATAGTACTACTCTTTGACGTACAGCGCAGACGAGTACAAGACAAAGCAAGTATTTCGTCTGTGGTAGTGGAGACGCGTGTTTTAGTTGAGGAAAAACTTTGCACTTCCAGGGAACGTCGCTTCTTCCCGTTCGAAAGTTACGAAACGGCTTTTAATCAATTTCTCGAGGAAATCACGTTTGTACCGTGTTTCAAATTTATGGATCAGTGTACGAAAGGAAAGATCGTGGTTAAAAGAATTGTTCGATGAAAATTATTAACAATCCGTGATTGCTGGCGCCATCTACAGCCGGTAAGAAAAGCGGAAAGAAGTAATTTGCGTTTGGCCGTAAAAGCAGCGATCTGTAAAGAGTTGAATTACTGAGAAAATAAATTATTTATCTAGGAGCGCTATTATAGCGTATTTACTAACAATGGAATTTAGTACAGAAAAAGTTAAACATTTTTGTTCAAGTTAATGTAATTATTACATACTACTAGATTACAATTGCATTAGAAAAGTATCGAAATTTCTGTTAGACTGCTTTTCATAAAATGTTTATTACGACCACTATTTAAAAAATTTACATTTAGCAAATTTGGAAAGTTAGATTTTCAAATTTTAATTCTAACGTAACTTCTTGAGAAGACTCCTTCTCGCGTGTCGAAGTCTTCTTTTACTTGCAGTCTGAAAATCAGTATGAAATATTTATAAAGAAGAAGATCGAACGCCAGACACTAATAATAAATAAGCTGAATTCCACTCCATTTGAATGCTTGTTTATTTCTACAACGATGAAAATTTAAGATTTCTCAAAACTTTATACCAAGACACGTATCTCTGTATATTTCTTTTCCAATGTTGAATGTAATTTTCTTCGATTCTCCGTTGACCTCTAACTCTTCGAAACTTTATATCTCGCGTATTTTCTCTCCTCTTTTTCTCGAGGGAAGCTTAAAAAATATTTCCTACTCGCGGTAACATTCCTTTTCTATTATTTCTAAGTAAACTGGGCTTACACTAGTATCGCTAGAAAACATTTTCACTATGACGTGTCCAATAGAAAAGAAACAATTAAAATATTGAATTCATTAATAATATTAAAAATAGTATTATATAGACTCGATGAAATTTTATTTATTTTATCTAAAAACAGAAGGTAACGTTATCTATTACATTCCATTGCATTTATTTAAGCCGATGCAGAAAAATTTCCCTTCAATTCTTCTGCATCGGCTATTTTCGTCGTTCAGAAATCGATCGAGACGAAACAATATCCTGCACTGATCTCTTCTTTTTCTCTCTTCAAATTCTCTTCTGTGTCTCTGCCATGAGACGCGTTACCTTTCCGAATTGACGATCGTTCGTGATCAAAGTGATTGACCCTGCAGAATCGGTGCCGGTGGCCATGAAATTCGTCGACCTGTTTTTACATTCCGAAAGAGTCCGACTAAATTACGAGTTTCATAATTCATCGCGTCGTACATCGATTTGAAAGCTCTCTGGTCGGTGCACATAAGCGAGAAAAAGAGAAGGAAGGAAGGATCGACAGACAGAGACTCGTCTTCGCTTCGGGGCGAATCCAGCCTCGAGTGGCTGGAAGCTTGGAATTGCGGACAGAATGCGTCCGTTCGAGCTAGATGCTTGCTCTTCCGATAAAGATATTAAGTAACGAACTGGATCGACGAACGGGACTGCTCGTTTTTCCAACATTTTCCTTGTCTTTTCCTCGCTCTGACACGACAACACAGATATTTCCTCAGTTGATGGCGCTTCCAGGTTATTAGGAAGCTTAGACAGACGTCGTGACGTTTTTTTAATGCTAATGCCGTTGATGGAACAACGAGGAACGGGTTAACACAGTTACGTTATTCAAGATAATGTAACAAAACAAATAGAATACGATATTTTTATTGGAAAATAATTATTTCGATAAAAATTTTATCGAAATTTCTACGATTATCGTGATGTTCTGATAGAATCCTTTAAAACTCACAAGGTTCTTAAATATCAGAAAAAAATCCCCTTTGAAAGCAAGCAAAAATTTTCTTTCAAAATAATTATCGTCGGAGATCCAACAAGGGTTCTTACGTCCCGTGCATGCTATAAACTTGTACTGCAGTTCGTTATCCTAAACGTACTCATACCTTGCGTCTCTCCCCAACCTATGCCAAAAGCACTTACTCTATCAGAAACCATCGTCCCGCGTATCGTCGATTGGCTGTGCCAACCTAGAACACCGATAGAACCCTCGAAAACAGGAACTGGAGGACCAAGGAACGAGTTTATCGACTAGAGCACGGAAGAATGCTTATCTCGTTATTCAAATATCGTCATGGAGCTCGCGTGTATCAAATATCTGCTCCGCTTTCGCGTTACCACGCCGCGACATCTACCACCCCCTCTGTTCCACCTCCGATAAAAGACTTCTCGCCGAGGCAGAAGGCCGTTCCTCCCGCCAAGTCGAAGTTCTGTTTCCGCCGTATCCCCAGGACACTTCCTATATTTCCTCACTGTATTTCTGGCTCGCTGTTCCTATTCCCCCACCCCCAATCCCCAGTTGTTCGCCCCGTAAATTGCGACAGAGCAGAAGATACGGCCGGGGGCCTTATCTCACCTGACGCGACTCCCAACTTTTTCTGGAA
Source organism: Bombus bifarius (assembly GCF_011952205.1). Lineage (NCBI taxonomy): Eukaryota > Metazoa > Arthropoda > Insecta > Hymenoptera > Apidae > Bombus > Bombus bifarius. The sequence goes on along the minus strand of NW_022884511.1, from coordinate 1,363,985 downwards.
TTTCCCGAGCACCGCCTCTGTTTGGATCAAACGAGATGGCTCGGCGTCCACTCGAGGATCGGTGCTCCAGGTGAACTAGGTCGTTGAACCGTTCTGTTAATCGCGAAGGATATATCGATTAGAGAGTAGTTATATATGGGGAAAAATAACAGTGCTAGTAAGTTTGGTAACGGTATAATTTATTTCAATATCGTTCACGCCAACACAAAATCAAGCATGATACTTCGTCAGTCTACATGCACGCAGTCATCATTCGTCACTAAATCTTCTCGTCACAACGACTCTCTTTCACGCCGACCACACTCCTTGACAACGCTGACAACACCACCCCCAACGAGGACAACACTTTCCGACCACGCTGGTGTGACGTCAATCCACATCTGAGGCCAGATGTGTGTAGGTCCTTATCGCGTAACCCCAGTAACCCCCAGAACCCACCATAAACTTAAACTTTCAGTTTATTAATCTCGTAAGTGTTATCGGTTTATGGATAGTCCTTGGAATAGTCCTTAGATTTATTGCACGTTCTTACAAATTACGTAGAAAGCGGGTAGTTACCTAATGGGAAAAACGAATATTTGTCCAACGGAAAAGCTGATTTTTCCCATGAACAATGTCACCTGCGAGCTACGTTGGTAGGAGGCTTCCTCCACCTATCTTCATTTATTAACGTGGGCTATAACCAATTGGCATCGCGGATCGTTACCCTCACTTTCCCTAACGAAAAGTGTGAACAATGAATCCGCGTTGTTAGTTCAAAGGGCACAACCACACCGAGCTTTCCTTCGTAATAATACGAGAACACCTCTGGACTGAAACTAAAACCTCCCATCAGTCAACATCTCTCAGATCAGTCGCGAAAACTGTGCTTATTAAGTTGTGTTATTCAATAAAGTTCGATAGGAAAGAAAGATAGTAGTTGCGTTACGGCTCAACCTTCTTGTCTTTAAATCCTAAGCCTTAATTTTACGTAACACTGGCAACAATGAAAGCTCCCCAACTCACTCACGGCTACCTTTTATGCCCTGGCTCCGGTATACCTGGCACGCACATGTCCTATGATCAAATAGACCTTAATTACTCAGGGTTTTCTTCCGATACTACATATATTTATTTGTAACATGAAATATCTGTATTTTAATTTACTTACGCATTACGTGTATTGGAAAAGTTACACAAATTTTACTTTTTAATAGAAAATGAAATAGATATATTATGAATTAAGTAAATATATTATAAAATATTTGTAGAGTAGAAAATAAAAGCTATGGAGAGCGTGCAATTTGTATCAAATATCATCAACTATGTTAGTACTGAAGTTAACAATGTACAACGGTGTGCAGAAGTTTTCATTTAATAAATGGCGATATTTCAAAGAATTTTAGCTAACATTGTATAGAGATGTTTATTGTTCTACTATACAGTAGACTTTTGTAAAGAGATTTCTAATGTATGCTTCATAGCTCGTAAGCCAAGAGCTCGCACGGAGAATCCGCACTCCGGCGTACAAGTTTCCGACGCGTCACTCATTTTTACGACCGACTTCGCGATGTCGAGATCGCATTTCCCTTTTCTCCTTTCGGTTTTTTCTGCCGCGGTGGCATACTGTATCGCGCCGCTGTTTTATATCCCCGCGTTTGCATTTCACGCTGCGCGAAGCGTGTCGATCCAATCTCCAGTTGTTCGAACAAGTACCACAACAAGCAATACGCAACTATATACGTTGCGCCCGTTCATTACCGTCCACCTCAGTTTTCCCTATGATCGTTCGATACGTCTACGAGGTTTCCTTCATAGATTACCATCGCTTCTATTTTCCCTCCTCGATGGTAAAAGAAATTCGAACGTTTCGATTTTAAGAGATTTTAATTAGAACAAAGATAAAAGATAAGCATTTGAAATAGCCAGTCATTTCAATCGCTTTATTGCATAGTAAATTTAGCATTAAATTTTACCTCACTCAAAAAGCATCGACGTGTACAGGCTCGTTCGAAAATAAAGAGAACCAGCTGCAAGTCATTAATTACTCTGTCCTTGGCTCAATGATCGTAATGCAACGAATAATCGCTTCACCGATGTTTAATTACAGAATCATGCCTCGATGTGGTTGTAACAAAAAAGAAAGAAAGAAAAGAAACGTAACGTACCTACGTAATTGCTAATTAACAAGTGTCAATTAAACGTGAACAAAGGGGCCGGCAAAATATACTCCAATAAATGCGGTGTTATGTACTCTGGAAGAAAAGTGACATAACAAAGGTTGATAAGTTCCGCATAACATAACTGAAATTGATGTGTCTTTAGTAACTTTTAATTGCCTGATCGGAGAAGTTTCTGGTTAAGAGACGACCCAATTGACGGGTTACGATGAAACGAGGAATAGAACGATAGTCGTTTGGAAGCTCGATTAAACTCGGCCGTGTTTAAAACGAGTTTATGCCATGAATTTTACAAACAGGCAACCGATCGAACGCGTAAACGTCTGCTTTCATCGATATTTTTAGCTCACGGAGGAACGTTCGATGTTTTTGCACGATAACTTTCCACAGAAAGCGAAGTTTAACATTGCCGGTTCTTTCTCGCCACAAGTCGGAAGTTTGTTTGCAATTTTCTGTCAACGGAGACAGCCAATTTTCCTTCAGTTCGATCGAATATTCGGCATGGTCGTTGGTTTCTTGTACATGTGTGTTCATCGTGTACATGTATACTTTTCTTTCATTTTTCTTTCGTTTCTCTTCCCAGTAGTTCGATATCTAGCCGAAATATCGAGAAGTATAAATGCACCTCACGCGAAAATTTATCGCCGCGACATTGAATAATGAAAATAAAAAAGAAATTGTCGGATGAAAATTTCTCGCAACTAGCGCAATCTCTATTTTCTATTAATTACTCCATTAATTGCAAATCCTTGCGCAACACGAAGTAGATATTCCCTTTAGGTATGACGAGCAATTAACGAACGCAGGTTGCAGCGTTTCCAGCTGAAAATTTACGCGAGCCACGACTACCGAATGTTTCGCCTCTGAATCAATTTCAATTAAACGTTTGACGATTCGAGTTGATGTCAGTTTTCAGGTCGCAATTCTAATTAATTTCCATCCGCGTTACGGACCGACTAATGGGGCTATTGACGCAGGAATAACGCGTTCGTAACTACTATTAAAAAAATGGAAACAATCGAAATAATCGAAGTGAAATAACTCGTTAAAAATGAAATAATCTGAGTGATAAGATCAACGATTAGACACGTTTGTTTAATTTCTCTGTTTTCATTGTTCCTCGTTACAATGTAGCCACGAAATTAATATAAAGTTTAGTTACCTGCAGAGCTCCCAATTAGTTCCAGTGTCATACATGTAGGCCACTGACCTAGAAAATCTCTATACCTCTGCCACATTTTCACAATAGGGTGCCAGAAATATCAGTTTAGACGTCGCCCGGCTTCCTACGGGTGTGTGCACATCTATAGGATTTCAGAATAAATTTCTAAAAATTGACAATCTTAACGGTACTTATTCAGACACTAAAATTCTTAATAACATCTTTTCAAATTTATGGCAACAGAGTTGAAAATATTTTTAACTCGACTTGTGCGATACGGCTCAAAATGTATCCCAACATTTATTTACTTTTAACCATAAGATAAAAGTTAACGCTTTCAAAGGAAAAGTCGTTCTTAATCAGCATCTCAACTTCGTTAGCCGGGTGCCTCAACAAGTTTGATTAAATTTTATTCAGTGACCCTTTTCGCTCGGCCAAGAGTCCCGAGAATTTTGGTGGCATCGCGAAACATTCAACTAGACTCGTATTTAAAATGTAAAATCTTCGTCTCAAACTTCCATAATTCCTGTTTTGAGTCCCAGAGCACGTTGTTGTCGAGTTTTCCCCTCGCTGAACTGTCCTCCTTGCCGTGCGAAACGATTTATAACCATCGTTCGCCAAAGCAAATAAGTGACTGAACATCTTTCCTAGAGACACGTAAATGTAAATGAAATTTCCGATTGGAAAACTTTTCCATGATTCGTTATTATTGCGAGTGGTTTTATAACGAATTCTACGCGATGCCGATAGTACATCGACACAGTGAAAAACACGATCTTTAAATTCTAACTTAAATCGCGATAACTTCAACGTTTTTATTTTTTTAAGTGTTCCTTTTTACCCTTAAACTCTTTGCTTCGGTTTCAAGCAAAGGCAAAGCAGAAGGAAAAAGAGATAACTAAGTGAGCCGTTAGTCGTGTGCGTTTCAACGGTACGAAATTGATCCTGAAAATTGATCATCAGGAAAGTCTATTGGCCGTGTCGTGAAAATTGCGCACGAAATTGATGCTTGTCGAAAATAAATAAGTTTTTCTTCGTTTTAACCGAGATTGCTATTGATGGTATACTTTAAAAAGATGTTCCATTCTGACTTGGAGATTCGACGTTTTGCCATTTTTCAATTTATCTTAGAGAATGAGAACCTTAATCTTCTTTCATCTCGGATTGTCGCATTTAACGTTGTTAAACTTAACATTGTTATGGTTAACACTGCTGCGTAAGGTACTGCAGCTCTCAGGTGCAAGCCATGTGCAAAAAAAAAAGATTGACAGCGTTTCGCTGACATTGCAGTTAATTTCAGTATCGAAGGACACACTGGTATTGGTATCAATACTGGTATTAGTATTTTATCTATTATATTTATATTACAGGATATATATTTCAATAGTTATCCCGATTAGGCATTTCTCGCTTTTCTTGGTGAATATCTACCATAAGTCGCTAAAGTTACAGATCCTTTTGTAACACTCTATATCCCGCTCGCCAGCACGCGTGCGTTTTTAAAACTCATTGAAATGGTTCCGTCCTGTCGGCGAAACAACAACAGCAGCAGACGAAGAACACGCTGCAGGACAGTGGCCAGCTGAGCGTGTTCTTCCGGTTTACATGCGGCCAAGACACGCGACAAGCTCGATGGCCTCTTCAGTGACGATTCTGTCCTCAGTCATGAATAATGCTCTGCATCCGGCGACTGTACGAGACGGTCCGTGGTCGCGTTCAAAGACGATGAAACAACGTTCTCTAGGCCCGGAAACGAAATTTTGGGACGACAGAGTTGTGAAATTTCGCGTGAACCGCGATGTCGGCCAACGAGGATGCGTCTAATGGTCGTGTAGAGCTGATTGTGGCGGAAGGGAAGTGGAATGTGGATGAGATGGAGAGTAGTGGAAATTGATCTCGGTGGATAATGAAGTTGAAAGTGTGAGAGTTTGAAGAAGAAGAAAAGAACGATGATGTGGATGCTTAATGTGTCTCGGTCAGTGACAGGGAATCTTGTTAAACTGATTTTCAAGTGATCTTCGTGTGCTTGTGCGGGATGTCCTCTCACGGGGAATAAGATGTGGTTTGGTGATGGCAATGGAAAGGCGCTGTAAGAGTTTTACTGATTTTGCGAGCAAGAGTGGAACTTGCACCACTAAATAATCAAAGAATTAATCACTTTCTAATACAAATTTCAATTAATTCGGTAGCATCTTGTATAAAAAGCAAATCATTTTTTAATACTAGGTAAATACTAAAACCACAAAGTAAAAATGCACAAAGTATATAACTGTCTTCTAAAATGAACGGAATAGTTAATGAACCTTCTGCAACATTCAACAGGCGAATCTCAGCAGACGCGTTAAAGTATCTTCTAATTAGCGTTCGCTAATTAACCGGTGATGCAGTACACACGCAACGATCTATTCAGCTGCCAAAGAATAAGATGGTGGCGGAGGATGACGATGATGTTGCGTCAGAATGAGCATAGGCCCCGTTATTTTGTGGCTTCGCGTTACACGCGCGAAAACTCTCGATCGAATACACTTTATCGTTGCATAATATCGCAAAAGCAAGCTCTCCGCGCATTAATTTGATTAGTTATGGCAACAATAACCATAATGCGAACCCCGACGGAGATAACCAATAATTACGGAACCAGAGAAGGGGTTGTTTCCCTTAATCACTTTCTTGCCTCCGAGTCTGCGAACCCTCTAATTTCTCGCAGGTACTTCATTACAGATATCCTTATCTTCGTTCGCCGGGCTATGTACGCGGCTATGACTTAGAGACGATGATGGATGGATGGAGCGCGGTGAAATCTTTGAAATTAATTTAGTATCAGCCGGAACTCGTTTCGAAGACCAATATATGCGACTGAAAGATATAATAGGTGGATGAAGCAGAGTGAAATCTTTGGGATCGGTCTTAAAGTCTGAAGAAATTTCTTTCGTATGCCTAAACAAAATATAGCGTCGTTCGATAAATTCGTACTAATTTTCGTGACGATAGATTTGAGAATTGACGATCGATAGTTTCACGAGAAACTCGTAAAAGCAAGAAAGCTATAAAAGTGGAGTTTCGTGGACGTTAACGCGAGTAGAATTTCAGCGATTCCCACGCAAAGACTTTTCAGAGTGAAATTGATACGCGATACGTGTTTTTCGTTTCGATACCTATGGGAATAATTCCGTGTCACTGAGAGCCGCAGCAAAAAGGCCGATCTCTATTAATAAAATTTATTAGACGAGCACGTCCCACGGGACGAATATCGACCCAAATCATCCAACTTTTCTGCCGTGTATTGAAAACCGCTTTATCGCGTGCTATAGCATCGCAAGTTCCCCTGGCAGTTGGCAAGAAAAAGTTGCTTCTGTCATTAGCCTCCATCAGGAGAACGTGGACACGCGAAACTTCCCTTTCCTTCTTCTCCTTCGTCTTAGCTCGGTTTTTTCTCTCTTGCGTTCACAATGTTATGCGCAACACACGAAACGCGTCCGTTAGCTAGAAACGACGACGTTTTGCCTCGTTTCCTTCTCGTTTTCACGGCTCCATGTGTCAACCAACCGATACGTGTGCCATTTCTCAGCTTGCCTGTTCGCGATGACAAGATGTCGTGCGCGATTCTGCTCGAAAATGACGCGATGAAGGCGTCCAAGATGGTTGCGATGAAAACTGATGACTATTGCAGGGATGTTCGTCGGGGAAGCACAATTTTTGAGAATGAAACGATTTTTTAGTAACATGATACTAAAATCTCTCGTTACACCGATTCTTGTAAATACCACATTCTTGTGACGTGATTTTTAGTTCATAGAATAACGATAAAGAAGACCTCTCTTTCGCTTAATAGAATTATCCGTTTAAATTATATTTGCGTGGTTTTTTACGGTGGCGTAATGTTAATTTTCACATCGTTTCAATTTATTGTGCGTTCGTGAGTACACATTTAATCATCGCGACGGACGATTCATTAACACGCGAGCAAGTGTGCAATAATAGTGTTCCAGCAACGATTTCGCCGTGTCTTATGCATGATTTCGTTGATTCGAATACTAAATGCCGAGCACCACGCTCTATAAAACTGTTGTTCAAACAAGCTCTTAACGAAACGTTGCGCGTCATTTAATTATCGAAAACTTTATTACGATGCTTTTAACAGTCGTTGTAAATTTACTTCTTTAAACTTTCTTGTAATGACAGAATTACAAGGATGCGTGCCAGCCATTTTGCTACATGGATATTAAATGATTTCATGAAACTTTTATACGTATTACTGCAATGATAACACTAACTATTCTGTAACATAATGATAATTGAATTTATTTCCTAAATTTTTTTTAGTATATAAATTTAACGTTAGCGCGTGTTTATATGAATATTAATAGCCAACTCCGTTTAAAGAGATCAAGGCAAAGAAATCACATGAAACGTAGTTGCGCGCAAATGCAAACCACATTCTCATAAGAAGTATTGGTATGTCGCGAACTGTGAGAACTACGTTTGTCATTGATCGCGTAATTTATGCTTACTGACGGTTTGTTCTGCAATTACGTGAAACTTTTTACTACTATCTATTTCCTTTTAGCGACGAACTTATAGCCAGAGCTTATAAACACAGCGTGGCATAAAATTTTCACTCTCTAAGTTTCACGATTATTGACCATGAGACTAGACGTAGCAAGTTTTATGATACATTTATAACGCCAATTTTATCGTTTGACGTCAACGCAGATTGTCTCGTGTAGACGATACATTATTCCAATATTCCATTGACGTAAGAATATTTAACGCTTAGCGTATTAAAATATTTATATTGAATCTGATAATTTCATATAGAATTTAATTACTCTTTTTTGTATATTTATGATTGTTCGACGTTCATGTAGTCTGGACGAAAATATATGTTGGAAAATTTGATGGAAGATTGCTAATTAATAAAATGGATAACAACTAATTACTAATCGGTGATCAGTTAGTAAAGTAGGACAATTTTGATGCAAATCGCATTTCGTTAAAAGGAACGTAGAGCGATTTTCCGGGGACGAACGCTTCGCAAGATGAAAGCTAGAAATCTGTGACTGCACGATGTGAAGTATACGCTGGCGCCAGTGATCCGATATAATAGAGACGCGTGTGTATGATCCTTAATTAGCATAGAAATTGATGAATACGTGAAAAATGGTGTATCTCGGGGATTTGGTCGCCATTATGGAGGAACGTGACTTTGACAGGGACGCCATCGACGCGGACTCTCTCGAGTCCGAGGTAATGGAACTTATTTGCTCGTATCTAGATGATAGGAAAGAAACGTACACCGTATGATGTTCAAATTTTGAAACGTACAACTCTGTCCATCAAATATACACATTGTTCTAAATATTTTATCACTTACAAAAGTTGTATACGGTTGTAAGAAAAATATAACACGATGACTCTTCTTGCACGATTAGGCCCGCGTTCTCTCTTTGCGTCTTCTCTTTTCTTTCAGCGTTACATACTAATTGATCTACGCGACGTAAAATTGTAAGAACTGTTACCGTAATACGAATCCATAATATAATCTAACCACTTGTCACATTAATTCTCCAAGTTCGTAAAGTATACTTGAATACGTAACTTCACGAAACATTGACAACACGCTATATCACATGCGTTATTGCAGGCTATACAATTGTCAACGGGTCCAAAACAGTTGGATCTCAGTAACGGGGGCCTGTCAAGGATTCCCGACAGTGCTATAGCGTTCCCAGCGATAGAAGAGCTAATACTGAGCCAGAATCAACTTACGAACACGAAGAACAATATGATACTACTACACAGGTATGACGTAGACATTCTGTACGGAAACTAATTTTGCTAATGCTGCTGTTGAAATCAATTATTGCTGTTTCCTATCCTGCATTCTGTCAACTATATCGTAAAGTAATATATAACGAATAATAAATATCGAATGAATAATAATGAATACATAATATATAATAGCGTGTTTTATAAATCTGCTATTATTAACAAATTTCCATTCATATCAAGTGTCCGATTCATTAATCATAAAGTTACTCGGAAAGTAATACAATCGATGAAACGAATAGTTTATTGATATCACTAGAGGGGTTAAGTTGAATGAGTTTCTTTTTATAACGAAGGTTCCCGAAACTTCATATCCTCCATCTGGAGTGCAACGAGCTGAGGAGAATACCACGGGAATTACTGGAGCTTACGGGGTTGACCTACCTCAATCTCTCAGACAACAAAATCGAGAAAATTCCGGCCGACATAAGCCAGCTTATCAAGTATGTAGAGTCAATTTTACCAGATTTATCGCTTTAGGAAACATGCTACGAGAGATATGCGATCCCTTGCACAATGTTTCCTTGCTAACCAATTATTTTTTCATATATCGGAATAGTTAATAAAAAATTATTCAGAGTCGATCGAACGATTAGAAAGAAATGGCTGGTTATCAGGATTACGAAGAAATGAAGAATAATTCGACGGCAGAAGTAAAATGATAGTACCGAATTTTTGCGCATAATTTTCTTATATTTCACATAATTCTTAGTTATAAAAGCGTAACGATATTCGTGAATTGTTAGCGAAGTTTGTACGTTATTCATAGAGCAGGGAGCAAAGTAAACTACTTATTACGGAAATTTTGTTATGCTATGAAACATTATCGTTATCATCAATTTTTAATTGAACGTTTCTAGGTAATTTAGTATACCTTTTCGCATTAAACTTTTTATTATCTTATGAAACACTGTTAATTTCAAATTAAACATTTCCTGGCAATTTAACTTCCATCTTACGTATCTGTGGTAGGTCAGTTACTATTAATCGATAAATTAATATTACTATCGTCGTAAATATTTTGATCGCGCCCTTATTAATTTAACGATAGAAGCAATTGGAAGAGTATGCCACTAAAACTTGTAGATAATTATATAAAAAGTGGTACAGAACATCTCCGCGGTTTTAAGGGATTACGGTGTAATATTCTAAAAATCGTTGGAATTGGTAAAATTGATTTCTCATGGAACCGATATATATCAGATCTATCAATAAATGCTGAACAGCGTGAAAGAAACTAAGAAATATGAGGTTTCTCGAATCACGATTTGACGTGGAATAGCATGGCTGGGGCATTGAAGGATATTCAACGGAGAGAACGTTTCTGAAAAGAAATGTTTTCAATCATACAGAAGAATCGTAATTTTAAGATGTCTGTGACGTCTCCTTTTCATATCAGCCGTGATTGAAGAGTCACTTATCAAACGTAAAATTTTACCCGAAGAATATCTTACAAAAAAGAAGAGAATTGTAAATTCTAAGTTCAAGAAAAATCTTCCATTTTTTATCAGGGATATGAAAGATCATTTAATCTTATAGCAATCAGCGAAAATCACACCAAGAATTTGACATTAATAGCTTTAATGACCTTTTTCATATCTCAAGACTTAAGTAGAAGATGCTTACGACGATATCCGCAGTGTTTGGATTCGTTTAAAAACTTCATCTTCGTCAGTTTTCATCGAAAAGAAGAAAAAGAAGGAAAAATAAATCAACGCCAGATAGTTGTTCTATCCTCGACAAAACTATATTGAACAATTTTTTATTTTCGAATAAATGAAAGTGTTCGTTGGTACACAGAAATGTTAATTTTCAAAGTCTTAAAATATTTAAACAGTTTTAATTCTAAATATCTTTCTATCGTCGAACAGGAATAGATAACGTGATGTGCATGCGCGATTATTAGCGTGAACATTTAAACGATGGAAGCTGTAAATTCATAGTGATCCATTCTGGAAATTCATAGTGAGATACGATAATTCGTTGGATATATACGCGAGTTGTTCAATTTCCAGAGACGATCGAAGTTTATCGTGCCAAAGATCTGTCGATAAATCAACGCTGCTTCCGCGCCATGATAACAGAAAGTTATTCGTTAATTAATCGAACGAATCGCCGTGTCAGGTATAGGTATATATATATATATTTGTTGATTTCCTTGCATCCGGAAAGCCCTTACCTAGTCGACGGTGTGCTAATTAAGATAAATTGCCTAACCCCATGGATAATTAAAGCTGGAATCGAATAGAAACCGATATCACGATCTGCGCTTCAAACCTCGTTAGTTCCAGTGAAATATAGAAATCTCTAACAAAGACCACAGGAATTGAACTACATTTCTTATTATTAATTACAATATCTAATTGACCTTAATTTATTAATTCTTAAGAAATCTTTTTTCTTTTTTTATTTTACTACGTAATGACTTTACTACTTTAATTCTTCTTTTTTTCTTCAATTTCGAGAAACTTTACAATTTGTCCAGTAAGAACATTCGATAATTTAATTCCATCGTACTAATTCGGTTTTAGAAAGAAGCATGTGACAGCTTTTTCTAGACATTGAAAAAGCATTTGATAATAAAGTATGGTACGAAGGCCTGTTATACAAAATCAAACAAAAATTTCCAACATTCTAGCATAATCTCGTAAAATCATGCCTCGAGGACTGATCATTCTTCGTCAAAAATCAGAACTCCATCTCAGATGTTTACAATATCGTTGCTGGACTTCCACAGGGCAGTGTATTAGGTCTTGTACTATATATATTGTACTGCATTAAAATTTAATACATTTTCACGTTCACGTATTCGTGTTTGTTGAAAGTTGAAGAGAAAAACACTTGTCGGGAAAAGAAAATCTAGACTGAGTTCCAAGAAGAAGAACTATAATTTTGCATTATAAGCTAAAGATACGATCCTTCTTGTTATTCTAGTCTAATTATTCGACAGTCCTATTAATTTATATCGTGTATAATTCCTAAGAGACAAAAACACACGTTAAATTGCACGTGTAACATGCACGAACTTCTCTACACGACGTTGTTTAGTTACGAAAGTCGCGTGTAGCAGAAAGTTGCATTTAGAAATTGAAACTTTGCTAGTTAAGTTTGTTACGCAAGGCTATTACAGACACGTAAAATCGCAAATCGCTACGTTTACATGGATAAGGTCACGGTGATTCCTTACAGTCTGAATCAAATTTTTGTTTGTGGAGAAATAATTTGTATAATTCCGTATTCCATATTTACATAGTTCAAGGTGAAACGATTTAGCAAAAATATTACATTAACGTACCTACGATTGAAACTTGCGAAATGTTGTATTGTATTCTGTAAAATGGTACGTAGGTTTACGCTTACTCGCCTTTCGTGTGCTAAATTTTACAAGATTGAAATTCAGGGTAGCGGTATAATTATCCGCCTCCAGATTTACACTTTAATCGATTTGTAGTAACGGTACTTGCATCTGTCTAAAATATATAATTTAACGTTGAATTAATAATCAGAAGAATCACGTACTATTTATTTGTGGAATTAGCAGACTATGAAAGTAAATTGCTCGTGAAAAGGCAATAATACATTTTACTGTTTACTATATATGATATCACTTTTAGCAATTTCTGACGACACATTACGGTTGATAGTATAAATATCGTAAATATATTTAGTATGCACTGGCATAACAGCTCATCGATTGGCAATTACACACGGCTAAATCGAATATCATTCCACGTGCCGTTCTTTACACGCAAAATTCGCGCCAAATCTTGTTCGAGCCAAGCAAAGATAAACGCTGGGGACGCGTAGGTGGGTTAATAAATCGCGCAAAGCGTCTCATCCGACTAGCCGATCGCGAGGGGCCTGTGTAATTAAGTCGGAGATTACGTAAAGTTTCTCGAAAAGTGCTTTCCACCGGCCGGAAACAAGGATGCCAAACGTTCGCCAGAAAGAGGAACTACGGTGTGAGCACGAGCCCACTAACACATATCCCCGTGCCTTCTACCAAACACACACGTCGTTCACCTGTGATAGAGAGAAAGAGAAAAAATGAAACACGTATAAGAATGCATTTGCACGAGAGAGAATGGCAAAAGCTAAAGCCAACTTGGCCGGTGGGATGGAGTTGGGCAACACGCCCAGAAGTCGTACATCGGTGTGCAGTGGTGCAGAAACAACGAAGGAAGAAGAGCCGTGCCGCGAATTAATACGAAACTTTCCAATAATCAGCTGGCGGCCACGGAGGGCCGTATTTGCCTCTGGATTAGTTGAAATGTGATATGGAATATGGGAGAAGGACGAATTTGTGGCATGTGGAAGTAATTGCGATGGTGAATTGAGAGAGTTAATCGCAAAAATATTGAAAATTTTCTTCTTCCTTTTCCTTTTTTTCTTTGTTAATGCGGTTTTAATCTCCTTGAGGAGATTATTCTGCAATATTGAAAATTAATGAAGGAAAAATTAATGTATCTTATTTGAACATTTCAAACTGTAAATTAATTAATGTAAATAAAGCTTTGACACGGCTGTCGAATTTTTCATTAGGGCAAATTATATAAATGTAAATTATAGATAATAATTGTACGTTGCGAAACTCGAATTTTATATTCGTACTGTACACGTGCTATTAATTAAAGATTGCGATGGCGATTCCCCTTTCTGACCTTGCATTTATGCCATTTTAACTTCCTCCCTCTTGTAATCCTATGATTTCTAGCTAAATTACTGCAGGATACGAAGAGGAGAGCGAAATATAGAGAAATTATTTATGTAGTTATGTAAACGAGATTGTATGGATGAGTCATATACTACGTAAGGATATAATGCAATTGTTCAAATATATTAAACAAATTATTCCGTTTAAATGATATATAAATTTATTAACGACATCAATCGATCTTTCTAAAAACAATCGAACTTGTTGAAAGCTTAAACGTCTGCTTCAAATTACATTCAACGTTATTTAAAAAATGGTTGCAATGCTATTTTAATAGTAAATTATTTTTTCCTACTCTTTATTAAGGAAGTATGTTACGTTGTAATCAATAACAGTCTATTTGGTGCTATTATTTTCAAAGTATAAAAAATAATAACTATTCACTACATCCAACTCAATGTTCAGGAAATTCTATGCTCAGGTGAATTTTAAAAAGTTTCCAACCGTGTTGGGTATTTCTTGTTAGTAGCACGAGGAACCATTCCATTCACCGTAATTAACAACGCTAATTATTAATCGCTTGTTACTACAACAACTCAATAGAAAATGGCAGCAATCTGATACAAAATTCAAACCGAAATTGGAACGGTATTTGACAGATTAATTTATAGTTCTACTTCAACGAAAGATTAAATTTAATTAAATTTCAAACTAATATCAGAGTTAGCACAATCAAATTTGTTAACAACACGCTCTTAGAGATATTCAAGGATTAAATTGGTTATTACGTTACATACTTTTTACGGAATGTGAATGAACTCTTTCATTATTTATAAGTGAAAGAGCAGGTTCCTTATCCGCATTTTAAACTGTACATGAGGCATTATGTAAAATGAATGCGTGCAGCTATGTTCTTCATTCCATGGTAATCGTAAATTATAAAAAAAATTGTCATTTTGTACTCTATAAAAGAAAATCATAAGGCATTTTTAAAATTATATAAATATTTCATGAAAAAAAATAAAGAGAGATTTTCATTTTGAGTTTAACGGTTTCTAAAACTTAGACAATATTTTTTCTTGCTACTTGCCATTAGATTAACCCGTTATTCATACGATAACAGTATACAGTTTACATTATACAGTTAAAAAATATTATTTAACTATATAACACCTAGATGAACACAGCAACACAAACATTTCGCCTATTTAAGTAAATATGAAAATACAATCATAAAAAAGAGGACCAGCTGCTTTTTCTCAGCCTTTTTTACTAAAACAAAAGAATCATTTAAAATATTAAATAGAGTCCCGAGTCCCCTGTAAACTGCATGCATAACTGAATCTTCAAAAAATAGCTTCTCTTAGTTGTTTCATTGTGTAGCAGGATAGCAACGATGCAATTAATTTTCTTTTTGTGAAATGGATATTGGTGCTTTCTATACTGGAAGAAAAATTTTATTATTAGAAATTTCCCTTCTTTATATCCTCAAGATGTTTCTTTTCTTAACTGTTATACCCACCTATATTATCTAGAAAAAGTCGCTTAATCATCGTTTCCTTTCCGACGATCATCTATTTCATAAAAATTGCCACTAATAAATGTTTGTGCTGCCATGATGGTGAAGAAGCGAAAGACTTTAAGAAACATACAATTACGTATTACACGTATCGTCAGAAAAGTAGGCAAAAGAAGAAAACGAAACAAAAGAAAAAGAAGTGACCGAAAGGACCAACAACCTGCTCGCTTCCCCGAAGGGAAGAGCCGTTTAAAATATTCAACGCGGTCTCTGGGAGGCCGTAGCAACGAGAAGATCTTAAAGAAGAATCTACGTAACGGCTTGAAGTTTCTCAACTCGAAGAGAACAAGAGCCCTTCGCGAGAAGCGCAATTTAAAAGCTCCTTATCACTGAATTTCTTTTCCCTGAACGAGCCACACTCGTGGAACAATGCAGCCAGCCAAACAGTGGAACCGTGCAATTACTTCCCGATCAGACGGTGCGATCAGAAAGAGCGCACATCCCTCGTTACTCGAGTCCATGTATAAGCAAAGATAAAGATTTAGTTTCTTTATTTATTTAATTTAATATCTCTCGTCAAAATGTTAGCGATCATAATTTGCATATACACAGTCACTCGTAAGAAAGCGTACATTTTGATTGATCTTTTTATATAAATGTGTTAATCTTTTTATATAAATTAAATAGCAGATTGTTTCGTATTGGTTATAGCTGGCCCTAATTTTAGCGAAATACACGAAATTCGTTATTAATCAGTTTTAAATATTATTACTAGAATTAATCTTATCCACAGCTTAGGACTACGTTATTAAAGCTTAATGTTCTCAATAAAGCTGTACGATCTGTATCTTCCCTTCGAAATTTATTCAAAAACGAAACCATTATATCGTGGATAAAGCAAAGTTCTCGAAGAAGTTCCCAACTTCTGTATAACGTAAACAGACCGACAACGTATACACTTCCTTGCAACCCCGTTAACCATCGACCAATCGTTGGCTGTTGGTACCGTCAGGCTAGAATACAAGGAATCAACATAAACCAGCTTACACCACTAACAAAAGCTAATATCTCCTTTCTGTTACGTCAGAGTGGTCAGCCAAGCCATCCTTGGTCTTCTCCCTCTTTCTTCCTCGACACAGGATCTAACTTGGATACGCTTCGACTAGCCACGGACTTCTTAGTACCCCGAAGAACTCGCGCGAGCGTGCACCAGCTTGTAACTTCGCAAACCTATCGTATCCTAAACTACTGACAGCTTGCCGAGTGACATTTGCAGAGACTGCGTGGAAGAAACTGTTCAACTATTTGGCAGAAGGGCGTTCGAGTGTGAAGCTGCAACGGATGTTCCAAATACTCTACGAGAGAGTGGTACTACGTTGGAGGAAGTGCTGTGCGGTGGTTTTATTAGGAGAATATTGAGTAACTTACATGCTATAACTCCGTTAAAGAATTTCGTTGAAGAATTGTTCGAGATATTTAAGGTTCTGTCAGGCTAACAGTTATTATTTTGAAGAAATTAGTAGATATCACTACATGGTATTTTGAAACAAGCAAAAGGGTATTATAATAGTTAATTGCGAATGATTTTGGATGATTCTGGTGATATTGGACACTTTGAAATCTCCAATTTCCAAGATCTCCACAATATACATTTTTAAGAAAAATCTTAAAGGATTTGAAGAATTCTATTAGAAGATTGCTTGGAATATGCTTTGAGATACTCTTTGAGAGCAGTTGCATTATATTGAGGAAATTGTAGAACATCGTAAAACAAGTGAAAAGAGTATCATGAGTTCATGATCTCTAAGTATGATCAATGAAGTATGAATCATAGGAATGTTCAGAAAAGCAGCAGAGGATTAAACTGCTTTAGCATTAATCTAGAGGAAATGGTACGGAATGGGTCAAATCTAAATGTACAACTTACTGCATACCTACAATTAGTCGAACTATGTCTAACAGTACATGTAATTGAATAAGCTAATAGTGTTTAATGAGCTTTGACAAAAATTGCATGGATTTTATGTCCTGAAATACTGCTAAAGTACACAGCATGTTGAATGCAATTTGCTAGATTTGCATATAATAGTGGCCCTTTAAATGCTTCAAGAGAACATTAAATAAATGAAATATCAGTGACACTGAAGAATTTAATTTCAGAGTTGCAGCAGATTAAATCGTATATTATTGCGCAATTCGTGAGTACTCAACAAACATATTGATTCGTTGCTTTGAGGAAATTCTTCATGAAAGTAAATGGACCTCATTCTAAAAGGTCGAGAAGACACGATAATACATAATGAAGAATCAGAAAACGTAAAAGAAATTTCTAGAAGAATATAATGTTTCAGCTATCCATTATAGAATGTTTGAAAGGATACTCTAGAATTTTAGGGACGTCCACTCTTCTTAAGCATCAGGCGAAATATATGAAATGACAAAGCAGGTGAGAAGTGGTCGCGTACTCTAGAAATAAGTGCGTGCTCGAGGAGTGGATAAGAGGATATAAAGAGGATTTAATATGGTGACTTGATAGAATAAAGGGATAAAGCAAAATTGCGATTAAAATCCAAATAAAACTATAAATTAAATTTTCCCATATTCTTTTCTGTTCCTCAATCTCAAAAAGTTATCAAGAAAGGAACAACATACATAATAGTTAAAAAAAGAAAATAGATATTTCTGAAAGCAATCAACTTTTTCCACTTTCTTTACAGAACATTTTTTCAAACTAATAATTAATTTACTAATACTATTTATTAATACTAATATTATTCTCCGAAAAAACAAAGAGAGCGAAAGTGGAAAATATTCTTTTCTAAATATATTTTCGTACTACGTTCACTTACAATATACGGCGCAACTTTCGACGCGTAGCGCCAATTAATTTTGTAAATTAATTAACTAATTACATCCGATTTATAGTTTCGACTGTATCGGTTAACACGGCAACGATTTCGATTTTACTTTAAAAACTGAAAGTCTATCCGATGACACAGATGCTTACTGCCAGGAAGGTTTTCACCATAATTTGAAACTTTCTACTCAAGTGCACATCCTGTGGGCGGCCCGTTCGTTTAGGTTCACCGATTCGTTTGTCCGTACAGCGAGGGTGCAACGTGCATTGACATCGAATCGCTGCAGTGTTAATTTATCTCGATTTAGTCCAATAAAACTGGAAACCGGAAATGCCACTCAATGTGTCAATGAAAAAGAAATATTGATCTCTATTAATCGATTGTTCTGATTATGGTGATAAAAATAAAATTTTGGTTTAACATTTCGTGATTTAGAAACGGTTTCAGCATCAACGTATTTAAACAGTAATAATTCGTGGATTTAAATATTACAAAGTGCAAACATAAGAGGCAATTATTTTTTTAATATAATACGCCAATATTTGAAATATTCCTTCTGTAAATTTTATCCAATTCTGTTGATATGATAATCGAAGTAATCTTTGCAAATAATTTTCCGCAGCCTGAAAGAGTTAATTTTGGATCGTAATGGGATCAGAGAGCTACCGCACGAGCTCGTGGAGCTGAAGAACTTGAGAAACATTTCCTTGGCTGGAAATTGCCTCAGCAGTTTGCCGTCTTTTTTCAACATGCGAGCTCTCGCGCTAACGGTATGTCGAATACATTTTACGAAATTATTAAAGGATTTTGTAATTTAAAATTCGCGCGAAGACACCGTTACTCTGAACAGCCGCGGAACGATGAGGCAACATTTCTTGCAATAGATGTAATTCCAGGCTAATGAATCCTGCAATTATTCCAATTTATTAATTACAGAGGAAAGAAAGATGTGCTAAAGATGTGCTCTAGAAATCTAATCGGTAGGATTCTTGAATTACTGAAGAAGTTTTATATTTCATTAAACAAAAACTATTGAATGATTTGCAAAGTTCATAGAGAAACTTAAGAATGATTTTAAAGTCACGTATTCTCATAGAATTATTCATTTCGTGAAATAATTTGTATGGATAATTTTTTTATATTTTATAAAAATCTAAGATTTTGACTTCGTTCATCGACAATTAACATTGTGACCTAAATGTCCTAAAGACCTCTAATATATTCGCACAAATATCTGTAACAAAAATTGTTGTCGATTGATTTTAATAGGTAGTGTATATATTATCTCTATGAGTAGTAGTATGTACTCTGTGAGAAAAATCTTACTTTTTAAAGAATTCTCAAACTCACGCGATGAGTAATGACAAGTTTTCCTGATGCAAGCAAAATAAGAAAAGTACTATAATTGTCCACAATGCTTCGCGAAAATGTATTCTACGATTAAGTTATCAATTAAACTCTCTTCTTTAATAATACCAGTTCTCTCTGGCTTCAGTATTTGCTATCCTATATATGTAGGACATATATGTGCTACATATATATGTAGGAAAGCTAAGAAGTGATTATGTTTTAATTACAATTATGACCTAGCTTACGCCAGGTCGTACAAAAATTCTATCTATAGACTTCATCAATCGTTCCCCTCCACGGAAATCTTTAGTAAAAGGCGAAAGATTTATACGTCATTGAAGGGAAACCAGAATGATGAAACATGATTTCAATTACCTTTATGTGCATATCTCAACACATTTTACCTTTGAGAAACTCGATCGATTAGGTAGCCACCTGGCGGCCAACTAAGGTACCAGTGCATATTCAGGATCATTGATCATAAATCATGCACAACGTGTCACCCCATACTAGTGCTATTCTATATTATATGATTACATTAAAGTGCAATATACGTACAAAATTTGAAAAACATTTTATGAATTATAAGTATGTAGTTTATATTTTATTTAAACACAATATTTATCGCTTCCTTTAATATTTAATACTCTTTATTATTTTCACATTTAGTACCTGTAACTAGCATTTTTAATATAAATATTTATGTTGTGATAAAATAAATTGTGTACTTAAACAAAAAATTTAATTATTTAAAAATATAAAAATATTTAATCAAATTACATAAAATTTTTATTGAATATTTTTAGGACGTTTTATCGAAGGCAGACCATAGCAAAGATTGCAAGGATGAAAAGCATAATCAGAATAATTTGTATAAAGTCAATCTACGAAATAATCAACTCAAAGGAAACATTATACTTGGAAATTACGGAGTAGGTATCCTCATATTGATAAATATGTAATTACGATATACGTAAAAGTCTTAGCCATAATGATTAATGAGCGTTACCATTTCTATTTCCTTTTTAATCAAGAATTTAACGCATCTAGACGTCAGTGAAAATAGCATTGAAAAATTGGACATCAGTGCTCTTCAAGAATTGAGGAGCGTTCGTTGCGCGCGAAATATTTTAACAGAATTGACGGTCTGCGGAAGAAATATCGTTTCTCTTATTGCTGGAAACAATAGTAAGACCTTTTTTATTCTTTTATCACATACGGATTATGAACGCAGAAAGTAATTTTTATTTGAGGAAATCATTTGTTATCCTGCAGAATTAAAAAAGCTAACTATCGAGCCCGTACCTGTGAATCTTGAACATCTAGACGTTTCCTAGTAAGTAGAAATGAAATAAGAATAATAATAAAATACTATCTTTGAAAATATAAAATTTTACTTTTAATAAAATTGTACAATATATCGTTATACCTATTGGGTTAAAATTATTATAATCAGAATAAATATATTTAAATATACATAGTTATAATTACATAAAGTATTCTGTATAACGATGTTACAAAAATACATTCTAGTATTTTATCTTAGCAACAATTTAGATGCACTTCCGGAATGGATACCAGATCTACCCTTATTGCGCGCTCTTTTTGCGTCTCACAACGCTTTAACAGCTCTCCCAGACAGATTGCTAACGCAGCCGTCAAGATTGGAAGTCCTTCACTTACCTCACAATAGACTACAAGCCCTTCCACCACCAAGGAAACCATTGAACATCGTTCACTTGACTCTGCAAGACAATGCACTAACTGCATTACCAACGAGTTTCTTCATCAACACCGAAAAGTACACGCATAGTCTTATTTGCTCAACGAATATAGATACGAATAATATAATAATCTTTTTATATAGGATGAAGGTACTAAATCTGTCCAATAATCGACTGTCAGAACTTCCACACTTGGGAGAAGGAAACAAAAGCCGTCATACTAA
Source organism: Bombus bifarius (assembly GCF_011952205.1). NCBI lineage: Eukaryota > Metazoa > Arthropoda > Insecta > Hymenoptera > Apidae > Bombus > Bombus bifarius. Next base: position 1,342,506 of record NW_022884511.1, on the reverse strand, counting down.
TCACAACTTGGAGAAACTATATCTGACTGCAAATTGTTTAACAGACACGGCTTTGGACACTCTTGCGAAATTGACTTCTTTAAGGGTTCTTCATATAGCGTACAACACTTTGGACACGCTTCCAGAAAGGTATATATTACAAGCTTTCATTTTTTACAATATTTAATGTTTTATTTCAATTTGATATTAGAATCGAGGATTAAAAATATATCTATTTACAGCTGTATAGTCTCTTGGACTGATTTAGAAGAACTAGTATTATCTGGAAATCGTCTTCAATATTTGCCAGACAATGCGGCCAATTTACGGCATTTACGCGTGTTACGTGTCCACTCCAATCGGCTCCTAACTTGTCCGACATTTAATAAAACAACATCGTTAAAGGTAATTCCGATAATATAAACCTCTTATTGTTAGAATGAAATATTAGAAACGTTTTACATTAATTAAATGGTATTAATTAAATGGCAGGTATTAGATTTAGCTCATAATCAACTGGACAGGGTGAACATGGCTACTTTAGTGCCACCACAGCTTCAATTTCTTGACATATCCTGCAATTCGAGACTCCACGTCGACCCCAGACAATTCCAAGTATATAGATCTCAACGACCAATATCCTTGGTTGATGTATCTGGACAAAATAGACCGAGTCTACCTTCTCATCCTCATCAACAGGAAATGGTTTCAGCAGAAAGAGGATCCGAACAACCTTGGAGATTAGGTTTCTCAGAAACAGCAGGATCTAGAGAAAGGTGATATTTATTTCTTCAAACTTCATTGGGTATTGGAGTGACGATTATTCTCAGTTAATTGAATATTAGCTAATCTAAATTATCTGTTGAATTGGTTGGCCCTCTTTTCCTTTTATATAGAAACGACTATTACGACTATTTTATTTCCCAATAATAATATAATGAAATCGTTGCATTACACTCTCATATACTGAAATAATGGAAACAAAAATTCTCCAAGTTTCAGATCTAAAGTTAAATTGATACTCTCAAAAGCATAATCGCGTGATTTGTATGCACAGATTATACGTATCGCAAGTTCGAATGCCATCCTTTTGCAACGTGGAGGGCCTATTCGGTATATTCGACGGCGGTTCGAACCAGGAAGCGCCAAGCGCACTCCAGGAAATGATCCCGCGTCTTTTACTGGAGGAGAGGACCGTACGAGAAACATCGAAAGAATACTTAAAATACACGTTACTGTCTGCCCATAGAGAGTTGAAGGAAAAGGGTCAGAAATATGGAATTGACGCGACTCTGGTGCACATTGTCAGAATTCAATCGCAACAAGCGTACCCAAAAACATCGACGAAATATTCATTGAAGGTAGCAACTTCAGGAGATGCAAAAGCGGTTCTCTGTAGAGCTGCTGGCCCTTTGACTTTGGCACCTCCCAAGAAAGTTCCTGTGAAAAATCAGTTAGGCAACGCGGCAATGTTTCCTCTGGTGGTTCCTGATCCCACGTTTGAAGAGGTAGATATAGAAGATGACGACGAATTTGTGATAATCGGCAATAGAAGATTGTGGGAGGTGCTGAGCGTTCAGGAAGCCGTTCGAGAAGCCAGGGCGGAAGCCAGTCCTGTTTTGGCCGCTAAAAGGCTTCAAGATCTGGCACAGGCTTATGGTGCAGAAGACAATTTGAGTATCGTAGTGGTGCGACTTACAGGACCTAATCAGGGTGATCTAGATCAATTGATGAGAGAGCTGAGACACGCGGTTGGAAAGAACAGAGGTCAAACGGAGGCAGGGTGTCCTTGTCCTTGTTGCGTGCCACTGGCTGCTCATAAGCCACCGGGACCATGCTGCTGTCACGCGAACGAAGGCTATTATTTAAACGGCGTGTTGAAAAGCATAGTGAATAGGTGAGAAGCTCGTACGAAATTACGTAATAGCAATTCTAGAAAATGTTTCGCGGAAGTAGGCGAAGAGGAATTAGAGAAGATTACTGAAAAGATGACCTATACAGATAGTAACTGCAGTGCAGTTGCATTAGGACACTTTTCTAGCAGAAAATATACATATGTAGACGTAAGTGGAAAGATTGAACGATTTTATAATGTGTAGGTCAAACAAAGCTCACAATGGATCTGGTAGATATTTTAAGAACCGCCGATCGACGCAGGAAAACGAAAGTCCGTCGTATAAAGATGACAGAAGTTCACCGAGTGGTCAGTCTGATCAAGCTAGTGATAGTACTTTCAAATCAAGGCATCCTACTGGTAGAGTCTGGTCTGGAAGTGCCGCTTCCAGAGCCACGAACAAAGCTCGGCAAAGCGTTGTGGTGAAAGAAAATGGCACGAGAAAGGTAAGTAAATATTTTTATTTCTTTTCATAGTGTGACTGATTATGTATACAGGGTGGTTGATAACTGGTGATACAAGCGGAAAGGAGGTGATTCTACGCGAAAAAAAAGTCGAAAATATAGAATAAAAATTTTTCGTTTGAGGCTTTGTTTTCGAGAAAATCGGCTTTGAATTTTCGCTCGGTACGCGTGCACTTTATCACGTCTCGTTATAACGGATCTCACTGTAGATCATTGTCTCGATGAAAAAATGAAAAAAAAAATTTTTTTAAAGGATTTTTATCCTATATTTTTGACTTCTTTTTTCGCGTAGAATCACCTCCTTTTCGCTTGTACCACCAGTTACCAACCACCTTGTATATATGTCGGAGATAAAAGGACGCCGGAGCCTTCCCTTTGGAACTTCGGGAAAATCCGTAAAATTGTAATTACAGTCTATAGCCGTAATTAAACAATTGCCGTCATTCTATCCAATTGTATTTATTTGAGATTTATGACAATGAGCTTGGCAATGATCAATGAGCCATATAACCAAAATAGAGGCAATGCAATCTAAAATACTCAGAACAATAGCAAACGCGCCATGGTACGTTAGAAACGAGGACATTCGGAAAGACCTGGAAATACCAACGGTCAAGGAGGAGATTAACAGAAATGCAAGAAGGTACAGAGAAAGAATAGCAACGCACCCGAACCGGCTGGCAGCGGAAACGGTCGGCGCAACAAACATAAAAAGAAGACTAAAAAGGAACACCCAACAGATCTCACAAAGGACATAATCTAACATACAAACACTCACCACACTAAGGAAATAAATCAATCAAATTCGAAGATGGTATCCCACTGGGGGTAGCCATCCACATGTTATATTATTATACCACTAAGCTATAATATTTTACCAAATGTCCTACTGGACAAATTGTAAAATGTAAATAAATAAATAAATAAAAATTAAAAAAAATGAGCTTGAGATCAACGCGACAACTAGTCGCCGAACGTAACCGCGGTCAACGGGGTAACAGAATGCGCTTTCTTCCAAAGCCCAAGTCGTACTTGACTTGCTTGGCTACGGTGAAAGTATTACTAAACTAACTCTTTGTTAAAACGTGGAATATTCACCGAGCGTAAAGACGCTAAGTAACTCGCTAATATGACCTCGCGAGAGAATGACTTTCCGTCGCGATGATGCTGCAGAGGAAAACTATGATGGAGTGTGTCTAAGGACACGAGATCATCGGATTCGTCGAGGATAGCCTTCGTTCAGAAAGTGAGGGAAATTGACGTTGCAGTTAATTAGTCAATTTCCATGTTGGTGGCTAGAAAAGGATGCTAGCCGCCCTTGAGGGAAAGTTGCTAGCGGAAACGTTGTTCGTGAGAAAAATAGATTTCTCCGATCTTCCCATAGTTGGGACAAAGACTGCTTGTCCGTTTGAAGAACCTTTTTAACAAAACCCTAAGATTTCTGGCGGGTCCTCAGACTAGCTGAACTTGTGCTGTGCAGGTGCATCGACATCTGGTAATCATTTTGCCTGAAGGAACCGTTGGAATGTTTACTGTCGAGTACCTCTACGGGTATTTCTTTTAATGAGGGCTATATTATTACTCCATACTTTTGTTAGACTGAGCGTTCGTCCCGTTGACCGCGGCTACGTTCGGCGACTACATTGGGCCTTGAGCCCAAGCTCATTGTCACAAATCTCAAATAAATACAATTGGGTAGAATGACGGCAATTGTTTAATTACGACTATAGACTTTAGTTACAATTTTACGGATTTCCCCAAAGTTCCAAAGGGAAGGCTCTGGTGTCCTCTTATCTCCGACATATATATATAATAAAATATTACATAAAACTTGAAGGTATCCACCTGTTTAACGGCTCAAGAGGACACGGTATCCGAGAGATCCGGTGCGCTAAGCGAGGAGCAGTTCCGTTGCTGGGAATATATGTTGGAACAGAATACTCAACTCTTGTTCGACAAGGAATTAGACACCCTATCAAGGACTCCCCTACGACGAGGTCAATCGAGATCCACGCCTCAATTAGCCGGTAATTTGCCTTTTCTATCAAAGAGATTTGGAAGTGCCAGGTCCTTTAATCCTTCCCTACCGAGGCCGCCCGTCGTTCGATTTGGTAGCGGAAGAAGATTACTAAACGGAGGTCCTAACGCGGCTTACTTTGGCAGCCTGCAGAGGTTGATGCCGTATAATCTCGAATACGATTTCGCCGTCATTCAGGAAAGAAACGGATTAGATTCGCTGGAACAGGACGCATCGAGGATGCAACAATATTGGGGAGTGGCTACGACCGAATTGTGATAGCGAGTTGAGCACAATGTTGTTGCAATTGTGAAATTATATCGTGATGTTGAAAGGTATATACGTACACGTGTTATCGTTATTTATGGCGGATATATGGCATTAGAAGATAGACTTATCTCTTAAGCAGAAATACGAAAAATGAAAAGCGACAATGAAATGCGACGAATTGATAATACCAGACGGTGATTTATGCAAGAGCTATTAAGCTTTAGCTGATCGTAACAATGTGGAAACTACTAGACGAAGAGATTTTTCGTTAAAAATTACAGGCTTATTTTATTTTTTCCTTATCTTGTGTACATGAATTTTGGATACAGAACTTATTGGTTCCGTTGTTGTACATTTTAATCTGAATTTATTTCACAAGATAAATTATAACTCAAACTTTTTTATCATGTTTGTTGATATACCGACTCACTGCGTGAGCGATTCAAGCGATCAGTAGAGTTATTTATATTCAAGAATTGAACGAATTATCGCTAAAAATGCATATCGAAACTTCCATTTATACGGTATACGACATGCGATATGTATGACTGTCAAGCAGAAAAATAAAAGGCATTCATATTTGTACAGTCTTGTTGCCAAATATATGTTTATGAATTATAATGTATTTTTCTAAACATTACATAAATATAAAAAACGGTGGTTGCGTGCACATTTGTTTCAACAAACACGTTTGTAACAAACGTGAATGAATATAAAATATGAAATATCACAAATTGTGCAAAATGCATTAAGATAAGCTATCCTAAAGACAAACTGCAAGCTAAGTATTTACATGGGATACATATGTATGTATATAACTCTATCTAAGCAACAAATAGCGCGATCTCACACTGTTTGTACAAAGTATACGGTTACGTATTAGAACGAGTTTGAAAAATCGCTCTTTTGAATATTCCATTTTTCCATTCTCATCCTAGACGGGCGATTCTGTGATTAAACATTACTTATCTCTATAAATCCATATTATATTAAATGTGAGAAATTGTATAACTTGATTTTTTAAGTGCAACTTCGATTTGTGTAAGTTAATCAGATTCCTATAATGATTATGGTCAAGAATATTTTTATACAAATGAAAAATGTAGCGATTACTGTACCTGAGGCTATCAAATAAACGATCAAACGCCAAGAACAACAAATTTGTTATAATATATCAAAATAATCTAATTAACATGAAAATATAATCACAAAATTTAAACTTATATAATCAAGATCCATTGACCCGGAACAAGTACATTGCTTAGTTGGCTTATATATTTTTTCATCAACTTATAATGATAAATTAACAATCTCGGTACCCCCAGACATCATCCCGTTATCTCTGTTTTCTCGTCAGCTAATGTTTTTTAATGGTGGCGTTGATAAGGCATTATCTTATTTGTCGACCAGCATTAAACTCTCTATTTCTCTATCGCAATAAAGTCTCATTACCACATCAGAGAAGTATTACAAGTATAGAAACTTTCTTACCTTGTTCGTCGTCTGGATAAACTTCAGATATTCAAGGTAAATACAGCTGACTTCTATTAAGATAAGCATGAGACTTTGATTAAGTACAAAAACCCGGATAAAGGTTCTTTGAATGTGTAGACAATGAATTAACTTCTACTGTTTTTTATGAATATGCATATTACTATCGAATACCGTTATAACTTAATGTTCAATCACTTTAATTTGTAAAAATTGCGTGTAATACTGCAAACTACAGATAAATCATTAAAACCGCATTTTATTATTCTTGATAATGCACCTCTCCTAATTAAATTTTCACATCTTTAACAATTAATTATTGTTTTTGAAAAATGATTGAAATATGAAACTATACATTTATAGCTAGAAGTGTTTTTTCGACCGTTCGCGGAGAGACGCGACACGTCAACGGGAGTCGTAAATTCCCGTTACGATTAGACAATCGACGCCACGAACTGATCCATCCCCTATTTCGATTAGGATAATCGGGGTAGTTTAATGAGTATAATGCTTGACTAACAGTGCTAAGATAGTATATATTTCCAACAACTTTGTAGGAAAGATAGTTAAGCTGGTGAGTAAGATGTAAGTTAAGTGGGTGAATGATTGAAGGGTGAAAACCTGGTAAAAAAATGTTCTGTTCTAAAAATGATGAACCAGTGAATCCGAAGACGATGCTGTTGCAAAGGAAAACTCTTGCTCGGTGGTAATCGCCCCACCACTGGTCGCTTGCGGGTGGAATCCCGGGAAACATGGAAAAACCTTTTGACTCGAAGATGTTTTATGCCACTTAACGACCTTAAGAGTAAATCAAAAAGTCTCGTTTTATGACAGTTCCTTAGGATTATTGGGATCCGCTTAATTCTATGTGCACAGCTCGAACCGAACGTAACAAGAAGAGTTCTTCGAAGAAGGACGTATAATAAAATTTATGGTAATTTAAATCAATCCACTTTCATTCCAAAATCTCAAGGTCAGATATTCATAATTATTCCTCGTTACTTATATAATTTTCATCATAACATTTTATGTTTTAATAAAATTAGCGATTTCTGTACAATTCCTTATTTGTATTTCTGCCACACCTCCGAACTAAATAAAATTGCTCGATATTTTTGAATCGTTAAGTGATTATATTGATAAGAGCTCAATCTCTAGTGTTCCTTTATCTATGATATAAGTTGGTAACATCTATTTTACGATCGCGAGCGGTATTCGTGATAAGATTATTGAAAATGATCTAACAATAAACTAACAAGTTCTAGGAAGTAAATAATCTTCGTATTGTAATATAGCTAATCTTTAATTTAAATTCGATCAAATCTTGTAATATTTGCTTTTGAAAACATTAGATATATATAAATATTTTAATTAAAAAAAAATTAAATTCCCTTAAAAGCTAACAAATAAATCTGAATTAAAAGCTAAAAGATTTTTTTTCTTTGTCTGAAAATAACATTATTTATTACAGTTGTTTATTATGCACTTTACTACGTTCGCTCCAACACGTCACATATTAATGACGTTCCATTCTTTATGGTAAATGGACGTCACACATACGTGACGGTAATAAGTTAATATTCTACAATCACAGTATTTATATGTATATAGCATTACGTATACAAAATATATCATTTCGAATATTAACTTGACCTCTTTTTTCCATTTAGTTTACTCATTTAAAATTATCATATAGATAACATGGACGTTTTCTAAAACAAAAATTCAAATTTTAACAAACAAAATTACCGTCAACACTATATTGCAAAATTTCTAATGACGAAACCAAACACTCACATTTTATGTAAGGAAGTCATGTGTGAAGCAATTCGCATACAAATGACGTCTCTAAATATGACAAACATATTGTTTACAAGTTTGACGAAGTATTTTTTGGATGAGAAACGCCTACAATAATAATGAATAATGTAGCAATAGCATCCATTTACCAATATAATCATGTTATGGTTCACTGCATCATAGATGCAACTAAAATTCCATTAATCGAATGTGTATGAATTCATTAATTAGAAAGTAAGAGGAATGTAAGAAATGATTATTCTTGATAAGTATGTAAGTATATAAAAATCGAAAATTGGCTGTGAAAGATGTACTTTTAATTATATAAACACTTAAACAATCGAGAATCCTGTGATTAGATAGAGAGAAGTATGACTTTATGTAGTGTATTATATATCAATTTATTTTTGTAAATTTTTATATATTGTAAATAAAGTTTATATAAAACAGAATACAAAACAACAATAGTCATTTCTTTCTAATTTCCTCATCTCTGAATTAGTTAATCTACGAATTTTGATTGTACAAATTAATTAATTTAATTCCCTATATCAGGGTTATAGATTTATAAAATACTTTTTGATCGTTAATTATCAATGGTGAGTATTTTTCCGACAAACACTTTACATAATGTTACGTACAATTACAATTGCGCTTGCATAAATAAAGTTCAATTATTTCAGAAGAAATAGCTATATAATAATTAACATTTCGTTGCTTATTTATCTCATTTTATTCTTAATAAAATATTTCTTTACAAAAAAATGATAATTCTGCAAATATCCCATCCTAAACATTTTTTTAATATGATATATTCTTCTGAAAATGTTCGTTCCTTCCTTCATTAATGTAATACACTAACACTAATGCATTAAAGTTTGCAAATAAAAAATGTATTATGCATTAATAGTTTTCCCTACTTTATACATTAATGTAGAATAAATTGCAATTAATTTGAATAAAAATTGCAATTCTTCATACGATAGATAGTTAGAATATAAAATTATACAAAATATAAAATATAGATATATGAAATATTAAAATAAAATATATGAAAGTATAACAAATATAAAATAAAGTCCAAAATATAGTGCGCGTGTTCTACAAAAATCGTGTGACACGTCCATACATCATATATACATATGTATACACGAGTCTGCATACATAGATGTTGACCATATCAGAGAGTCACGTGCGTAGGTATACAAGAGGAAAAGAAAAGTGGGGGTTTGTAGGGTTTGCATAACCTGATTGAAATCCGACTCCAACAGTCAGTAGTATTTCGACGGCGGCAAAGGTTGTCTGTTCTGTTTAGGCAAATCGTGTCTTTCCGTCTTTCTTTGTCTGTTTGCCTTTGTTACTCGCTTATAATTGTGTTCGTAACATTTGTAGGAATTTTATCATCGCGATGTGCGCACACGTTATATATTCGTCTGTGAAACACTGTGTGACTACTTTTTATAGTTAATTCACTTGCTATGATACCCACCAGAAGAAGAGCTTGATACAGTGCACGTGACAAAACTTAGTGAGTAGCAATGATGCATCATTACACTTTATTACCGTTAACAATATCGTCACGGAAATGTTTTCCAGTCATTTGGTTTTTGATACGTGACAGACCGTGTGATTGCGTCAACCTGTCTTCAAGGTGTGTTCCAAAAAGCTAATCCCACCGATTAATCGTCCACATATTCCGTTCGTACATTAAAGTCAAAATTCAAGTTATTTCCTACCGACTGTAAGCGGCAAATTGTTTATCACGTGTTGTAATTGGCGACATTTAGAGTCGCGAAACTCACTCTTAGTTAGACTCCTTGATCGTGAAATAAAAACCTATCCGTAATGTGTACGAACAAATCCATAGTTTATCGAACGTTAACGATAAATTCTCGAATCGATCGCTCGACTGATGTACATATTTCCCTACTGCCTATCAGTTTTCAACCTAACTGATTTGATCTTTATTAGATTGATTCTGTTCGTCACTACGAAACCATACGTGAAACCGTACAGTGAAATCACATGAATCCTTTTACAATAAATTGAAAGTTCGCAGTCGATGAGTCAATGTGACAGCTGCGTGTCGATTTATCGTTGTACAAATTTACAATTATATCATATACATACATTGTGTAAACGAGAATAATCTTAATTTACTGTTAGTAAATTCTTCGTCTATGTCATATTTAAAGGGCATATTCGCCGTTTTTACACAGTTTTTGACGGAATTGCCTCGAGATTTCGTTGAAAAATAACAACTAAAAATAATGTTACCAAAGAAATACGGCTAAGTGTTTTACATTGCTCAACCTGATATAATGATTCGAAGAATAGAGATACACTAAACAAGCTAAAATCTTCTGGAACTTCGCAAGATTCCACGAATAAAAATGAAATTGTCGATTTTGTGATCCATCGAATAATGCGTAACAATAATAATTTTATAAACAATTCTACTTCTATATCAAACGAATTAAACAATAATTTGGTTAGTTCAGTTAATTAAATGTCGCGACAAATAAGTGATGTAACTATGGATTTTATAATGACGAATGAGAAATAAATCAATTTTTATGGACTTTGAACCTTACAACACATTCTCTTTTTATTTGTAGTTGAATAAGAACTGTTTTGTTAAACAATTTTCCTTACTACTCGAGGTATGATTGCAAGTAATTGTTACAAATAACTTTTTCAGCTTTTATTTTCCGGTTTTAATTGCTAGGAATTGTTCCATAATACGTATGCAAACTAATTGTTGCTAGATAGACTAAATCATTGTCACATATACATATACTATGGTAGATGTACTTTGTTGATATTGGTTTAATAGAAGAGATATTAAAACAGAAATGAGAAAGAACTTCATTATCGTCTATTGTATATTATTAGGACTTCATAACCACGTTAAATGAATCACATTAAATAAAAATAATTTCATACCAATGTACGTCTTTTATGTACATTAATTTTGTATAATTTTTCATAATTTCCCTGCTGACTTTGGAATGACGTACGTCGTGCTAAGAGAATGTGCAATTTCATGACGTGCAAATATTGCACAAGAGCGACTAGCGTTATATGCTATACAGAAAAACTTTCAAATCGAATTAACAATGTCACGCGCGCTTTATCCTCTAACCTTAAAACATGGCGATCCAAGAAAAATCATGGACAGATGGCGTTTTGGTATCCCTAGGAAATGTATATATCTTTTAATACAAAGATGTTTATAATATAATGATAATAGTAATAACACACAATACAAAAGAAATAATACATATAATTTATTCAATTATAAATAGTTAATGAAATATTTTCAAAAAAAAAGAAACTTCAGTTAAGAAAAAATTAATGTTACAAATAATAATAGTGAGTATAGTTTAAAATATACGCTATAATTTATTAATTAATAAACAACTGTTTGGTTAGATGTAACAATGATTGCTTGTAATTTTGATCTTCCACTGAATAATTGATATTGAATGGTTAAGTCGATCACGATAGTTATAAATCATACAATGAAATAGAAGCCTGAGAAAAAAATATTTTGAGTGTTCGTTTGTGAAACATTATTTGTGAAGTGTTATTTGTAGAAAAAGAAATAGTGTTTTTTTATTTAGGCGCTAATTACACGCAACAATAGCAAAGTAATGAAAAAATGGAGGTATAAACGATTACGAGCACAGTGTATTTGTGTCAATGGTAATAGAACAATGGCATCGGAATAATTGCATGTTTAGTTTTGTTTCTTTAAGCGGCCTTTTTTACATCTTTGTTAAGTGTGCACCAGTATATATATATCTATGATTCGAACAGATCGATATGTAACTTAGCATGACTTTCACAACGCTTGATCATTATTCTGTCTAATATGAACTATATGATGAAAATCGCACATAAAAAGCAAATGAAAATAAATTTTCAGATACATAACTAAAATTTTTTGTTTGCTGAAAACAAGCAGTGAAGAGAATCCTTTTAAAGTATACTTTTTGTAGAATCATAAAACGTAAAATATTTAAACAATAATCGCTAAAAACCTTGACGAAAAATCGAACAAAGCTATACAGGGTAATCTTGAAATAACTGATCAAGCACATGCGATCGTTCTATCAACTAAAAAAATATATAGAACTTCTATCCTTAACTACATATATAATTTTCATTATTTTCTTTTTATTTTTAGATTTAGATTTCTTTATATGATATTCTTTTATCTTGAATTATATTTTGAATTCAGTGATCAACAATCAACAGTGTTCAAGAAACATTGAACTGTGTCCAAATAATAGACGGTATACATATCCAGTTTAAATTCTATTTCAGAATACTTATTTTTAAAAAATTGCCGCTTTGCAGCCAAATACGTAGATTTCCATACAGGACACTTGAATTATTAAATATTCGCAATTTCTCTTAAAGCTTCTTCTGCTGAAATACATAAACGTAATAAAATATATCAAAACCGTAATTTACAGGATTCAAGAAAGTTATTTTTGAAACTGAAAATCATTTTAAAGACAGATATTTTTGTCCAATGGAACGACATTGCAAATATTCTAGATTATTTTTGTCGTTCTCGACCTTGTGAGACCTTGAACATTGTTTCTTATGTCGTTGAACTCATGTCAAGAATTATTTGTATATAAATAATAAAAATATATTAATTAATGATGAAAAATATATTAATTATATTAATTAATTAATGATGATAATTCAAACATCTAATTTTGAGAAAACTAAAATCGTAACAAAACAAAGTAGAGAGAAAAATGATATCTAATAAATATTTTTAGCTATGTATTGATACATTTACCTAAATACGTAATAATATCCGACATCGTAATGTTCCTTTATACCGCAAAAAGTAAAGGCATTCTTAGAAACCAGCGGAATAGTGTAACGTTTCACTTCTGTCAAATAAATATAAATTACTGTGAAAGATATGACTTAAATAATTCTTAAAAAATATTCTTTTACTTCGTGGTTGGACGTCTTTTAAGCAAAAATGTTTTCACAAATAGATTTACATTCTGTGAATCCACTTTTTCTTGGAAGTTAAAGTAAGGTAGCATTATTATCATACGTATAGTCGAGAGTTCATACATGATTTATCAGCTGAACAATAAATAAATCTTGAACTTTCATATACGATAAATTAATAAACACATAAAGAACATATTGCTTAAATTAAGTTGTAATTCTTGTATCATAAAAATGAATGGCGTTCCACGATAGTTCTTTTTTAGATTCTGTAAAAATAATCCTTACAGAAAATACAATATTCATAAAATTAAAAAAATGTATGCATTATATGTCAAATTAATTATGAGTAATGTTATAAGAGAAATGTTATATTTAATAGCGTAGAGTACTTTTAATAGGTATAATGCAAATACCTTTGACAAAGGAATGATATTGATTTCTTCATTTATACCAATACATTACTGCGCCACAAGCAATCGAACCTTAAGTTCTGTTGAAAGAATCTTTAAAAAAGAAGTTGCGCAATTATATTTTCTTAAATATTTTTTGTTAAGACAATTTCTTGCAACTCATCAAGTTACGTTGGCCTTAAAAAATACACACCGCACGTGCAAAAGTGTTGGCAAGTAGAAATTCTAAGTATAAATGCTCGTAAGTTGGGATCCAGATTTTCCTGGTTACGTAAAATATAAATTTTAAAAGATACCTGTGATTTTAATGACTCTATATATGATTTTTGATGTAATATATATAACATTTTAATAATATAAACTGAAAAACATAAATATTTCATAAGAGATGTGTAGATATTAACTAGGTGTGTAATTTTGTATATTAAATATGAAAATGATCGATATTATCCATATAGCATAAATCAAATATTGTATTTATCAGATTAATATTATATTAATCAAAAATTCAAGATATAATAGCTAAACAGATAGAAACGCTATCTACTGCTTGCTTGTTGCAATAGTGATACCAGAGTAAAGTGTACTTTCTCTTAACAATAATTAATTTCAAAGTATTGTAGTAGATAGTTTTACCAGAATTAAGGGTATTATAAATTTTTAATCTTTCTAGAATATAGATTCTATTTATATCTAAACGAAAAAATTTTAAAACATTCGTTTTAAGAAATGTATACTTCATCCACGAAATTTATTTATAGCTATAATTGTAGGTATTTTATAATTACAAATCAAAGAAAAGAAAAGAAACAATGTTGCGTATATACTTTCTTCGCTTATCAATTGAAGTTCCAAAATAACAGGTATGAAAAGAATGTAATTTTCTGATATATAAGACATATTAGCTATTAGTCATGAAGAAATTTTGCTATTAAAAAGCAAATAGAACAATAAATTTCAATGAGAAATTAATTTCTTTTTTAATCATAATTTCTTATTCTTATTTCACCAAGTCGCAAGTCAAATCACGAATATTTTTCATAATCGTCAGGAACATATTCTAAGTTATTTAGAACCAACAAATTGCAATTCTTAATGATTTGATAACAAATGACTCTATCTTTATACGATTTTTAAGTTTATATATTACTATATGACACCTATACACCCTTCACGTTTCAATAGTCAAACTCGAAGCCGAACCAGGTTTGGCATTGCATGACTATTACATATTCTAATATGGTGCAGTGTTACATTTGTTTCTAGGGTGTAATCCAAGATGTATTCCAAGAAACATATGATTTAGCAAAAATACGTTCTATTAACACGTTTTTAAAAACATTAAAACGTATCGTAATATCTTTAATAGACAGATATGTTCATATTACTGCTCTTATATTTATATTGCAATGTAAATTGTCACATTTTTATTATTTTAAATAAAATAATTAGAAAAACTAAATATTGTATAGACAAAAATGGCAATTAAAAATATTTAATTTAAATATTTTAAAAAATCAGAAGAATATTCTAATATTTGAGACACATATTGGAAACCAAATAGAAACGCTAATGATTGTGCTTGATTCATATACATATAGCTACCAGTTGTAATTAATTGGATGTTCTTATTATATACAGTTGCCAAAAGATAAGTAGATATAGTATTGGCACATCATTTCGCATTGAGTAGTTTCCTCTTTTAATGCGTCGCTACTCTTATTCTAGTTCCCCTATGGTCGTTTTTTTTAACGAGTGTTTTCCTGTTGTCACTACTACCCTTCTTCCAATCGAATGTGTTAAAATTTTTGTCATATGTATATTTACTCATGAGAAGACAAAAGGAAATAACAGAATAAAAAGAGATATATACTTATTATTATCCTTACACATATATCGATACCCCCAGCTAAGGTAACGAAATTATGTAGCGCGTTTTATAGGTATTGTCCTCAATAGTATGTATGTCGTTCAAAATTGATGTATGCAAATTATTGCATTTAGCGATGGAAATGTAACGTTCTGATAGAAAGTCTTTGAAAGTTGAACATTGATTTATTGCATACCGTGTATGGCAATAACGGAAGTTCTTAAGTGAATGTGAAAGAGGCGTTGAAAATTTTGCGAGTAATGGAGACGAACTGTTACGACATCGAAACTAAAATGTTATTTTTTTATACAACGATTCGTATCGAAATAGTTTATTAAAAAATTCCTATTTTCGGAATATTGCACAAAAGTATACATAGAAGAACAATAATATAAAAAATTACTTTTACTCGATAAATATATCGTTTATTGTATTCGCCACAGTATGGCGGACAGGAAGTAACTACTCGAAATTTTGTGGAAGATCAGTTAAGTAAGAATATCTGAATATTTGCATCGTATAAAATATTTTTGACTTACTAAGAAGTACAGTTAGTAATATTACTACTAATGCATATGTATTTTTTAATAAAATTGGTATATAATAGATTTCTCAAAGTACAATAAATTTAATCAGTTTGAATTGGAGGTTCTACTGAGCCATCGTTGTCGTCACTTCCATGTTCACGGCGTTGCCAAATCGACCATTACTTCATTCGTGCAAGAAAAACTACTGCGGTGTAAGGTGTAGTGCTGCACTCGTGTAAGTCGTTTCGTGTCAGTTAAGATAGTTGTGCTGTACTGTGAAGAGACGAATTATGACAAATTCGTTAAAAAATATGGAGCGACTGCCTTGGGCATTCGTCAAATAACACGCATTCTTGTACGAGGTGAATACCAGGCTGCCAATCAAACTTTACGAGTAAAACCCACCGAACTTTTTCGATATAATAGGTAAACTAACAATTTTCAGAAATGATACCGTTTAATATTCAAAATCAATTCAAAACAGAGATTGAGTATCTTCACATTTTTCTCACTAACCAAATTGTTTTCTATTTTTTCCTCGTTTCCGACATGTTTGAAAGCTGTTTTCAAACTTTCTTACATCAGTGTATTTCCATATAAGTAGTTTTCCCATTAAAATTGCGAAAATATCTGTATGATCGTGATTTGACAACAACTTAGAAGGTTTGCTTTGTTCATTATACGAAACTCACATATGACATGACACAGAAATTATTTCACATTTGCCAATATTTATATACTATTGACACATGTGCTCTCCAGATTCAATATTGCATTTATTATTGAATAATCTGCAAACTTCATTACTGAAAAAAGAGTGCTGGATGTTTCGCTTTTGTTTCATGTATTGATGTGTGCTAGTGCAGTTTTTATACTATATTTTATCGCATTGTACCGTACTGTGCTATATTTTACTAGCGCAAAATGTATTCGTGTATTTAGCATGTTGCAATAATCTACTATTGTTATGTATTAATACAAAGGGAATTATCTTGCAAACAATTTCGTAAAATATCAGAAATCTACAACTGCTTTAAAAATATGCAAAATGTAAAATTATTTTTTATGTTTGTTCCCAAACTATATTTTATAAAACTTATTTTATATAAAGTTACGTTATTTATGAAAAAATTTCTACATTAAAAAGGAATTCTAGATATATGATAGTCAAATTATTCTTAATAATTAATCACAAAATGTTATATTATTTTAAATTTATTTCTTTAAGCTCTTCTTTTCTCTGCTTTCACTTTTAAAGGTTGTTCACCATTGAATAACACAGTGTTTTATCTTATATATTATAATTTGTTTTGATATTATCATGTTTAAACCTTCCCAGTAAACATAACATTAATAACATTTTAATAAAATCTATAAATTCTAAATGAATAAATAAAATGATTTAAACATATTAAAAATATGTATATTTGTGAAACAAATAATATACATATGTACATACAATACACACATGAACTATACATATATTAAAGATCTGAAAACTTTGTTTTAAAAAATGTATAAAAATCCAATATTTTTCATATTTGGAATTTAATTTAACAATTGTATATATAATCATTTGAGTGTTCTCTTAAAATTTTGATAATGCTTAATAGATTCCAAAAATTATTTACATTGATCAAAAAGTGATAAAACTATATTAAGTAATATCCTATGTATTAAATATAAAGAATAATTCTTAATATATTATTGTCGATAATAATATATATTATAGAAGGAATTTACAGAAATCAATTTTCATAAAAATTGTATCTATCTAATAATTATCCCATTTGATTGCTATTCTAAAATCTTCCTTACAATAAGACCCTTATTACAGAAAATTAGCTGATGTGAATTGAACACACCTTGAAACACAGAGAATTGAAAGAGAAAAACAGTGAGAAAAAGAAAACATAGTAATATGCAGCGGATATGGTTTATAGAGAACAAAGAGGGGGTGCAACACAAGCAGCAAGAGGTACCACGCGAGACTAACTTCATCGAGGTGGCGACTGAACATACATCAGACATGAGGGGATCTAAAAGGGACTGGATTTTTAGAGTCCAGGTAATTAGTACTGATATTAGTATTATTACTCATTAAACCAATAATTTTAGAATAACTTCCTTCACTTCTTTTTAATTTTAATCAGGTACATAAATTAGAAAAGAGTGAAGTCTTATATGTAGTGGGTAATTTGCCTGAACTGGGTGCTTGGAATCACAACCAGGCAATCCAGTTGTCACAAGAACATGGCAGTCGGGATTCTCCAACAATTTTTGATAACAACAGTAGTGGAGAGTTTTATAGTGATGATATACGTGACAATGCTGGAGATAACTCATTTGGTGATGTAGATGATGAGTAAGTAAAGATAAACATTTAGATATTCATGATGATTTATACTATTTTACTTTTCGTGTACTTTACTTAAAATATAATAAATGAAATTTATAAATTTTAGAGGTGGACAAATATTTTCGCAAAAGGTTGCACTTCCCATCGATGCTGATGTAGAGTTCCGATATTTTGTTGCAGTCATCTGTCAATCTAATGGTACTAAAAATTCGGCCAAAACTCTTATCATTCGTAGATGGGAAACTCATATGACACCACGCTTTATCAAAAAGAACAGTATGTAATCAAGTATATTTTATATAGATTAATTAATTAAAAAATTATATTTTTATTATAAATTGCAACATTAAGTAAAAGAATTTGTTACAGCATCTAGCAATTTTACTAGTGACACATTGCCAGATCCGGATAAGTTCGGTTATTACAATGGCTACTGTAAAATTGAACGGGGCTGGTTGACCGATGAAACTGTGATACAATTTAAGCTTTTTAATAATCCAATTAAATTATGGAAAAATAGACTACAAAATAGGAAAGTACACATTAAGGTGTGTTTAAAAATTACATATTTGTACATTAATATTTAAAAATTGAGAATTAGAACACATCTTTTTTAATTTAGATGACACCTGTAAATCTAGTTAGGCACAATTCTTTAGAATTGCCACAATTTGGTGGCGATTGTGTAGATGATAGTCTTTCTATGGATACACAAGATGTTGTTGATCAACCTGCCTTTAGTATTACAGAAATTGCGGTATGTATAATTCTACTACGTTTTTTTTATAAAAATCAATGATTATCATATTTATTTTTATAATAATATATTCTTGTTATAATTTTAGGCAATGAATGATGAAGAAGCTCGTTTCAAGATACAGGAGCAATTTGGTCGAGCTTATAATGAAGACGAATTTGTTATCTTCAATGTCGCGGTTCGATATCCTGAAACTATCGTAAGTAATCATATGAAGTGCCTCATCAAGAAATCATAGTAAATACACAACTGAATGAATAACCATTGGTTGGTATTTATTGCTTGCATTACTTATAATTTGTATGACATTGTATTATGTACATAGGGTAGATCTCCAATACTTATTTCAAACCAGCCTATTCGTCGTGGATAGGTCTACAGATGGAGACATCGAAGGCATTGTCTTCAGTAATATATAAGCTAACTGTAAAAACACACAAACGATCAGAGAACAAAATGTCTTCTTTTGATTTGACATCTTAACTTTAATGATAAAAGTACATCCTTATTAAGTGGCAGATAAATAATGAATAAGAAAGATTAATAAAAATTGTAGATGTGGCAGAGCAATAAATTACGAACTAGTGGTAATTCATATAAAAAATTAGACACACTAAAGATACGCATTGACCATACCATGTGAGTTTTCAGTAGACCACGAGTAGGCCGGCCACGTCTTCTCTCGCGACTTGTTCAAATTACTTGGTAAAAGATAATTAAACTTGTTCAGCAGCTATTGCCCTCCTTGGAAACCAGGAGCGATGTCACGCGCACTGGCCTGGAACGAAGACAACCGTCAGCTTTGTACAAAGCAAGACCTCTGGTGCAAATGATGATGCTAACATGCAATCTGATGTATCGATGCTAAAGCATCGTCTACCACTTTACATCTGTGTCACATGACATCACACAGAGATATGATGGTTTTGATTGTCGTTCGCCCTACCGCACCTATCCTTAGGCTAATCTCTCGTAAATCGCAAAATTTTCTAAAGCGCATTGCATTATCATAGTCTAAAATATCGGACTTTGACAATATTTATCATGTAAATTATGCATTCTATTCATTGTATGAAATCGGTTTACGTGAGTTGTAGCCATCCTAAACAACCCCAAGAATTTAGAGATGTCAACGCTGTCACACCTCATATCCATCTGTGTGCGTCGAAAATGGTGAGGCTCCCATCACTCCTATATCCTTTTAGTGTACTACTAATATTTTCTAGCTCTGACCAACTCTACTGTACCGTACGTGACACCGCTGCGCGGCCAATACCAGGCTAAGCTGTCAGAATCTTCTGAATCTGAATTACAAACCTTGCAGACTTGATATCGAAATTTAATAATGAATGATCGGCAGGTGTTGCGGGATACGCGTCATCAGGCAGATTATGTAGGAAATAAATTATCGCCCTTTGTTTTATCATTCACTAGTAATTTGTTGCTTTTGCCTACAAATTATTTGAATCTGCCAAAGACTTAACAGAATTTTGTGGAAAAGCAAAAGATGTACACATGTCTTTAATGATATAATTTAATTCCTACGATTTTTAGTGGTCAAGGATCTTTAATAATTTGCCATAAAATTTTACCACATTTCATTAGAATCTCTAATTTACTTGTTTCTCAAATTAGAGATACATATTCACAAAAAAAGTTTTCTCATATTTCCTTGATCATTGGAGTTAATTAATGTTGAGGCAAGCTCTATAATGGATGAGCAAAAATTATTGATGCAAGCATTTGGTGTTGTTATAAATAATAGTATTTTTCCATGTATATTAAGTAAGTTGTCTTTTCAGGCATACTTAGTGGACTACTACGTGTACAGCTCAAGATGTTTTCCAGGAGAACCACCAAGTCATATCGGTTTCAGCTACATCTTGCCTAGCACGTTACAGTCCAGTGTTGGGCTTCTAACAGTACCAATTACAAGCACAAAACATAGACCAATTGGTATAGTATTGTCTTTTTTATCTTTTAGTATTGAATATTATTGATGATAATGCTATATATATTTTTTTTTAGGGCAACTTACAGTGGAATATGTTGTGATAAAGTCAATTCCAGATTATCCATGGGATATGAATATTTCATATGCAAAACATTGGGAACAACGGTGGTCTGGCTTGGATGTAGGACACAGAGGATTGGGTACATCCTTTCAAACAAAGAAGTACGTTAATATCTTTAAAGTTATTAAAGAGATAACATCTTTTAGAAATTATTTAGATGAGCTGAAACTTATATATTACAATTTATTTGTAGCTGTGCTAATGTACGTGAAAATACAATAGCTTCTTTAAAGACTGCATCATACCATGGAGCTGATATGGTTGAATTTGACGTCCAACTGTCTAAAGACCATATACCGGTTATTTACCACGATTTTTATGTATCTATTTCATTAAAACGCAAGAAACAAATAGAAGCTATGGATATGTTGGAAATACCTGTTAAGGACCTTACATTGGAGCAGTTACATCTGTTGAAGGTAATTTTTATGAATATGTAACTACTTTGATTCTATATATATTTCAACTTGAATAATTTATGCTATTTTCACTGACATCATATATGTAGTTTCACTTTTACAGTTATTTACAGATTTTAATATTTTCAACGTATATTTAATGTATTTTATTTTTTTATTTTATTATAAACCATATACAATTCAATAACATTAAGTACTTTTTAAAAACCTTATTTACACTTAATTTGTTAACAACTAATACACGAATAATATAAACTAAATAATTAACATTGTGTGTCCAAAAAATAAGTAAGAATATTATAGCATTAACTTCATTAACTATTAAGGAATGTTAATAATAAGTCACTATATATTTTTAATTACATAATCAATTAGAAAGTTAATAAGGTGCATTTAATATAATTTCTCATCTACCATTAATCACATAGAATGCGGCTTGTTAAAACTGCTACGCGTATTAATAACTTGCTTTTTATGTCCTTTTTTGTATTAAAGGAGAAATCAGTTACTTCAGGGATTGTATCGTATGTAGATACACAGACATGCAATCATGAATTTATAGGTGTAACATACCTATTCGTACTTTTCTCTTTTTAATATTCAACAGGATTTTTATTACCCGTGGTGGGACTCGTTGGGTAAGGTGCTGTATTTCGTTGATAAAGCTGAGCAGGGGGTTAACCAACTGGTGAGCTTTCATACCGCTTGCGCCGCCTAACTCGTCGCCAAAATATATAACAAATTAGTTATTTTAAAAAACTCGATGCATGCCTGTTTAAAATTTATTCTAAAACCAACTAAAATTAATTTTTAATACCACATCATTGTACCACAATATCGTACATTTTATGCTTGGATTAAAAGCTTAATCTTGATACTGTAAGATATCAAAGTATGTAAATTCAATGGAAAAATATTTTTTACTTATTATGTAATATCACCAAATGATCTTTTTGCAGAAATGCTTTAAAGATCTTAAAGATCATTTTTTAATAATCTTTCACCAGTTTCATTCCCCTCTGACTGTGCGTATTTGCCTCCGCACGGGGGCGCGAACTTGTTCATCGAAAATATGTATAAAAAATCACATTATCACAGCATGTAGATAATATCATGCCTTCCATGATATTATATATTTAATATATTCACATGACTCCAGAGTGTTTGCTTTTATTTGGCTTCAAAAAAGTCTCTTACGTCAAACATTGTACTACTTTCACCAATTTTTTATGATCTAACAGCGTTACGTTGACGAAATGCTTTATTTTATAAATCCTTTACAAAATAAAATTTTCTTACAGGTTTATCATGTGGCTGAAGGTCGTGAAAAGAATCCAAAATTTTTTGATGAAGATTTAGAAGACCATCAGCCTTTTCCAACGCTTCAGACAGTATTACAAGAATTAGAACAACATGTCGGATGTAATATTGAAATTAAATGGACTATGCAATTGAAGGTAAAAGTAATAAATTTATTTTTTTATCTATTTAGTATTTTTATTATTTTATTTTTATTATTTTACACAGGATGGCACGTTCGAGCTTAACCATCCTTTCGATCTCAATCTATATTTGGATATTATATTGAAAGTTGTACTAGAATATGGAGGAGATAGGAAAATCGTTTTCTCATCATTTAATCCAGATATCTGTGCCATGATCCGTCTTAAACAAAATAAGTATCCGGTAGTATTTTTAACACAAGGCATTACCTCAAAATATCCTACTTATCATGATCCAAGATGTCAAACTGTACCAATGGCTGTTAGACATGCATTAGCAGCTGATATCTTAGGAATTAATGTCCATACTGAAGATATTCTTAGGGATCCGTCACAAGTTAAATTTGTAAAGGATGCTGGTTTAATCATCTTTTGCTGGGGAGATGACAATAATGATAAAGATACAATTCGACATTTAAAGAAACTTGGTTTGCATGCAGTAATTTATGACAAGTGAGTAATCTTCAAGCACGTGAATTATTTACTTATAAACAAAGATATGTTATAATTATTTAATATTATCTGTAGAATTGATGAATACAACGCAAAGGAAGTCAAAGAAAGCATATTTTTGGTTGATGCAAGAGAAAATCAAAAGGCACTAATAGCTTTGGCACAATGTAATCAAAGTTGTGCACCGCAACCACAAATTACTAATTCTTTGAATACAGAGAAGGTTAGTAGTAGTACTAATATTTATATTCTTACAAATATAGGAAAAAACGAACAGCACAATTTAATTTATTTTAGGAATACTACATGGAGATCGACAAATCGCGAAATATGATTACAACCACGTCAACTACATCCTCACTCGCATCTTTTGGTAAGAACAATCTTGGTGATAATATATATCCCATGTCAACCATTAAATTACCAAGTACATGTGACCATCAGGAGAGCAATGAGATCAGTGAAATGACAAAAGATTTCAGCGTTTGCGCAAAATCCTTCGGCCACTCGGTAAAAGCTAAAAGTATCTCAGATTTAGTATGTGGCCAAACGACAGCGTTACCAGAAATTTACGGAGAGGATGAGTCTGCGAAAGACTGTCTTTGATGTTTCTCCTTTAGGAAGCCATTCATGTCATGGTTTGGCACAGAAGACACTACCTAAAAAAAGATTTACCACAAAAGGAAGGACGAAGCCGAAGAAAATTTTTTGTAACTTATAATTTACTATAATACTTACACTAAAGGGGTTAAACAGTTCTGGTTTTCCCAATAGTCCTAGATCCGTAAAAGTGGATCACCTTAACGGCCATTACACAGAATATATTCATATAATGCACAAGAAAGACGACCGATTGTATTTTTCACGTCACTTTATCATTCCTGCAATCGATCGACTTAATTGTCCATTTCATATTATGTCTTACTTTATACAATGGCCTTTTTTTTTAATGTTGATAAAGTCCAATGGCTGTAGGAAAAGATATCAACTTTTGTTATTCTGTCTATGGCAGATGAATACAGGAGTTGCAAGTTTTTAGTACAAATATTCTCAATATTTCATTTAGTTCATAGAAAGAAGTCACCCCTCTTATATATATTCCTTCCTTTGTTAATTAAACATTAATAAAAAAGAAATGCAAATTGACAGGAACACTGACAAATGAATGATGTCACGAATGTATACTTTTTTGTAGTAAGTTATCAAAAACATTTTTTAAAAGAACGATGCGATTTGTTTTTAACAGCTTTGAATATAGACAAAAGCTGCCAATAACTAATTTTCATAAATATACATATTTCAGATTCACTTATTTATGTTTCAAAGTATTTTACAATATGAATTAAGAGAAAAACAAAGCAAAAATTCCTTTATTAAATTAAAAAAAAAATAATTGTATGCAAATATAAAATCAGTATAATTGTAGAAAAGAAAAAAAACGCTCTTTTCCATATTAAATAATAATATGGTTATTGTTACAAATATTTATTTGATTTCCTTTGACAAATAAGTACAATTGTAAAATTTAATAAGATCATTCATTCGCTTTATAGATAACATTTCTTTTGTCCAGACTTTTATGCCTGATCAATCTTAATCTTATCCGATAACCTCATCAGTGACAGAATGAGTAGCACGCGAATATCTTTTCAAAGTTTTTGAACAGAGAAGATAATTTATACCGTTATACCGCATTGGTAGTACGCTATACAACTAAAGAGAGTGATTGTATCAATCGTTATGATTCTAACAATATACAGAATATCTGTTGATGGTTTAGAGAAGTATACCACAAATATGTTATGGGATCACGTATGTAAATGCATGTGTACAGTGCGTCAAGGGGGTTGGTTACTGATCTTTTCTATTGTCATAGAGGCTATGCATTATAATAAACCAGTTAATAAACATACATAAATCGGGATTCGACAAGTTTATAATTGAAATACATTTGTAGAATTTTGCAAATTCTGACACACGTAGGTATTATTGCATTACAATCTTCAAGTGTATAATACTGATAAACATCATATATATTTCAGATTTCTAATCTTGTGTCTGTTTTTGTCTTTCCCCTATTAAACGATAGTTCGAGCATATACAACGAGGAATTATAACGATAATATTTAATCGATTTTATAAGTATACAAAAATATTCACGCACATATGAACATTAAAAAAGCTAATAAGAAATAATATTTTTGCATTTGCATTTGAAGCTCCTAACTCGATTACTCAAAGTACCTGATTTGAAAATAAATGTCGAATATGATACGCAGTTAACACGTTATAGGTCGTTTACTTTTTATTTAGCTGAAAATTATATCGAAGGTCGAGATAATTAACTTGACTTCAAATACATTTTGATGTGATAAATAAAAATTAAAACTTCATACAGTTTATTTATTAATGTAGATAAATTACATAATAACTAAATCTTCAAAGTACTTTGTTTATTCTTTATTTATTCTTTGTTTATTCTTTACAGTTTATTCTTAAACAGTTTTTTACATTTGTAATTAACTTATTCAACTTGTAAGAAACAACGGGATGTACGATTCTAATGCCTCGTGTTTATAAATAATATATTAATTATATAATAACATATTTAAAATTATACATGTGAGCAATACGACCATAATGTGGTAACATTAATATTAACTTCTAAACTAGACTATTTTTGTTATATAAATTATTTAAATGTGAATGCAATTACTATTGTAACAATATTTACTTATTTCCGGAATAAAATTTAAAAGAATAAATTGTGAGTATTTACAATAGATATTCATGAAAAACGCTAGTTTTCGAAAATTAAAGTTTACAACTAATCTTTAAATTTATTACTACACAAATTCCACTAAAACGTCTCCTCTCTCTGTCCTCACAAAAGAATTCCTACATAATGTTTTGCTAAATTTTGCGAAAATTATACATGGAATTATAAAAAATCAATAATGTCATCATGTGCGCATATATGTATGTATGTATGTGTGTATATATGTATATATATGAGTATTATCTTTTTTTACTTTTTCATAGTTTTGAAACATAACTCGACCATAAATACCTCTTTCATAAAGTAAAAAGTATGATAATTTTAGATTAAATATAATTAATATAATATATTTAGATTATAGATCACAAATATTTAAAAAAAGAGTTAGACATTTATTAATAAAAACAATTTACTTGTGTATTCAGTTTTGGATCCAGTTTATTATCTTTCAACGTTTCATATTTGCAAAAAAAGTTACCACGCGTCTATTTTTAATACAATTAAGTATTCAACAAAAAAATCATCCATCTCTACGTTACATCTTGATATTATAAGGAGCGAACGTGTAAAAATTCTATAAAAAAAATGATTTAATTTTATTGCGTAAATATATAAGCGACTTGGTCAACGTCACGTGGGTATGAATTGAACCAAATTGATCCTATGACGGAAAGCGATTTTGTATGGCGTTTTTTCAATCGAAGTGTCCCTGGAAACTTTCGAATATTGAGACCGCATTCGAAACGAAGGGAATTTAATGGCGGTTGAAGAGCCCCCACCCTGACCTCGTATGCAGAGACAGCCAAGGTGTCAACAGGCGAGGCTGAACAGAGTTTACACGATAATTCTTGTCTGTTTGTATTTGCACATTTATTTTACTGCTTATCGGTTTGTCATAACAATATCTGAGTCACGATAATCGGGATACATATTTTGAAAATAACTGGCGTTCAGAGAATGCAACTATTCAAAGTATAGCACGGTGCAGATTTTTCTGACGTGTATGTGTGTGTATGTACATAATGTTTTGATTCAATCGCAGCTGAAGTTCTATCGTATCTATTTAGTTAAAGAATGTTATTCTTGATTTTGATTCAATTGATAAAAATTATAGTGTTTTGTTGTCTTGTTACTTGTTACAAATTTTAGACTAGAGTATTTATGAATCAATATTTGTTTTAACTTTTTTTTATTTAATAAGCGTGTAAAGTTCTAGTCACGATATGTTTGACGCTTGCATGATTATTGTACAACGTGACTGTGATACGGTATACTTGAACACTGTGATGTGATTTAAGACTGTTTTTATAATACAGAACTAACAATACTGGCTAATAAATGTTTGTATAAACAACTATAATAAAAAAGTTTTATTGCGTACCATTGATAATAATTTAATTTAATTCTTTTCATTCAATTCTTAATTTTATATTTAATTTATTAATAAACTAAAATACATGTATATATTATTGCTTTTCTATATTTATTATATGATATAGTGATGGTTTCAAGATAAAACATGTATATAGATTTACATGAGCATATAATTGTTTTTGTTCTAATAATTAATCATGCAAAATTATCTATCTGATAATAATAATAATTATTATTTTCTTATTATATAGAAAAAGAACATTATATTTCATAAATAAAAACTATGTTATATGCTATTAATAATTGAAATAACGAAAAGCATGTTCTTTCAGATATGACTCTTTATATGAGCTTTTTACAACCGACTTACTTAAAAAACAGACCAATGAACGTGGATGATGAGTTTTACTTTATCAAGAAGCAGTGAGGCGAATATACTGTAATGGGGTGGGTCTTGTCCACCACGCTATGGATTACAATATGGAGTTGCCTGTTGCGGGGCTTCGAATTAGCTCCACAGACATCTCCAAAACAAATTCCATGTGATAAAACTAGGAAAGTTTTTACTGATTCTTGGGGGATCATTAGTGATGGACCTTTGGGCTCAAATTATACTCAAGATTCGCATTGTGAATGGCTTATAAAAGGTAAAAAATTTAATATGATATTTATAAGAATATTTCTTTATTGTTTTTCTTATAATTGTTTGCAGCAAATAACAGCCGTCAGTTTATCACTTTAAGTTTTCGTACCATGGGAACAGAATGTAGTTATGATTATGTTTTTGTTTATGATGGAGATTCTTTTCGATCTCCACTCCTAGGTAGTTTCAGTGGAAAAACAGAACCACAACAAGTGACATCATCATCTGGTTATGTATGTAAATTTAAAGTCTTTCATATTTTATAATTATTAAAAATATAGTAACTTTATTTTCTTTTTTATAGATGTTAATACTCTTATACAGTGATACAAATTATGTTTTGGATGGCTTCCATGCAGAATTTTCAGTTACAAATTGTTCAAATAATTGTACAAATCATGGGAAATGTATTGATAATACTTGCTTTTGTGAAAATGATTGGGGTGGCAGAGATTGCTCCAGAGCTCTTTGTCCAAATAATTGTAGTTATAATGGAGAGTGTGGTTTAAAACGATGTGACTGTCAAAATGGATACTCAGGACAATCTTGTTCATTACACAGAACTCATCCTGAGGGCAACAAGTTTGTTACTAAATATATTATCATATTAAATATAACACTATTAGTTAGCATTTACTAATTACTAAATATGATAAATAGATGGCACTGGCTTTCTCATTCAGAAGGTGGATTAAGACCACGAGCAGCACATACTGCAATTTATATAAAAGAAACTGATTCTCTTTATGTGTTTGGTGGCTATGATTTGAATTATATACTCAGTAATTTGGAAGTGTATCGATTTAGCGCAAGTCAATGGGAAGACGAGTATGGTAATGAACTAGGTAAACAAAAAGTACTAAATATACTTATTATAATTACAAATATTTGGATATATGCTGTATTATAAAATTATTTACCATGTATGTTTAAAACAGAAGGCATCTCATCTGCAGAATATTTGGATCCTATGCTTCTTGCTACTGAATTAAAACGGACAGATGCAGATGAAAAAGAATTATATGGTCTTCGTAAATCGTCCCTTATGTGGAAAGTACTTTCTAGCATTAAAGACAATAATACTTTTAGTTCACGTAATCTTGGAAATGCAGAAAATGGACATGACTGGTCAAAATTTAGAAGTGCAGACCATAAAAATCGCGAAGAAAAAATTCATGAAGGCAGAAATAGTGAAACAAGTAAAAGTACAGTTAGGATAGAAAGAAATGATGACCTTAGGAGAAAACATTCTAGACGTCCTAGACCTCGATATGCGCAGACTACAAGGTAAAAAATAAGATACACAATATAATTACTGAATATTAATATAATGTTAATTCGCAGTTAATGGTATTTTTTCTATTTACTTACTGTTACATTAGACATCGTAGAAATCTTGAGAACCTAAATCCCTATCAAAAATTTCATATAAAAAGTGGTGTATTAAATTGGGAAGAACAAAGTGCAGAAGATTCTATTAGAGACAACATTTATGCCCAAGAATCTAAGGCAAAAAATGAGTCTACTAAATCACCAATTGATAAATTACCCACACCAAGCCCGCGATATGGTCACGCAGCTTGTAGATATGACGGTCAGTCGTACACCTATTCAAAATATGAAAAGAAGAATTAACACAATTATAGTATGATTTACAAATTATATAATTGGTAGGTGGTTTTGTTATATATGGGGGGAAAGTACAAGATGGTTCTTTATCTAATGAACTGTGGCATTACAATGTTAACACACGCACCTGGACATTACGAGCAAAAGATTCTCCATTTTATCCACCGCAATTAACAAGGCATACTCTTACTTTAGCAAATAATTACATTTATCTTTTTGGTGGTAGTACAGTTGATGGTGAATTTTCGTCGAGTTTGTATAAGATTGAATTGAATTTATGTAAGTTTATTGAACAAAGCATATTTATTATTTATAATTATTACTATATTGTTGTTGTTGTTATTATTATTATTATTATTATTATTATATTATCATTATTATTATTTTATTATACAAAAAAGGAAAGAAAAATATTTTGTATTAAATTTGTTTCAATTCTAGCTGATCCCACAGCAACCACGGAAAGATGGAAAGAAGTACACCCCCGAGGTGGTAAAGAATTAGATGTACGTGTAGTTGCACATTCCACTGTGTATCATCATGCTACTAATTCTTTATTAGTTTATGGAGGAGTAGTAGCCAGTGTAGCACGATTCAGTAAATTATCAGATAGAATGTTTGTATTTCAACTTGACAGAAAAGTTTGGTCTGAAATTCATTATCCGAGAGCACACTTGAGAGATACTTATGTTCCAAGAGAACGGGCATTTCATACTTGTAATATTATAGGTAATTATATGTCTTTATTGTAATTGTTAGTAAATAAATCACAAAGCACATATTAAATTCTATTAAATACATATTAAATACATATTAAATTCTATTAAACATTTTTTCAGGGAATTATCTAGTTGTATTTGGCGGATATTCTCATAGACACAATAAAGAAGAAATTTGTTATGATAATCAGATGTATCTTTATCACTTAGGCTGTCATGCTTGGGTAAGCCATGATGTACTAGGTTTAAATGACAAAGGTAAATGAAAACTTCAATAGTTAAAATAAAAATCAAGCAAAATCTTAATTGTTTTCATTTTAGAACTTTTATTATAATACTCTAGATTCTCGTTATCCAAAACAACAGGGAGTATTTGCACATGCAGCAGATGTGCGGAATGGAAATACATTGCTATTAGTCGGTGGTTATCATGGAAACGTAAATGCAGATTTGCTTGCATATACATTACCGCCAATGCTTGCACCAGGAGATGAAGATAATATAGAACCTGAGCAAATTTGTTCAAGGCATAAAAGTTTGATGGAATGCACAGCTAATCCAGAATGTGGTTGGTGCTCAGCAGACGAGGTATCTTCCTAATGTAGAAAACGTAACTACTATTTTTTATGTAATGAATATTTAATATCAAAAATGTTTGATTTATTTTAGATATGTTATGGCAGAACTATTGGTAGTAACTGTACAACAAATCTTCAAACGACGCGTTGTCTAGGAGTTTGTCCTGCACTTGGAGATTGTCATTCTTGTTTAATACATGGCCAACCTGGTGGAGGATGGGGTACAACTGCACGTGGAAAAAAATCTGTGTCGAATAAGCTAAATCGCGGAACTTGTACATGGTGTGTTCAGAACGCACGTTGTCATCATAAAGATGATAATTATGGTGTTTGTGGTCTTCGAGACGATACACCGTCACAAATACCTGGATGGTGGGGTCCGAAAGGCACAGAAATTATAAAAGTTGAAGAATGTCGAGAAATGGATAAAAGGCCTGGATTGACATTTTTAAAATATAAACCCCCAGTAAACTTTAGTCAGCCTGACTCTGTAACAATAGTTAATGCCACTACGGTAGATTTTAATGTTCCATCTATGCAAGGAGCAAAAACAGAATCAGCACTTGGAGGAGAAATGATTGCTAGATTAATTGGCTTTCTCAGACCACCTCAATCTTTTTGGGATAGCACAGTGGAGCATTTGAAAATTTGTGTCAGTTATAATAGTGCAACTTTACATGTATCAAGAAGCGATGATCCTCAGGAATTGGTAAATTGCACATCTATTTTTTATTTAATTTAACAATTTAAATTGCTTTATAGTATGTTAATGTAGAGTATAAATTCTTTCATTAAATTTGTTTAGGAATTAGTTGCAAATTTAACTGCTGAGACATCGCAATGTATTCCAACAAAATGGCCAGATGGACATCAAATGATGTTGTTGCCAGGAAGATATTTATTAGATTTCGAATCGAAAAGAATGGTTACTACAAGTTATGCATATGCTAGTAAAATGGAAATTACTCACAACAAAAAAACAGAGAATCCAAAAGTATTTACATTTGAATATCTCGAGCCATTTCAAAACGGTTCTTGTCATCAATATAAAAATTGCCTTCACTGTTTAACTGATTCTTCGTGCGGCTGGTGTGATATCATCAATAAATGTCTCTCACGTTCAATTAACGAAACGGAAAGTTGTGTAGCTGATGTAGAGTGGGACGAAGATGGGAATCCTATTCGCGAGTGGCATTATTTAACTATCACTCCTTCAGCTTGTGCTAATTGTTCTAATTATATTTCATGTGAATCTTGTGTTGGTAGTAATTTATGTGAATGGTGGACAGAGGAAGCTCGTTGTGCAAGAATAGGTAGACTGCCTAATGCAGTTATTAGTTTTGATCAATGTCCAATTCCTTGTAGACAACGTTCAAATTGTACACAATGTTTAGATGAGCGCGGAAGATGCGTCTGGTGTGAGGCCACGCAGGAATGTTTTTCTTTTTCGGTATATACATCTGAATATCAATTTGGTTTGTGTCGAGAATGGATGGATCAAGCTGGTTTAATGGGAGTAACATCAAGGTCTGGATCATCTTTAACAGGCAATGATCAATGCAAAAGCTGTAGTCGGCACACAAACTGTTCGAACTGTTTACACTCATTAAGTTGTGGGTGGTGTTACAGTTTAGAAAACCCTATTATAGGAGCATGTGTACAAGGAGATTTTAATCAGCCGCACGTCAATTGTAGTTTAGTCATCAATGAATATCAAAATACTACTTTGGAAACAGATGAATCAGGTTGGGCATACGCTCAATGTCCAGACGTCGACGAATGTGATTTGGGTTTGCATGATTGTCATCCCAATGCAGTATGCACAAATACTCATGGTAGTTTTAGCTGTCAGTGTAAAAGAGGTTTCAATGGAGATGGCAAAGAAAACTGTACTAAGACTTGTTATGAGAAATGTGTAAATGGTTACTGTAGTGAAGCACCTGACTATAAATGTGAATGTAACCTTGGCTGGACAGGGCCAGATTGTAGAACAAATTGTGGTTGCTATAATCATTCCACTTGCTTACAAGGACCAGGCATTTGTGATAAGTGTCAAGATTGGACTAATGGTACATATTGTGAAAAATGTAAAGCAGGCAGTTATGGTAATGCTACGACACCTCTTGGATGCAGAAAGTGTAATTGCAATGAACATGGAGACAAAGATTTAGGCATCTGTGATCGGCAAACTGGTGTATGCTTCTGCCGTGATAATACACAAGGAGATATGTGTCAACGTTGTAAAAAAGGCTATTACGGTGATCCAAGAGATGGCGGAATGTGTTACTATGGTTGTATGTCTCGAGGTATGCTTGGAGGAGAAGGAAACGGCAAACAAGGTCTTGGCAGCAGACACTCACAGTTATCATTATGGGAAAGTCACCTTGGAGATTCTCCAACAAGAGAGTGTCTTTGGATAGTAAGTCCAAAAACAGATCTTTCATCAGACAACATGCTCTCAGGAACTCAAAGTGTCATACAATTTACTATACATGATGATATTAATGTTAGTTGCCAAGAAAATAGTGTTTATGTATATGATGGACTTCCTCAATTTGTTTCATCATCGACTAGTCATCAGAGTCAACTTTTAGGTGTTTACTGTACAGAAAGTACAGATTATCCTGTTACTGTAGAAGCTAAGTCTGGATTTCTTACTGTTCATTATAAACAATTGGACGAAGTAGAAGGTTTCAATGCAAGTTATTTGATAATGACATGTAATGACTGCCCTGGAAATCGAGAATGCCGTAATGGTAATTGTTTATGTAAAGCTGGTTTTGTAGGAATCAGCTGTGATATCGAAATATGCCCTAATAATTGCACTTCATCTAAGAAACAAGGAATTTGCGATAAAGGTTACGGGCGTTGCGTTTGTACACCTGGTTATGGAGGACGTGATTGCTCAGTTAAGATTAAAGAACATCAGTTAATTTTTACTGAGCTATTTAACTCCGAATACTTAGCCGATCATTTAGACCACCTGAGAAAAACTTTACCGCGATTTGGTCATACGTTGGTTGCTGACAGAAGGGGTAGTTTATGGATGTTTGGGGGATACTCTCTTAGTCATGGTCCTTTAAATGATATTAGACTTTTTGATACTAAAAATAATACATGGATGCCTATTACAGTAGAATCTACTTCAGAGGCAACAATGCCTCAAGGTAGATATTTCCATGCAACTGAAATAGTCCATAGTAGGCAACAAATATATGTCTATGGTGGTTTGTCAATGAAACAAGAAGATATTCAAGGATTATCGAATAACACTTTAAGCGACTTTTGGAAATTTAGTTTGCAAAATCAGAGGTGGATGCAAATTATACAGGATGAATTTAAGAGAGAACCACCACTTTTGGCGGGACATACGTTAACTTTGCGTAGAAATGGAGAATCAGAAAGTCTAATATTAATTGGAGGATTTAGTCCTAAGTATGGTTACCTCGATACAGTATGGGAATTTAATTTAGAAACCGAAGCTTGGGATACAATAAATACAATTGGAAATGGACCATTAGGAGTATATGGTCATTCAACTGTATACCATAGCAAGTCAGATAGTTTTTACATTTTTGGTGGATACACTTATGCGATAAATCGAACATTTATTTCTAATAAATTATATGCATTGAATTATAAAACTCGCACGTGGTCTGTACTTCCGCCATTTGATGATGATCTTACTGATGGAAGTAGTTTGGTAAGTAAATATTTCATCAATTATTATTTAGTTTTTTCTTTTTAATAAAAATAACATTTTATTACAGCCACAAGCTAGATTTCTTCATTCTGCTGTCACTACTGATGAATATATGGTAATATTTGGTGGTCGTCAAAATCCACATAATACTTCTGATTCATTAATTGCTTATAAATATTCATGTAATTTATGGATTCGTTTAATAACAAAAGACATGGAAGTTATTGGAAG
Organism: Bombus bifarius; assembly: GCF_011952205.1. Lineage (NCBI taxonomy): Eukaryota > Metazoa > Arthropoda > Insecta > Hymenoptera > Apidae > Bombus > Bombus bifarius. Next base: position 1,307,571 of record NW_022884511.1, on the reverse strand, counting down.
TCCACCACCACCAGCATATGCTCATGCAATGACTCATGCTGATCCAGAATCTAATGCTGTATATGTAGTTGGTGGTTTTGATGGTGGAATTAAAAGTCATGTCACACTTATAAGCATACCAGAAGATCTGTGTAATCTTTGGACAGACAAAATCACTTGCAGAAAATATTTTGGATGTTCCTTTTGTTCTGTTATCACAATTAGTGGAAAAAATGCTTCATTTTGTTTCTCTAATGAAGTATCAATTAATAAAGATGACAGGTAAATTTTTATATTTCGGTGAACATATTTATAAGTGATTTCAACTATATGACAAAAATATCCGTTTTAGATGTGATATTAACGTTACACAAGCTCAACGATCAAATGGAATTTTTTGTAATTCAGAATGGATGGTCAGTAGAAAATGTCAAAATTTTAAAACTTGCACAGAATGTTTAGCAGAATGGCCATATTATCAAAATGACGAGCCAGTATGCAAATGGTGTACAAACTGTCCAAATGGAAAGTGCATACCGTCCGAAAAAGATTGCGATGAATTAAATAAATGCAATATTAGACAAATATCGGTAACAGATGTAAATCAATGTGGAGAGCGACAATGTCCAGCAAGTGACTGTGAGAAATGTAATAGCCTTGAAGGTTGCGTGTGGACAAGACAGGTCTTAAAAACATGTGAGTCTTAAAAAAAATATCAAAAAGTGCAAAGCGCTTAATAGTTTTTATTCTTAATAATTTTTCAAAACATTTATAGCGGAATTAGGACTTGCAGTAACGGGAGAACCCGTATACGATTGGAATTGTGTACCAGATGACATTTTTGAACGATCAAGTATTAAAATGGGAAGTACGCAATGTGAAAAACGATGCGCTGATCATAAAGACTGTAGAAGTTGTCTAAAAGGCACGGGGGCCGAAGGTGGTTGGCGGGAATGTAGATGGTCGACGCAGCTTAATGAAGTAAATATATTAGTTTGAGAAACTGGAACTAATTATCTGAAATCTTACAATCAATTAACAAATCGTAGTGTATTTCTCCGTCATATCAACCTCTATATTGTGCTGGCGGTGTATGTGGACTAGTATTACGTAGTTCCGATATGGATCATTGTCCTGAACCATGTTCAGTTTTTAAACAATGCAGTACATGTTTGAAACACTCGCATTGTGGGTGGTGTTCTCTGGATTCAGCTAATATAACTGGACAAGGAATATGTACAGAAGGCTCTCTTGAAGCACCAGCAGACCATCCAGCTGGTGGAACATGTGGAATGTTATACGATCAACAATTTCCTCAAACTGAACCACGTAAGCAAATATAATATGTAGTATTTAATGTTTAGTAATTCGTTTGAAAAATTACAGCATTCATACCACTCCTATATTATTTAGAGTCTTTGGGAATCCTAGATAATGTTACAATGCTAATCCCGAATGTAATATCAAAACCAGTATTTTCTTGGCACTATGTAAGATGTCCACCAGAAAATGAATGTACGAACGGACACCATACGTGCTCTCCAAAAAGTGAAAAATGTTTCGATTTAGAGGAAGGGTTCGAATGCATGTGTGGCGACGGATATAAAACTGAAACGTAATTTTTGTTTCTTTTTTCATTAATTTTATTGCATAGATAATTTATTAATTATTTTATATTTATTTCAGCCCATCATCATTTAATGAATTTGGGAGGTAAGGTTTAAGTATGAATTTTGAATTATTTGTTTATATATCTTATATTTATAACATTTTTATTATAAATATACATAATTTATTCTTTTTTTTTCTTTTTAGAAAAATTTGTGTTCCGATGTGTACGCAAGGTTGCGTTAGAGGAACGTGTATAGAACCAAATGTTTGTCGTTGTGACTTTGGTTATGTAGGTGCCAATTGTTCAATTCAGTGCCAGTGTAATGGTCACAGCAATTGCGCCGGCCCAGATAGATTAGATGTTTGCTTAGAGTGCCATAATAACACTATGGGACCACAATGTGACAAATGTTTGCCTTTGTTTGTTGGAAATCCAGCAGACAATGGACAATGTGTTCCATGTCTTGAGTATTGCAATGGGCATACTCGAATATGTATTAATGAAAGCATGACTGTACCGGTAATTTATTCTTCATACTGAAACTGCAACTATATATAAAAATAAGAATAAATATCGACGTTTTTAGAAACGAAAATATCATTTTTCTATAGGATCCAAATTCAATTGATAAGATGTCTATAGAATTATTAAAAAAGCAATTAGTTGAAGGCCCTGTAGCTAAAGCAAAATGCGTAAATTGTGGAAATAATACGAAAGGTGACAAATGTGGGGAATGTATGACTGGTTATTTCAGAGGAACAGAAGATCTTCGGGACGTATGTCGACCGTTAGTATTATTATATGAACTTTGTTACTCGTATTCTATTACACTAGATGTACTTACAATTCTATGTATTATGTAAAAAATATATTTTTCTAGTTGTGAATGTCATGGACACGGATTCACTTGTGATCCTGTAACTGGAGAAAAGTGTAATTGTGGTAATAATACAGAAAGTGATCCAACTTGTACCAGTGGACCTATGAAAGGTACAAACACTGGTGGCTCACCATGCTGGATGGTGCAATGCAGTAAATGTAAAGAAAATTATGCTGGTACACCAACTATGGGTCATCAGTGTTATAAAACTGTAACAGTTGACAACAAGATGTGTTTTGATTCTAAATTAATAGGTAGGTTATTTAATAGGTTTATGCCATAGTTTCATCATCATATTATTTTATTATTATTTTATTTTAAAAATATTCTAATATAAAAATTCTATCACATTTTCTAAATCTGTCTGCTATGTGCATTTGTTATATTATTATATTATATACTTTAATTAAATATTATTTTTTTTAAATTGCAACATATTATTATATCAGGAGGATCTTATGGTTCGTATTTCTTCATTGATGAATTATATACTTCCTTTTATTAATCTTCACTAATCACTAATCACTAATCAGTAATCTTCCTTTCACTAATTACAGATGAATGTAAAATGAAACCCAAACCATTGAATCCCGGTCAAACGGTATTTTATATGGTACAACCACGTTTTATGAATGTCGATATTAGAGTCATGGTGGATGTAACTCAAGGGGCTTTAGACCTATTTCTTAGTCCTCGGGATGATTCTTTCGTTGTTACATTAAATTCATCAACTGGATATCAAGATGTATGGGTTTAAAATACTTCTTTTATTTATAAGGCATTAAATATTAGATATCTTCTAATCAGAAATTACCTATAGGTCGAATTGGATAGCAGATTTATATGGCGTAAGGATCCACATAATACATGGTTAGATAAACAAACTCGTAGCCAAATGAAAATTGTCGAATTCCATCCTCATAATACATTTTCATTTGCTATGAACGGCACTACTACCGAACCAACTTGGAATATCGGTCCTCAGTATATTGTGATGGAACGCTATGCAAACGGTTTGGCTACGTTTTTAACAATCGAGAATAGAAACACGTTCTTGGTTGTTAGAAACCTTACGAATCGGTTGGTCTTAACATTACCACAGGACAAACATGAACTTCACGAAACGAAATTTCATATTGCATTAAGGGCAATTGATCCTGTACATCCGGAAATCAGTGGTCGAGCTGCTTACGGGATGATCTTCTTTCGACAGGATCAACTTCACATCGATTTGTTCGTCTTTTTTTCTGTGTTTTTCTCTTGTTTTTTCTTATTTTTAGCTGGTTGCGTAGTCGCGTGGAAAGCGAAACAGGCGGCGGATGTTCGAAGAGCGCGGAGAAGGCATGTTGTCGAGATGTTGCATATGGCTAAAAGACCATTCGCATCGGCTACCATCATTTATGACCGAGATGGTAACGATTGTAATGCAAGCTCGCCTCAACGGAAAAGCAGACGTAATAAATTAGTTAGCTTTCACAGTGACGTTAGACCGGTAGCAGTTGAGCCTACTGACGATGGAGTAGCTGCTGTAGCTACTGTTTTCATTAGATTGCCTGGTGGTCGACAAGCTCCTGTTGAATTAGCTCTTGGCAGCTCATTAATACTGTTAACTAGAGTTTATCCAGTTAACAGTAGAGTGTTCCTAAGACGTAGAAACAGTCACGCGTTGAACTGAGCTTCTTTCTGTAAACATTTATTTTCATCTGTTCGTTATTTTCATTTTTAAGTCTGCTTATGCTCTCGAAACCTATAGCAAAAGAAATATGTAGCGATCATGTTTATTCTTTATCTTTATCGATCGTTTGATCTCATCTTTTTAATCATTAACCTATTTGTGGTATTTGGTACGCGATCATATAAATTAAAAATCTTTCTACGAAAAGCATTTATATTTTTTGAACTTGTGTAAATCGAATCGACGATTTCACTTGTTGAACTTTAATAACGATGTTTGTCTTTCGTCATCATTGACATTGTTCAATGTCCGCCAGTAATATGAAATTTTAGTCTAATGGTTGTATTATAGTTCTAAAGAAGTTATAGGGGTATTTAAACTAAATGATAATATATATACACATACACACCTACATATATATTGTCATACCATTCCATGACGAGACTGTATGTTTGTATATAAAGATCTGTAATTATATATTAATTCGTAATTTATACAATTTTGTAGAAGCATTTTATGTAACGGGACATGATTTTGTGTCTTGAAACATTCGCAGCTACCTTCTGAGGAAAGTGGATGATTTTATCGGTGTTTTATGAAATTTTGCATTACCATCTAATCGAAATATACATATGAAAGGAAATATAAAAAAGGCAGCTATAGGTATTATTCTACCTATTAAAATCTTGTTTGTATTCTAATATCTAGAATAAAATTGCCGAAAAATTTAATAAATATGAGATTCTCAATGATAATGTGCAAATCTAAGTGAGTGACTAAGACAACTGATGTTGTTATTATTATGAATGAATTATTAAAATATTAGGTATCGAACAAATTGTAAAGCTTGAAATGATATAATATTTCACCATAAACGCTTTTGAGATTATATGCAGTGCAACAAAAATACGATAGTAATATGTCAACTGGCACTGCTATTTTCTGACAGTTAATAAACAGGGTGATCTTCAAATATGATGCGTATTTTAGTAAAAGAGATATAGCAAGGTAATAAATTAAATGTTAAGTAAACATATCAATTAATTTAGCATAGACTAAATGAAAAAATTTTGAATTTGTAAAAATCATTCATAAACTGATCATATGCTCCGGATATGTCGACCACCTTATTTTTCCATGGATCTTTTTAAATTACTGTTTTTACGTTTAAAATCAGTGAACTTTCATGTGACTAATTTTAATTAATTCTATGATCTTGCTATATCTATTTCACTATAAGTGCACATGTTCATGTGTTTGTATGCTATATTAAAAAGTATGTTAGGGCTGCGATCGAAAATGAATTGTATCCGCATAATTAAAAAAACGATCAGTATTAGAAGAAGTTGATTAGAAAGAAGCTCGATAATGCGTGCATCGAAAAGGTTCCTATGCCAAAAAAAACTGATGAGGAATAATATGAGTGTCATAGCATAATGACATATTATTTATGACAAGAAACAATAGATATGTAAAAGATTTTAATTAGAGAATGTTGTAAATATGAGAGATGCACATTGCAAATGTTAATTATCGATACCATATAATATCATTTGTAAAAATATTAATAGTACGATATCGTCAATAGTGATTTGAATTTGGCGAAACTGAAAGCAAAACGCGTCCTTTATCAAAAATGATAAACCAAGGTTACGTATTAATCAAAATATAAAAGTAAAACATAGGATGTTGATGTAATGATATTAATAATGCATACTCTTAGGATAATTATAATAAGCAAATTAATTGAGAAAGTGAGCGATGTAGTGACATAAGTAGGTGTAAATATCACGAGGCGTTTTATGCTAAACTGTTATGCAGTATCAAACGAGTTTAATATATTCTGTACAGATTGTTTCTCAGGATAGTTGTTACATGATTTGAATAATTCCCACTGTATTTGTAGAAAAAGTTTTCAAAACTAAAAGATTTATATATTATTCAACTCAATTTTTTTAACGCAATTTATTTTTTATCAGCGATATAATTAATATGTGTAGTAATATTTGAGTAAAACTATCGTATTTATTCTTAATAAATAATATAGGATTAGTAATATTTTCTAAAAGTACAGTGTGAAATTTTCAAACTACTTTTGGGAGCATTCTAATTATGTCATCAATACGTTGTAAGAATGCACGGTTGTTCCTTGATTATAGGAACGATGATACACTGAGTAATTGATAAGTGTGCATATGACAATGCAGCACATCCTGTCTATTGAATCTCCGAATTTATTTTTATTTTTTTTCTCGTTTCATAAGTCTCGTCATCACGTATCACGTCTTTTTTGTTGCTATATTTCTCTGTATTTCTTTCTCTTATCTTACTAGCATATCATTTTCATGTTTCATTTTCATCATGGTGTACAATTTTATTCGTTTATCTTCATGCGACCAACTATCCTAATATTCATCGCGAGATTTGCGCGACAGCCTGTAAGCATATGTATAAGAATAATACAAACTAACATGTATGTACATTTATATAGATTTACGTGAATAGAGATATATTATATATATATATACATACTATATATACACAGTAAATGTATAATTTCTCGGTTGTACAGATCTGAGCGTTATCTCCAAAATGTTCTATTTTATATATGTATAATTATTACATTGCATTCAATGTAAGCGATATCTTCCAATGCCGGCATTGTATCATCGCGTAAACAAAAAAAAAATGTTTGTAACATTATGAGATACCATCGTTTATAAAAGTAATAATGAAAAGGTTGTGAAGTCCGGGTGCCGACATCCCTACAAGGATTCGCCAGCTTCGTGGATTTATTTGTACTGTGGGGAGGAATCTGAGGTTGTGCTAATGAAGATTAATGAGTTGTATTGAGAAAGCTTTAATAAACGTGTGTAAAATTGGGTTTCATCCGATGAGTTCTCATCCCATCAAAAGTATAATACGCAGGTGTACATTCTGTTACTATAGTAACTATACACCAACAAATTCCCGGACTTCAAGGTTGCTCTAAGCATGCGATCGAATTTGTATATGTATAGAATGTTGTTCGATGTTACGTGCATGGTAATTTTACGTGAAGCCGCAAACGTTTTTACACGTACATTCAGACAGGGGTTAAGGTGACAGATACGTATAAAATGAGATTTAAAATATCTGCACAAAATCGTAATGGTCATAAGCGTTTGGTAACTTGTGTAGCATGGAGCTCGACGGAAGAGATTTATTCATGCGGGTATGATTTTGTATTTACGAGAAAAAATATAAATAATCTAAGTGATTACCTTTTCAGAGAGGATCATTTATTAATAGCGTGGCATTTGGAAGGTGGAACCGCACATTCTAGCATTGTTACGGAATTTCCTAATGATTTTTATCCGACCGACATGCAATGGCATCCGCGACCAAATTATGCAGCGCTAATTACTAAAAAACAGTCGTTAGATGTTCTGTTAATTACTACAGCCGACGGTATTTGTTTTTATACTTAAAGATGTAATACTAAAATGTACTATTTTGGTTGTAACTTCATTTTTCAATATTACTAGTTTTGGCTTTGATATCTTTGTTATAGGAAAATATCATTTAGTTAATAAAAATGGACGTATAGAAAAGAGCATAGATGCTCATAAAGGAGCAACGACAGTAGGCAGATGGAGTAGTGATGGCTCCGCACTTTTGACTGGTAATTAAAACATCTTAGATGAGGTAGTTATTGGAGTAATTATTATTTGGTAAATTTCTAATTTATCATAATCCTAGCTGGTGAAGATGGTTTGATAAAAGTATGGTCACGTAGTGGCATGCTTCGCTCTGTTATTGTTAAAGGCATGTTCCCCATACTATCTGCTGCCTGGAGTTCAGATTGTACGACAGTATTATATTCTCAGGGAGCTCACTTAACTTTTCAGTCGCTTAATTCTAATTCCAAACCTCGCAAGGTTAAATAATATTTAACAAATGTATATGATATTTGTACAATTAAAGAAAGAAATAATATTTGAAAAAAAATCTTATTTCAGTTATTGGCTCATGATGGTCTGGTTTTGGTTTTATGTTGGAGTCACACTCATGGATTGATAATTTCTGGTGGTGAAGATTGTAGATATAAGGTGGAATATGAAAAATTTAAAGAAAAATCTAATTATACAAATGAAAGAATCAATGAGAAATTAAATTTTCATTTAAGGTATGGGATCCTAATGGTACTCAGCTATTTTCTAGTAGCATAGGAGATTATCCTATTACATCAGTAAGCTGGAGCTTTTCTGGGGATTACTTTGCTGTTGGATCATTTAACACAATCAAACTTTGTGATAAAACAGGAGTTAGTTCATATTACATATTTTATTATTTATTTATGTACTCTTTTTTACTGATATGCATATACTTTTAGTGGTCTCATTCATTAGAAAAATTAAATTCTGGAAGTATATACAGTATTGCTTGGTCAAGTGATAGCACACAAGTAGCTATGGCTTGTAGTAATGGAACTGTATCAACAGGACATATAATAGACAGGTACAAAAATCATTAAAATAAAATATTATGTAAATATATACATACTTGCGTATTTCATATGAACGGAAAACAGAAGATTGGAATGGAATAATTACGAAGCCACATTGGTCAAAAGAAAAGTAATTGAAGTCAGAAATGTGGGTAATGAAATACGAGAAACATTAGAGATATCGGATCGCGTGGTGCAGCTGGAATTTGGTTTTGATTATTTAGTTGTAATTACACCAGCACAGTGTCATGTTTATTCGGTAGCAAATTGGAATACTCCTGCTATATTCGATTTAAAAAATACTAGTGTATCAGCGGTACTTCTTGCAGAAAAGTAGATATTAATTATTTTATACATTAAAAAAATATTAAGAGGTTAAAAGAAAACGAAATAATTTATAAACGCATTATTTTAAAGGCATTTTTTATTAGTTGAATGGAATAGCGTATCATTGTACAGTTATCAAGGTCGTTTATTAGGAACTCCAAAATGGAAAGGAATAACACAGGAACGACTTTACCCACCTTGCGTATCGCTATGTTCTGATACTTTAGTTATACGATCGCAAAGTAACGAAAAACGTATGATAAAATAAGTTTTTAAATAAAAAAGAGGAAGTAAAAATATATAAAGATTATTACAAAATTTTTTAGTTCTTCATGTATTAGAAGTGGCTTATAATAAACCTATAACAGAAAACCAGACTTACACACATCTTCAAAGTATTACAAGGGTTGCGTTGAATCATGTTGGCGGAATAACTGATCGACAAGTAGCATTAATCGACATAAACAAAGATCTGTTTCTAGTTTCTATACGAATCCCTGGTTTTGGTAGAGTATGTAAAATAGGTACGCAGTGTTAAAAAAAGATTTATTTATACAATTTGCTAGGGATACCTTTATACTTGTTCGTTTTATTTGTTTAGCTGCTATGGCACAAGATATTGCATGGGCGACTGATGCAAATGTTTTAGCAGCGATGTTGGATGCAACATTATCTGTATGGTTGTGTCCTAATTGTGTGCATTATAGCGATCGTAAGATTATACGAAAAACAAGGATCGATAAAGAAAGCAGGTTTTTAACTCTATTGTATAAAATGCGATTCGTTATTTCTCAATAACAATACATGTTTTATTAATGCTTTTAGTGAGTTTGGTAAACAACCAAGTATAGCTAATGTCTATAATGGAATGGTAATGATACGACGTGGTGATGGAGCATTAGTGGCTTCTTCCTTTTATACGTTTTTTATTAGTCTTCATCAACATATACTGAACAAAAGATGGAAAGAAGCACTGTCTCTTTGCCGAATTGCTCAGGTAATTAATATCTATCCTCTTCTTTCGAATAAATCGAAATTTCTTGACACAAAGATTATGAATAGAATGAAGTATTGTGGACTTGCATGGCTGTTATGGCAACTGACAATAAGGAATTAGATGCTGCGGAAGAAGCATATGCAGCAATTTCGCGATACGATAAAGTTAATTATATTCAGTATATAAAGGTAATAATAAAAACATGAGATTAAAATGTCTTCATTTTCTAAATAAGTCGATAATCTTAAATCTTTGAAATTAGAGTCTACCAAATAAAATAAAAAGATTAGCGGAAATGGCGCTTCTGTCGGGAGATCTGTTAACTGCAGAAGGCATACTTTTACAAAACGGATTAACTGAGGAAGCTGTACGAATTAACATTGAAATATATAATTGGAATAGGTACCATTTTTCAAATTTATAAAACAATTTTTCAAAAATATTGCTATTTTTAATGTATTAATTATTGATTTAGAGCATTAGAATTAGCGATTAGACACAGAAAGCAACTGGATGAGGTATTGAACGCAAGAAAAGAATATCTTCGAGTAATCAATAAGAAAGAAACGAACCAAAATTTTCTTGAATATATGGCAAACGTTGCAAAGACGCAAGTAAATTGAATAAATTTATCACATTGCACAATATCGAATATTTTGCACATAGTTTTTATATTTTTACCAAGCAGTGAGACAAAAAATTTTCACCAGGAAGCTACTGAAAAGGTTCCATTTAAGCGAGACGAAATTGAATTACCGGAAGCAGAAATACAAAAAAACGAAACAATGAAGCAAGAAATGGATACTTGAAAGCGTAACAGTATCTTTCTTTATACAAATTACTTATTAAAATATATAAAAATAAAGTACAAAGCACCTGTGTTTCCAAATTTTTCAGTTAAACAAAATTTTTAATCATTGATGAGATAAATGTCACGATGATTTGTTTAACTTTTGGAATCTAGTATACAAATATTTTACATAAATGAGAATTTACATTTAAATACTATACAGTATAAGTCACTTTTTTATGTAATTATATTACATAATTATATGTATTATAAAACTACAAATTTTAAAAATATAGAGATCATAAAAATGAGCAAGACGGTGAATAAAAATAAAAATATAAGTTTCCGTGAATACCACGTTGTTTCTTTTGTAACAGGTCTGTATCGTGTTGCTAAAGCGGACTGAAATTAAAAATATATGTTTTTTTCAATTTAAAGAACATTCGGGTATTATATCTTCCTTATATAATGCACTTCATCTTACCCATCCACCGTTAGCTTGTATCCATGCTGCAAGGTCTTCTTCTAATACATCCGTCATACCTCAAATCAAAAATGTTTTTAAGCGTAAGGAGATCAAGATTAAAGGAATAGCATTTCAACTTTAAAATAACTACCTCTCTGTATAGCAGGTAAATACTCAGGTTTACCCTGACGTACGCAATCTACGGCAATACCACCAGCAACCGCGTAAAGGGCTATCACTTTGCTCCAAGTCATTTCTCCATTCCTGATCATTTCCCTGGAGATATCGGCAATGGCCTCGCTGGCAGACTGTTCTGATGAGAAACTACCACAACCGATTTGTCGTGCAACACGATTGAACAAATTTGGATGCATCTTTTCCAGTTCAGCTCCAACTGATACTAATTCTGGATAAACTTCGCCAACGACTGCACCTCCAGGAAGCAACATGGCGCTTCTCATTCTTTTCAGACCCAGCTTTCGGTGAAAAATTCCAGATCGTTTTAAACGATTTCGGATGTATTGAGCACATAACGACGATCCCTACACATATACATTAATTAATTAAATTGTCATTGTGCTACTAATTAATCTGTTAACTGCGGAAGAAGATTTAATTTATCACTTGGATTCCCAATCCATATTAATAATATATTACTAATTATATATTATATATTATTAATTAATTATATATTATATAACTTTATATATATTGTTATATATTATATAACTAATTTTATATTATATATTATACTATATTACTAATTTAACTTACATTAAGAGATTAATGTTATTAATGAGATAGTGATACGTAAGTAAATACCTGTGATACTGTGAGCTCGATCGAAGCTGAAACCGTTCTCCATCGAATCGTATGAGAAATCTTTCTGGAAACAACGTCGCTGACATTACTGAATCTTCTTCGTGCTGAATCGACGACGTGAAAAGGCGAAGCTTCTTGATTGTTAGGAAGCGGAAAAGCGCCTAAATTCGAGTGGAGAGATAAAGCGAGACTGTGCCTACGATACGGTTGCCCTGTGTTCCCACTATTATCCTCCAAGCCACGTAAAGATCCGACGAGCCCAGACATTGAAGAATCCTCCGTGGAGAGTTCCTGCCATTCAGGCTTTTCAGGCTTAAAGAATTTTAATGATCGTTAAAAAAACTTGACATCTTATCTCGTAGGATAGGTTGTTCTCTTTTTTCCTTTTATGGAAGAAAGAATTAAACATTCAGCCTCTTGGTAATTTCTAATTTATACTATTTTCCAATTGTAAACCACATCTATTTGGACCAAATTTCTATATGATTTCATATTTAATAATTACATATTGATTTTCTTAGGGGTATAGAGAAAAGTAAAAATTCTAATAAGATACGTAATAAGACTTCTGAATGGTAATGTGCAACAGCTACTTGCTCTGACGATAATTTAATTTTACAGAAACCTCTTCCTGGTCGTCACAAAGACACGGCAAAGTCCATCGATGAATATCTTCAGTTTCTGTATGATGATCTTGAGACACCGAGATGCATTTTTTGTCTTTACCACTACAAAATGCCATAGTACATTTACGCCAGGTATCGTAACACAATTATTATTCCACCGGCGAGTACAGTTGTTGTTATCTGGCAGCCTTATTTAGCGCAGCTATTTGACATGCTGCGCAGCGCTTTGTGTGCCGCGCCGCTAAGATACACTTTCATTGTGTGCATATTATATACTCATTTTTATTCGATCATTTGCCTCCTTAACTAGCGCGGAATTAGGCACGATGTGTGTCATTTCTAAATTAGCGCGATATCCGCTCGTCTAACTGCAAAATCATGGTCGTCCAATCGTTGGTCAGCCTAATTAAAATAGCGAGCTAATTAAGGTATTCGTTTGGCCTCATGTTTAAGGTCATCTTTCAATTATAACACAATCGAGTATTGTACGCGATGATAACATTATGTGGATATTAATACCAGTTCTGAGAAGTTATTCTTTAGTAGATTTAGTAGTGGATTTTAGTAGATTTTTAGTAGATTTTAGATATTTGAACAAATCAACCGTTCGATTAATAGACTTGATAATTAAAGATTGACAGATTTTTGCAACGGTCTTAGTGACTTTATAATTATAAGTTAACCGATAAAAGAATCATTTTATTTGTATAGTAATAGGTCATAGGTAATATGTGAAAAACTAATTGCGTATTGTCTGTGCTGGTCTCGTCTGGGTGCTCGTTAATTATCAATTATCAACTATGTCCAGCCGGCCGATTATCTTTTGAGAGCCTACGTAACATTATGTTTAGCAATTTCGTTGCACTTGTTTGCGCAACTTGTAATTTAACGTAGCTTTGAAACTTTATGAAACTTATGAACTAATATTACTATTTCTTCAAATTCCATATTACTGCAACTCGTATTATATTTAGACACCGCATGAAATTAAGTATTATTTAGTTTCCTTTTTCTTATCTAGGGAAAGTATACATTGAATAAATAGCAACAACAATATTTGTTTTAATATATTAGAAAACAGTCAACTATGTATTAGAAACAAATGTTTCCGAAAATTAATTCAAGTCACTGTGTATATTTTAATAATGTCTATTGGAATATATCACTTCGGTTCATATAGACCCTACAAGAACTGCAGGATTATGCATGTATCGAAGCGGAGAGTTGAAAGAATTTCCTTTTTAATTTATTTGATTTTCGCATCAGCAATGAATGAACTGAATGAATTTACCATTGGCAGGACCTCCTCCTCCTCCTGGACCCGCAATTGAAAGTCTGGTCTCATTGTAATTAACGCTCGACTGCCTCATTACTCACTGTCATCTAACACGTTCCACATACACATTATATGCGTAATATGTTTTTGAATTATCGCTTATCAACGGTGTAGCTGACCGGTTGATTATCGTTGGAGGAGAATGCGCGACGGCTTGTTAAATCGTTTGTTTTATCAATTTTCAAGGCTTATTTCCGTGTCGCGATGGTATCCGCTAATTAAGCCAGTTTTGTATTTTTATATGACGGATCCCTTAGCTTTTTTTGAAAACCATCGAACTCGTAAGTTATTGTTTGGAATGGTCAAGGTGAATGAATAACGTAAAATAAACAATGTCGAACATGTGTCTAATGACTAGACTGCGGATATTTATTAATTTGTAATTAAGTAAATTGATTGTAAAAACTGTACATTCTAGTCACCCAATTGAGATTAAATCCTTTTAATTAGCCGATCATTCTCGTTAGAGATGGTGAAATAGGGTGTTTAATTAGGCGAAAGCTAAATTGAATTAACTGGTTAATTGAAGCATCGAGTTGCTTAAGATAGCAATTAGTTAGGTCATAGAAACACACTTGAAGGATAGCAGAACAGAAAAAAGATTAATTTAACATCGTTTTTACAGTTTCTTTAATTATTTCATATGACATAGTCATAATTAATTGCCAATTATTTATCGCGGGAATCGTTAATTATGATAAGAACTGAATTTATGTCAAAAGATGGAAAAATTGAAAAAAAGAATAGATTCTGAAGTAAATTTTTTAGCAAAGTATACGAAAATAGCTAAAATATATTTTGATGCAATTCTAATTACATGAAAGACTAGTGGAAAAGAAGTTTTATCGATATTTCCAGTTTTAAGCGAGAAAGTCATCAGAAATTATCTCTATAAAAAATTGAGCGTATGAGTAACAAAAGTACACAGCCAGATGTTAATTATATAACGTAAAAAACGTTTATCGTGTTTGAAAAGTTTTACGTGGAAACGACACGTATGGATGACATGAACGTGACCGAAATTGTGAAACATTTGCAAGAAATTTTTGCGTCACCTGCGATTAGATTTTAGGCTAATTTTCTTGCTACTCATAAAAGTATATACGTAAATATTTATATTTTCTATCACGTATATTATCATTGCAATTTGAACGTCGATGATAAGATAATATACAGGGTAATGGAACAACAAGTGAATTACTTACAGTAACCTTGTACAAAAAAATGTTCAAATTCAAAAATTTAACTTTGGCAAAATTCGACTCGAAAATAAAAAAGTTCATTAACGTTTGCCAATTGGAATAAATTTTCGAGTCAGCTGATGTTTAAGATGATTAAATCATTAACATTATTGATAAAATTATTACGAAGTAATTGTAAATATTCCAAAGATTTGCAAACGATTAACTTCGTTAACATAGTGAAAGAAATTTATATCATGTGATTCACGCGAATTAATTATCTTAAGCATCGCCTAACTGAAAAGTTTACTCTATTCGACGTTAATAAACATTTTACACGGTAAGCTTATTGAAATTCAATTAGAAACAAATTGAGTGTAATTGGTGAATGGACAACTGCGGCAGACAATCAAACCACAGCAAGTCAATAAATTTTTCAGTGCAGTTAAAGGCAACGTAAATGTAAGAACGACGATGAAGAGTATAAATCACGAATCGGGAGAAGGCGAGTTCCTTGTGATTCTTTATGCCGAGAAAGTACGATTCTGAGTGGCGATATATGCTGAACGATTCGAATTCTTTGAACCTTTTTGTCGTGAACATATCTTGTATTTTGAGCACGTAGACCACCGGTGTCATTCGCAAAATACGAATGGCAACCATTGCTAAAAAGAAAGGCTGCAAACGTACTTACTGATAACACTGGATTTCGACAAAAAAAAAAAAAAAATAAAGAAAAGGCAGTACAAATTTTCAAAGAAGACACAATATTTTAAACTTTGGAAAAAGAAAGGATATAAGAGATTTAGGTATGACTGAATTTTTTCAAGAAATAGATACATTTTTAATACATTTTAAAATAGATACAGTTATAAAGATTTATAATAAGTGATTAGAATTTCCCCTAAAAACAGATTGATAAATCCTGGTATTTTATTAATTTAAAAAATTATGATTTTTCCTGGCTCTGTAAATTTCTTCTATCTTAGTTACGTGATGCATCGTGCACATGTGTACAAGTCATTCCTATTAGATCAAGTAAATCATTAAAAATAGCGCCGTCCGTATATATTAGCATCATATTATCGCTAAACGAGAGTAATTTCTTGAAAGAGAAAGAAGGCAGCTAATTTCTTCAAACATTAAAATTAACTGAATTAATCGAAGCTATTACACATATACACTACGATACAAAAGATAAAATATCACAATTCAAAGATATACATATTATCAGTATTACAGATCAATATATTGAGCAATATTACATGAATATGGTTAGAATTGTTTTTAAATCAACTGTAGCGTTACATAAACATAACTAACATATTGAAACGTATCTTTTCACTTGTTTTAATAGATGTCTTCCATCCTTAAGTTATTAACAATACACCGTATTTAGAAAATAGATTGTTTCCTGCATAAATTTACATAATTTATCATGTCGTCGATTAAGTTTACCGGTAAATTTCATGGGTGACGTAAGAGTAGAGAAAAGAAAAAAAAGAGGAAGTGTGGAATTGAAAGGGCGACGTGTAACTAACAGTACGAAAATATAGGTCGAGACGACATCGAATAAAAGATGCGGGCTACATGTTCTTCAGGTAACGGCTGTACCCCCCTCCTTTTATAAATTTCCCAAAAACTGAAGCCAGTTTTGTAATACAAAAAATAATCTCTTTATTGTCGCTTGCAATAACTAACAAACGATGCTTTTCAATTTTTTTGTAAATATAAAATAAAGTATTTGATATACTTGACATTTGGTGTAACTTTTGAAAAATTAAAAGCATTACACTTTAGTTAAAAACTCACTTTTCGTAATTCTTACGAAATATATTTCGAAGAAACGATTTCTTCATGAGAGAGATATATCGTTACATTGTCGTTATTGGCTAACATACAATTTTATTTATTTATTTTTATTGACAATTAATTATTTGCAAGTGTTTCAACAAGAAGCTATATATATCGTTACCTTGAATGTTAACGAAGTACAGAGATTTATCGCTATTTTTCTTGACGGTTGTTCGTACGATTACAGTTCACGTGTGAAATCGGTTCCAAACACTTTCGTAGTTTGTACATTTAATCACTACTTTATCGAACACACTATATTAAAAGCTTACGCTGTCTATGACAGACAATTCATATTTTTCCCTTTTTTAGAATTCGTGAATCTATCTACGTCAATTAGATTGTTGTACAATTTAAAAAGAAGCTATAGATGATCGAAGGATACGGGGAACGCGCGACGCACCGTCGAAATTGTAGAGAACACAGCGCGAACAATACTGGTGACTTTTCAACTACACATGATGTAGCTTGAAGATGTTGCGTGAACGCCGTACAAGTGTTATCCCTACTTACATCGCTGTACAACGGTTGAGTCACTGTACGAAAAACATTTCTGAGAAAATTTGAGATTAATTTGCAATTAATGGATACACGTTGATCAAATGATCTTGAAATATTTAATAATTTTTTCAAGTTGCTTTTTTTAATTAAGATAGTAATAACACTGTAATGAATGAAAATTTAGACTCACATTTTCTGATCGTGATAGTGCTTGAAAAATATAAGGATGTACTATTAATATTAACCTTACTAGGCCCGGTCAAATGACCGGTTTCAAAATTTAATTTAAAATTGTATATTCATTGTTATTTCTTTTGTTCATCTAACTTTATGTAAATTCTTACATTACCTGATTAATCAGTTTCTCAATTTTTGTTAGTATAATAATTTACATGAAATTGGATGAACAAAAGATATAACAATGAATGTACACTTTTAAATTAAATTTTAAAATCGGTCATTTGACCGGATATGGTAAGGTTAATGTTAAATTATGAATATGATAAAAATTTTTATATTAAAATAGTTTAATGACTAATTTTAAAAATTAATAATTTTCTATATCTTCTCATCAAAGAATTTTTAATATAAAGATTTAAATATGTTGAAAATTTAGTAAAATATTTCTAAAGAATATTTAAATAGATGCTTTGGAAAGTGTTAACAATGGAAACCATTAAACTTTCATTGCATACGTTAATTTTGAACGATTACTTATAAAAATATTAGTTTGTAATAACCATTTTCAATTTTAAAATAGCGCACTGTTTATATGACATTACTTTTAAAAGAATTATTTCAGCTACTATAAATTTTCCAAAGTGCAATTGATTTTATGTTTTATTTTTGATTGTCAAAGTTCCGAAAATTTTGTTAAATTATCACGTATTATTAAAATTCATAGTCCAAAATTATACTAATTTTTTCTGTACGAACGTAAGCAATTATATTTACTTCTCATTTATGAAAATTTCTAGGATTATGGGATGCTTTTAAATAGATTTGTCTTTATACTTTAGTTTCACATGTTGGCTTTTTTAGGATCACATGCAGTATATTTATATAATAAAGAATGTCACATGTGTGTGTGTAAGATATCCTTCTCAAAATGGAAGGAACAGTAAGTGGGACGATAAATTCGTGTATAACAATATTCTATTCACAACGATGATATGATAAAGTAGCATCAAGAGGCAACAATCTTCTTTTTCGGAAACGGTATAACTTACATTATATATATATATTTATAATATAACAACACTGCGGAAAGCTTGAAAACACTCCATTCAATTACGTTTATTTTTCTTTTCTCATCGTTTATAGGCATATTTATATTTATATATGAATATATGTATATATGTATGTATGTACGTATATATGTAATATATTTATATGTATATATATATATGTATATATATATATATATTACTCACTAACGTAAATTAATGTTATGCTGTGCTATGTTAGAAAATTTGAATAATAATACTTTCCATTGTCTGCACATTATTATTACCTTTCTCTCGACCACGAATACACAATAAATAAATATTCACTCATTCAGTTATCACGCGACTATAATTTCATAAAAAAAAAAAGATAATCGTACTAGCAGCATTTGCAACCCTTAACGCTCCTGGTAACAACCTTGGAATAGTTAAGAAAAAGACTCTGTAACGTGGAAACCCAAACTTTGATTTAAACAATTAACATATGGATTGTATATGAATTGTATAAATATAAACTAATAATGCAATAATTTAACTATATGGAACTCTATACACGCAGATTCTCCTTTCTTCAACTATTCTCACGTGTTGTACAAAAATGCACTTTTACTCGCATTGTGTTTGTAAGACACATAAATTCTGTCGATTGCTTTATTTCTTTCTTCCAATCGTGAACCCCCACCTAACCTCAAATTCACGTTTCACATTTCTGAGAAATGTAACTATATATCTTTAAAATTACAATAAATCGTCCTAAATACACTCGAGTATCTTTCAATATGATACCTCTTACGCTTAAACTGAGTAACCCAACTCCGTTCTGATAGCGTAATAAAATTTCTGGTAATGTAAAACACATACATTTTTTACGCTATCCTATCGTAGTGTATCTTTTCGTTGAGATCAGCAGTGTACTCTTTTACTTTCGCTAACTTCGTGTGAACCATGGGAGTACCATCGTAGATTTACAAAACATTGATAAGTGAACGTGATTCGTTATTATTTTGTTTCACTATGAACTATCTCGTTGGTGTTAGACAAATTTCAGAAAACGATTCAGCAGTTAAATTCGATATTATAACACTGGTTATATTTAAAATTGAATTCAATATCGCCGTGTATAATATGTTGATTGTTCTTTGTTGTGTTGCTCGGTCATTCTTGCATTTGCGTCTCGCACGATTGTATAAAGAGTCGATGTAAGAAAACTAATTAACGTGATTGATTATATTAATGTAAAACTGAAAGAGGTGACTCAGCCGATGTACGGAACGTTTCTTCTTAGGCTCCTTTTTTCTAGTGCTTTTGAGTGTTCCTCCTTAACGCGTAGCCATATCAAGAATAACGCACACATTTTCCACATGTTATTTGTTGCGTTATTTTACAGTTGATAGTATGACGGGGGGTGAAAGATACATAATCCTCCTACACAAACATTATAATTATGTATTGTCACTCGGACAAAAGTGGTACCAGCCACTTTTACATCACAACCAAGGAATCTAAAATCGACACCTTCAGTTTTTCCATGCACGCTCAATTTCACTCTTCATCTTTCCCTTTCATTCAAAAAAAAAAAGAAAAAAAAAAGGAAAAAAAGAAGTAACAACAAGAAACTAAACAAAGAAGCAGGTACTCTAAGAATTAATCATGTATCGTACGACATCGATACAGATTTGATCACAAAAAGAGACAAAGAATAACGATAGTAACGCTAGCACGTTTCATCAGAATGCCCGAAGAGTGTATCGACATATTATATCGAAAAAAAAATCATCGTACTGTTCCTCTGTACATATAAGTTTCAATATCTGGTACTAGTTGTTATCTTACTATCGACATGATTCTATATAAAATATACAAATCCTTAATATACTACATGAAAGCTATGGCTTTTCGTATTTCACTTTAAAAAACAGGTCAATCTTCACGCGATTTTCTTTTCTTCAAACGTAATCATCTCTAAAAAATAAAAGGCATTATCGTTGTTCAAAGTACCATTCGCCCCCTGCCATTAATATATTTCTTCATTTTCTTTCTTACAACGCTGGCTCGATATTCGTCAATGTACATACAATAAATTTAGTTGATTCATTTGACAATAATGAAAATGCGTATATAATACAAACGACTAGGCACTCCATCCTTCATCGTCACGCGTTCATGTCAGTGTGGAATGAATCGACTAAAGTTAATGTATATATGAATGTGTATGAATTGTGTTGCGTGTGTGTCTACTTGCGCAAGGGGCACTATTTATAATATTTACAAGAAATTAATATGAGATTAACATACATATTATATGTATGTAGTGTATATATACACATATACGATTAACGCGTGACAGACACAATATGTAACATATAAACAGTACTCTTTCCTTCGTTTGTCTCGCTCCTACGTTCAACAATTCATTAAAGCTAGTTGTAACAATACTAAAGTAAATAAACATTGCAAGGCATTAACACATACGTATACGAGCATTGTTGTTAAACTGCAAAATTAACAATAGATTCCGTTAAATTAATTTGCAGCATATGTACGTATATATATATATTGACAGCATCTGGTCCAATGAATATTAAGTATTCATGTAAATAATCAATCATTTCTTACATATGTACATGTTAGATATCAAGATTTGTAACATAACTAAAGATGACTTAACGTTGATTATTGTCGATGTTCACCATGTCGCAGACTATGATCTATACGTTAGCAACCATTTCATATCATTCTGTGTCCTGCTAGAGAATTCGCAACACAATAATCGTAGAAATCGTCTTATTGTTTTTGCAAACGTCGAGACAAATAATCGAACAAACAAGCGTAATAAAACGAAGGAGATAAATCTATGTAATCTCAATCGGTACAGAACCTCTTAGAGCGCCTCAACAATGAAACATGCACATATAATAATACTAGTATTCCGCAAACGACTGAAGATGCATCACAAATACCGCGACTAGAAAAGCGCGATAATTTTGCACATATACGATACGAAGATACTTGTATATAATGTATACGACACTATATGTATAGAAGAGAGTCGCTAAATGGCAGTAGGGAATTAAATAAGCTGATACGTTGTAGTGCCAAATTCTGTCTTCTTTTCAAGCACCAGCAAATCCATATACTTCTAGTACCCTAATCTCAAAATCGCCACTGGCACAAAGGGGTGGATTATTGAATGTAGAGCACCGATCTGTTTTACCGAATCTTATATTTTCATCCATCCATATCGCTTGACCGTCTCTGAAAATAATAAATCAATCATTTTTAATACAATTTAACCGTTTGAGTTCCAACCAGCGCGATCGCACTGTTTAGATTTTGTGTCGAAAAGTCCCAATACATTTGAACGCTACGGACGACTGACGGTATTTTGTATTTCATTGTTATCTTCTCAATAATATTTATTGAACAAAACTTGCGATATTTATACACTAATAGTACGCATATATGATAATATAGATGTATTTCATAAAATAACAAATATGACGAGCGCTATTGCGTCCTTTGTTTCTCTTCGCAATCGATTAAGACAAGCGCTATCGCGCTGTTCGGGATTTTTCGATCCTGTTTTTTCAAAGACCCCTGGGACTCAAACGGTTAACACTTTGACTGCCACGCCGAAATCACGTTTCGCTCAGGACGCCACGAGAGTATTTTTATTATTCAAAGCATATAATGGCAAAATAATAATAAATTGATAATGTAAAACAACATTCTTCCCCAATGGACCGTTCATCTTATTGGTGGTCATGGGTGATCACCGTGACGCCTTGGTAACATATTATAAAAAGGCTTCATTTATTTCAACAAACTATTCGCATTCGTTATTCCATCGTAAGCAAAGCGTCCAGAATGTTGAAACGTGTAGAAGGTATTAATAAACAGTATTTGTTCATTCTATAATAGTAAGGTATCTGTACACTTCTAATTTCAATTATATATATGATTATAAAGCAGCATTTACGATTATTTTCTAAGCTGTGTTTATAATAATATTCGTAGATCACGCCTCGAAGATATGAATGCAAACACAGTGCACCATTAGATGCAAGATTTGTTCTCATTTTCTTTTTTATTGATGTTCTAATAAAAATGTTTAATTGTTCAATGGGGCACTTTTTGTTTCAAAGTATCTTCTATTTATCGATTATATTCAAAATGCCCTACCTGTCAATTTTCATACAATTTTTAATGTGGTAGCAGTCAAAGTATTAATGAGTATATAAATAGTACACACATTTTTCATAAATATTATATTTAAAAAAAATCTTACCCTCCTCCAATTGTTATCATTTTGGAATCTGCCGCCATAAACAGTTCAGCTGAATGATGGACTTTAGAATCATTGTGCGAAGAATCCATACCCACCCAAGGGTATTTTGCTCGTTCAGGATACAAACTGAATAAGAAAGTTTCACCTGTCCCAAAATAAGCTTGTCTTTGTCCTTTATCATTTTTCAAGTTACGTTCACACCATCTTGTGGAGCAATAGGCACCAAATACCTTATAACGAAAAGTACAAATGAATGTTTATTAAGTAGAGATAAAAAACCAATATTCTATAAAGAATACACTTACTTCATTGTTACATGTTTTTATCATTAAGAGGGTTGGTTCATGTTGCTCTACCCTTACATAAAATGTTGTCAAAGAACAACCATGCTCTTCTGTTGTATACAATAGGATTGGTTGATACATGGTGATCCGCATAGGTAGCCAGGACCATAACGTGAATAACTGTCACAAAATAAATGTACAAAAAGTTAATAGAACTATTTTATATAATTATGGCCAGTATTTATAATTGCGCAAACATTAGTTCTCAATAATCTTCTAGTTGTTCAAGAATACAGCAAACTAAGTCATAGCAGAGGTAAATCATGCCTTTGACTGAAAAAAAATAATCAAGCCAAACAATATAAAAAGGAAGTATATTTATTCTTCTGGTCTTTTACTCGGTTTTTTTTTCTTTTTGAATAATTTTATTAAATCATGTGGATATGAAATTTGGTTTTTAAAACCTATTTGTTTGATGGTAATTTATATTTATATACAAAAATAAAGTTTTATATACATATATGTATATTGAACTCCTAAGTATAATTACTTATATAATTAATCACTTATATTAATTTTAATTTACTTTTAAATATTTTTTGTGCTAAAGGAGATTGTCAATATTTTTATATTCTTATATACCCTTAATATTAAGATAATTATCACATTCAGCTCTTTTGTTGTTTATCAATAACGATTTCGTAATTTAAAAATTTTTTCTCTAAAAATCTGTAACACCAATACAAGAAAAAACTATCAAGAAATACAATTTAAAAAATATTAGGAAATTAGGCTTGTGCTTACACAAGATGCAAAACTATCATGCAAAAAGCAAGAACATCATTCAAATATAAAAGTGAATTGCTACAATATTATAAATTATGATAATAAGTAGATTAAGGTTGTGATGTGGTAACTTGATGAGGCAATGCACGTGATATGATAAGGGCTTAATAAAATGTAAAAATAAAAATGTGCATGTAACTACATATACATTGAATAGTGTTCAAACGGTTTAAAATTGTAACTACAAGTTTACTTTATTATATTGATGTTGCACACTAATTACATCAAAAAATATTCAAAAGGAGTGTAAGAAGAATGTAACAATAAAAATTAGTAGAGGTTGAGGGAAAGGAATTCCAGGATCACTACAAATGCATGATAATAAGACAGGGACAACATGCCGAATTAATAGCAGAGAATAGTAAAACTGAGCACGTAATTTATTCAGAAGGAATACGAGTCAGTGCATCGTTCTCTTCAATATATAAATCAGGCCATACATCATTCAGTTCAATGTGTATACTCTGTAAGAAAATTAAACCTCAGGCAAGTAAGGAATACAACAGAGAATTGACAATGAAATTGCGACTACAAAAGCCGACTTAATCGATAATTACTAATTGTACTTATACCTTGAACGTGAATGACGATCATATATCATTTACATCGATCTAGCCCTTTTTAAAATTCTGCTAGAAGATCTGCTAAACGACTGCCATTGTTCAATCGACATGAAATGTATCTTACAGATGTAAGCTAATATCACTCTGATAATAGCCAAAGATAGAAATACCATGTTGACTAAATATCCTATTTAATATGTACTTCAAGGCGGTTGTATATACACCAATAACGACAATATTGACATGCCACAGAGAGGCGACCAGCGACTACAGAAAACTCTGCTACTGCCGAACTTTTTATTCTTTGTGGATTAGTGTTGAACGGCCGTAAGTACTTACATCAGGCATGTCTAGAATCTGGGAGCATATGCTTTGTATGGGATAAACCCCCATTGACAGAGCACGCGGTCCAGGACTGTGTGCACCCTACACCCATGACCATTAAATCCATCATCATTCCAGTAACGCAGCATGACACAAGACAACACAGAACCGTCAGTTATATTGGCATACAGCTTTGGTTCAACTTTACGTGTCAGAAAATAGGAATAAATATTATAACACTGGTTAAAACCATCGGAGACACAGAGCATAACAGGAAACATCGGCCACATTTTTCAAGTCTTTCCTCTAATATCACACAAAAAGTGTGGAGTAGGTATACGAATGAAACGCCCAACTCACTGTTAACCAGTGTAACCGATGTAATGATCTCAAAAAAGAAAATTAAATGATGTAATCAATGTGCTACCAAAGCATTGAAATTAATTAGTATATAAAATTAAAATAAGTTTGTTCCGAACATTCGCCGTTTGGTTTGTTTTTTTATACAGCTGTTACGACCAAAATATGATATTGTACTGCGGATATACTGGAGTTTATGAAGCACGCTGCTGCATTCACTGATCGAAACTGATGTAGCGATTTGAAGCGCTTTCAACAGCTAAGTTTTTTTGCACTTTTGCCTTGAGAGATAAATTCGACCATCCTATCGATCAATGACAAGCAAACACATTTCGTGTAGCCCACCAGTAACAGTCACCATCTATATATTGAATTTTTCAACGTAAAACATATAAGTAGTAACAAATAAACATTTTCGATAGAATGTATGAATACAAACGTATATATTTCTTTTATTGTTACATTTGAGATATCATATCTGCGAAACACTGAAAGCCATTGAAACCTAATAAATAGAAGATATGACTTTATTGGAAGAAATTTTTGTTATTTTCTAATGTTCAAAAGGCAGTAACTGCAAGTGGATAGACGGTAACAGCAACAAAGCTGGCACGATAAGTGTAACAATGGGTGAGTATGAATGAATGTAACAGGTATAGTAGTTCAGGAACAGAGGGCAGAGCACATGAAACTAACAACACATTTCCCAAAAAGATAATTATACGATACCCTGTCTTTGTATGTGTCTTCACACTCTTTCTGAAAACAAAGTGAATCATTGAACAGCTTTTGCATAATTTGCATTCTGATACCCTAAGAAACTATTAACTTAACCCATCATCTTTGAAAAACGTCTACTTATATTATTCTACAGTAAGAAACATTAATCACGTAAACTATTGATACTAAACCTTTTAACCTGCAACATTTCTCACAAATAAGGAATCATTCGCAACATTTAACGATAAAAATAATGGGCTCACATATATGTACACTATCTTATGAATATAATCTCATACTTTGAAAATAAGTGGGAGAGTAATATCATTAACATGCCATATACTATCAAGTACTACAAAATTAACAGAGTATACCCCATAAGAATTGATCAGGAGGAGAAACAACCAGGTAGAATAAAATAAAATTTTAGCATGTACGTGAGTCCATACTTTGTTGGAAAAAATTTGTCAAGTAATCGGTGTTTTACACCGTCTTAGAAGGAAGAGGAATACAGATAACATACTTCTCGTATCGTGAGCGTGTGCGACATCATTTGAATGTTGACTTGAGATTGACTCGTCGGCAAATTGTCTGTGGATCGTGATCTAGCCAATGATTTGGATCCCGATATAACGCTTTTACTTTTTAGAGCCATTTCTGTGCGTAAAAATACCCTTGATATGTATGCTGAGCTGAGTCCACGTATCCCAAATGCTGTACGTAAAAATTTAGCTGGCGTTACCTGTAAGTTTATAAATTATTAATATTTAATACTATATTGGTATAGATATAGATATAAATTGCTGTAACATATTTATTCCATATGAGATTGAAATAAATAATAGTCCGTGTTTAAGCGAGCTTAGGAAAAATTTGCTTTACTTATTATTTTATATGTAAGAATATCAAGAGAAAGCTATAATTAGTATGCGTTTTGAATGACTTCGCGTAGTGTAGATGATGCATCGGTAATGTGCTAAAGAATTTTTTACACTTTTACTTACCGGTGTTTGTCTGCAGAACTTCGAGAGAGCAGCGTCAATACCGTTCTTTGAAATTTCGTTCATCCATTCAGAGTTTTGCAGCGACGAATGCTTATAGAATAATAAAACTATAGCCATTGCTACACGATAGAAGACCTGAAACAAATAATGAGAAATTAATACTAATAATAATATAATATCACAAAGAATGATGCAGTTTTATAAATGTACAAAATATTACTTTCTGCACAACACACTAAGAAGAGCCAATATGCAAAAATACACATATCTAATCGACTTCTCACTGGCATACAGTCAACATTCGAATTCACCATTCATACTATTCCTGAAAAAGCATTCCATATTATACATATCTTTAACTCTATCCTTCTCTTGAATCGGAGCCAATAATATTTTTTAATGTACCATGAAAAGATGCGATAAAGGAGTATAAGTGTCTCAAGTTGATCTCATTCGAATCTTGTAAATACCGACCTTGATGCCTTCGTGAAGAAAACAGTCCATAACCCTGACTAAATGCTGGAAAGGAAGAAGCTGCAAAATCCACCACATCCAATCCATATAAATTCTTTCTGCTCTCGATCCAGAACAGTGCCTCGCCAAATGTACCGCTGCTGATTTCTTTAATAAAATATTACAGTCCTATATATTCTTAAAAATAAACCGCATATTCAATTTAAATGTATAAATGTAATTTTTACAAATCATCGAGACAAAGGAAGTTATTTGCAAAAGGCTTAGCAGCAACTTTAATTTTTCATACAAAATCATATACTTTAATAAATATACGCGAATAAAGTGATTTATATATAGTATATTCATAGATAAGTGATCGAAGTAAATCTCATTAATTTTATATGTGTTCCAAAATGCAAATAAACATGAAATATAAATATGGTTGTATTTAAAAGATTGATAGTATTATTAAATAAATATAATAATATAATATTAATAAATGTTATATCATACAACGTTTCATAATTAGCTTCGTAATATTTTGTAGTTCTGATTGTAGCTCTTTTACGCTCAGATTACTAATCATTAGAAAATTTATGATTCATTCGCCAAGCATTAAGAAATAATTACATCTATACATATACTTGTTCCGTTCTAGTCTGTTTAATGTAGAAATGATTTGTGTATGATGCATTTACGGACATCTATGACAACACCAATCAGTCAGAAAACCGTTTAAAAACGAAGCTGAAGACACGGCTGCTATTTCCTGGTAAACATTGTATCTATAAGTAAAATAAGAATCATTTCAAGCCAAACAAGCCAGAACGGTCGTTTCATGATTCATCTTAGACAATTTGTGCCTAAAGCTACATACCACGTGCTTTTTAGTGATTTGCTCGACGGTTTTCCAGGTAACCTCGTAGAGGAGTTTCGTTTGCGTAATGAACATCTTGTCTTTAGCGGCGACCAAGCTGGCCATACAATGATAACACTCCTCCTCTGTAACAGATGGATGGAAAACGGTAATCTCGTGAACATTTCCGATTTCATTCTAATAATAAACCTGGGATTCTATCCAACCGCGTGCCTAACATCTTAATTTATGCGAACGAGCAAGAAATTCGACTTACGGCACGCGATGTGAATTTCCATTGTATCGGTGGAACAAATGGGCAGAGAAAGAAGCTTTCTTGAAAGACCCGTCCTTCTTTCATCCTACGTATTCCTAAGGGAGAGGCGGACGATTTATTTATTTATACACTCACCTGGCATAAAGTGAAGTAGAAGAGCCGTGATGGGATAAAGAGAAGGACTGTAGGTGATATCAGGACAAGCGTATCCCAGCACAGACACAATCCTGTCCGCAACGCTCCTGCCTTTTCTCGTCAGGTGGTACGACAGGCAATGAGTGCTGTCCACGAACGGTGGTAGCATGATTGATTTTTCCGGTAGCTCTATAAACAAGTAATTCCATACATCAGCCGTCGCTGCTAAAAACAAATAAGTTTAATCGGAACGACCGGAGCACCACATCTGGTCTAACGAGATTCGATGGAAACTTATCAGCGGAATATCTGATAATTAGATCGCGAATATTTATGCATTTATCACATTGTAAATAATCGCAATAAATCGTAGAAGAAATATTTTTGTAAAATACGTTTTTATGAAACCGGTAAGTTTTCATTCGATAATAAGGACTCCTTATCTAAAGAAGAATTAAAAGTAATAAATTAATTTGTATTATATATCAATATAGCAATATAATAGCAATATAGAACATTTAAAAAAGTACAACGTTAATGTGTTGTAGCTAAGTAGAGTTACATTAATCTATTTTAAACATTTTGCACGCCGCATTTGGCTGCTTACAATAGTTGAATTCATTGTCTATTGATCATTTTTCTCACCAACTGAGTAAAGGTGCTACGCATCATCTTTTTCTAACAATAAATATACATCCATGTAACGTAGAACACTACAATTCGAATATACGAACTCTCGAACCCACGTATCAGACTTATAAAATCACGCGAATTTAAGATTAGCTTACGATGACTAAAGTAATATATGTATGAAAGAATGTTATTGAACATGCAGTAAAGTAAATACCACCATTAATTTACAATAAAATAAACAATTACGAAAATATATAAGCACTTTTTTAATCATTTGTTAGAATAATTTATCGTTATATTTTGTAAAAGCCTAAACATTATAACGTAGAATAATAGTATCACAGTCAATCACGATCTTATAAATATTGGTGGTGGTTAAGAAACAAGCAGTAGCATAAAAGGTAGGTAGATGAAAATCGCTTTAGGACCGGTCTTTATGATTCAAGGTATTTGCATTCTAAAAAAAATTTGTAATAAATTTTACAAACTATATATATATATATATATATTACAGACTTCCTTCGCACAGTTCTTTATAATCTTACGATTTTAGGTCGTACATTCTTATTATAAATTTAAAATATAAAAATACAATATAAATATATATATACATTATAAACAATAAATATAAATTATATATATATATGTGTATGTATGTATGTATGTTGTCTTGTTCGACCTAAAATCGTAAGATTATAAAGAACTGTGCGAAGGAAGTCTGTAATATATATATATAGTTTGTAAAATTTATTTACAAATCTTTATTTCATTATCAAATTTGTTAAATTAGATATCATTATCAAAGTTACTATCGGCAATGGCTTACAGGTAAACTGGTCGTTTCTTATCTAATTTTATTTACTAAAAAGTTGTAGAGACAAGCAATTTTGATATGCTCGTAAGATAATTATAACTACGTTGCTTTTTGTAGAAAAATTCTAAATCGACTTAACCCTCAAATGGTAGGGTTAAATACGTGTTACGTAACAGATAAGACCCGGTTAAAGAAACAGGTAGAACGTACGTTTTATCTAACGGAAACATGCAACCGTATTTGAGTTTATGTTAAGTTAATTTATTATTATTATTACTCCAAAATTGTAAATTGTAAACCGCAAAACAATTAGTATAGTTATTTAATTATATATTAGTATATGTGTCGTTCCGGAATCCTAGTGCGTTAGTTAAGCAAAAAGGGAACAAGCGATAAATTATATGAAACTTATGTAACGAGATTTGGTGTACAAGAAGAAAGCTTTCTATGTGAAACGTAATAGCTTTTACAGTGACAGATTTTAGGCAAAAAAACATTCCGACTGTACGTGCAAGCTTTACGTATCGAGACGCTAATAATACATGTGTGTAGATAGATTTTCAGCTCGTTATTATTAGAATAGCAAATAACTTTGTACAGCTTCTGACTTTAATAATTCCTAAGAAAACGCGTTAAATTCTTATAAATTTCCAATAGTAACATATCAAGCAATATAGTTTCTTCTGCATCGTAAGTATTCATAATTGCAATACTTCATTTTTATTACAAAAGAAAATAATTTTAGCTTTTTCCGTTGAGTCATTTTTGCTAATGAATAATGAATACCCATTATCTGGTTTATTTGCTTCTCAATTAGGAGGCACTTCTTGTCAATCCTGACAACACATTCAAATTTTCAATGTTACCTGAAGGATTTGGAGTAGTTTTTCTCGACAAAGTTCCATCATAGTTTCTTTTAAGGTATTCGTCAACAGTTAATAAAGATAAATGCGAAGCATTCTGACTTCCATTTTTTAATTCGCATTCATAAAACTATAAATTTGCATAAAAATCCACAAGTCTATTGGTATCTTTGAGATATGAAAATTACATGAAGCGTGTAATATTTAGTTATTCGAAACAAACCTGTAGTTCCAAATACTTGATTGACCATGTCCCAATAGAATCCGTCGAGCATATTCTTTCCATGTGCATGTTGGTTGCAAAGGGCTGGCCACAATTGCGCTCTGATCCCGTTGTTCAATGGCCACGCGTTTTCCCTTATGATCATCTTAGCCTCCCTCTTTCTGCCGGCCTGGAGAAGCGCATTGACCTCATTGAAGGTCTTCAGCGTTTGCTTCTTGCTGGTGGGCGACTCTGGCTGTATGACGATGTTCGCCGTGTCGACGTGCGGCGGGAATGCGTCGTCGACATCGACATCCGCCTCCTCCTCGAGTACCGGCAGCATATTCGGCAGATTGTCCGTCGAGGAGGGTGTCTGTGTCACTAACATCGCACTACGGCGTGAGATTCTTCTTCATGGTGCTGTTCTCCGTTACTCTTTATACTAATATTTACGTCATATCCTGGGATGTTTCAATTTTCATCTGAAATGAAAGAAAAAATACCATGTCTTATAGAGTACAATGTACAGATATATTACATGGAATGAAATATCTTTTATAATTCAATTTAGGATTGAGGAAAAAATAAGATGTGATTCCACGCTGCTAAGTCGAATTGCCCTTCGAAATTTTTATATTTCGATCTCGCTTTGCTTTCATTCGATCTTTTTAAGTGTTTCCTTAGTTTAAAAGTATGTAATCGTTAAACATCATTGGCTTGAGCACAACCTATATTTATCTTTATTAATTGGCGTAATGCTGAAAAGCAAGTGGGAAATATACATATAAATAAGAATTGTCTATAAATAACATTATTAAATATTAAATAGTCTTTTTAATACAATTACTTTGAACGTTCAAAGAGGCTTAGGATCAGTATGGAAATACACTTGTAGTGATTAATAATTTAAATATATAACGAATAAGTAAATATTCATAATAAAAGTGACATGTACTACTATTTAATTTTATTTGTTGATTAAGTTTCCAATGAATATAATTCTATTTACTTCGAGAAGCAGCCAAATACGTTAGACGCAATATATAAAAATATAATGTTTTGCTATCTATTTTTAAATTTGTTCGTTATCGAAGATGGGAAAGTTTTAGTATGTCCAATGTCTATTTGGATAATCAGTTGTGTTGTAGAATTAATTCTTGTGTACGTTTCTTAGTAATTTATTTAATTACATACATACGCCTGAATAAAGTAAAACTTTGATTATTCATATTAATTGAAGTAAAAATTATTGCTAAAATTACTATAAATTGATATTGTACAGCAAATTATTTACCTATTTTCAAAATTACAAATTATTTATTGCACAATTTCCCAGTTTAATCAATGTCTCAATCATAATTCCGCCATATTCAAATTAATTTGCTATTTCGCATTTCGTTCTTCGTGTTAGTGTTGCACACACTACTATACCGACGAATTCAGAACGATAA
The DNA here is from genome assembly GCF_011952205.1 of Bombus bifarius. Lineage (NCBI taxonomy): Eukaryota > Metazoa > Arthropoda > Insecta > Hymenoptera > Apidae > Bombus > Bombus bifarius. Next base: position 1,274,734 of record NW_022884511.1, on the reverse strand, counting down.
GCCAGCGATATACGAGCACGTAAGTTGACGTAAACATAGAATGTTTGTTTCCCTTTGCTAGATGGCACTGTACAGATTATCGAACATTCGATTGAACAGTGTTCGACTATCTCGTGAAGGTAGTAGTATCTTACCTCCTATAATTTTTCACAGTAGATATTTACAATATAAATATTCAATAAACACATCAAAAAACGAAAAATCAATTTTTTTATTTGAGCCTGAGGTAACACACAAACGGTCAAATAACATTTATCGTGACAACTATACATGCTGTTATAGAATTACGTATGTTACAATTTCCAATTATACTGACGATTTTGTAATCTTGTAAATTGATTCTTTTCCCAATTATATATGTCCATTTTCGAAAGCCATTTCTCGACTAGAGTAAGAGAGTTCAAGACCGTACGACGACATACGTTTCCAAGAATCTTCCGTAAACATTCCCATAATAACCGTGACTGTAGTTAAACGTATCATCGCTTGGGCCGCGATGCGCTTAATCGCTCTAGCTCTCGTTCGAGCAAGAAGAGGAGCGAAGAAAAAATAAGGTGGGGAAGAATTATCTAAGTCAACGCATCTTCCGCGTTTGCCGTGTGTAATATATATTTCGTTGACGTCGATTTGCTGGTTACTTTGCAACTGAAATCAATTGTCTCCTGTAAAGATGCCAGCATAAACAAGACTCGCGACCAAGCGTCCCTTCTCATATTTCTAGATCATGACAACAATCGCTTGCTCCATCAGAGTTTTTTTATTTCTCCATTCATATGACAGAGCGAGGGGAGTTTGTTTTACAGAGAACGAATTAATTTCTCTGTAACTTCCTCCTCGAAAAATTTAAAAGGTAGGAATTTATAATATTATACAAATAAATTGTAATTACAAATTATATAAATTATTGGCCTCTCGCTATAACTAATGGGATACCCTAAATGTTTAAAGTAGGACATCAGAAAAAATCTCTTGTATGTGGTATTCACTTTCAAATCTTGTCAAACTTTCAAGTTAACGACGGTGATACTATCATGCAGTATGAGAATGATCGATACTTGTAGAACAAGAATCGAATGGTACTAGTTGAAAAGCATGGTGGTAAAGTCCGATTCGCGCGGGACGAAGAGTGTCGATCAGACAATGACCTCGACAACGTGTTTCTAAAGGAGTCAGCCAGCAGGAGACAATGGATATATAATATCGCCTATAATTAGCCTCGTTAAAGCTGTCTCTAATAATAAGCAAAGCAGCCAGATGCAAAACCGTGAGCGGCGATAATCTGTCGGTGTACTTAATGGATATTAATAAAATGCGCGAGTTATCTTGCAGCCACAAACACGTTTAATGCTTATCAACCATGTGCAACTAGGGAACATTACCGCGCACAATCCGCGGAGGACTACTCGCGAGATAAAGCCTTTTACGACGATGCTCGCTGAAGCCTGGAGGCTGTGCATCAAACGGAATTCCCTTATCAAGATATATTTAACCCTTTGCCTACTGCACATGGAATTAACCTCGGTAAACAAATTATTGGCGGTAAATGAACATCCAAACGTTCAAACAAACCGAAATTTTTTTATTTGACCAACGTTTCAAAATTACTCGTTACAGTTCCTGTCAAGCAATCATAATCCAGATTGATAGAATCATTAATTACTGGGCCGCGAATGTTTATGAAAATTTATATTTTTATCAGCATGGATAAAGATTCTTAGAAAAAAAAAGATGAAATCATTACGCCTGAGCTGAGCAGCGTATATCTTCTAAAAAAAAGAATGACCATTTGACGCTGGTCGATTAATAATAACGAGACGCGACGCAGCGAAGTGTGCCGTATGAAACCGTCTGGTTCTATCTATTTTAATATCAGCGTACGACAATTCGGTACGTGAAGAAAATTGGCCTAGTAATGAGAAGCCCGGAGTGGTTTACATAAAATTTTACAATGAATTCGACGATTGGATTCCGTTCGACGGGATGAACACACGCAAGAGCAAAGGCTGGGGACTCGCGGTTGCCGCACCAGATAAATATTATTACAAGTCTGAAGCGCTCGAACCACTTGATAGTATAAATATATCTCATCGAAGACGAGGGCAAACACGCGAACGCGCCAACGTTGCATTGTTGAATACGCTAAGCAAACAAGATCGGGCCTATAGGCCGTGATAACTGACAAATTTGCATAATTCCATTAACTCATGATACACGGTGTTCGCATGGTAATTCAACGTGTGTCTTCCGGGTGGAATCTCGCTTTCGATTCCAGCGTGATCGCCGCCAAGTGCAACAATTATTACACGGGACAATTGCCGACGCTATTCCGAGTACTTACTTAGAGAATTAGACTATGCAGCCTGTTGTTGCTCGATCAGGCTCAATGACACATCTCTATTGGGTTTCTCTGCACGGATTCTCGTGTATTTCTGTTGTCAAATGACTAATACGCGAATGACAGTAACAATGAAACGCGTATGATAAAGCAATGAATCGTCACACATTTTTTTTCTCCTCTAAACACTGAATATACAGAAAGAAGGAAGAAGTGTATATTAAATTTTAAAAACATATAGCGTTCATTGAAACATATAATTGGTATACAATGAATATTTTTCAATTTGTAAAGCATTTTCGTTTATGAGTATTTGTCTGGAATTAGAAGTAGGTCGATGTAAAAGTTTAAAGAGCGAATAGAGAATTGTAGTTGAAAAATAGTACAAATTTCTGGGATTGTTTAATTTATAATTTGTTGTAACAATAAGTAATATCTGATCTGAAAGCTTGGTATAATCGTTTTCGAACACCTAGTATATGTATGTAGGTCAGAGATAAAGAGAAGGCTTGTAGATTAAAAGATAACGCAGGCATTCCCATGAATTCTTTGTTTTTTTAATGAAATTGTTAGGATGTAGATGGACCAAGTGGAGGATTCTTTCATTTTTGTTTCAATTAAAAAAAAAAGAAAACCTCGAAAAGATATTGATCTTGGTAATAAGTTAAGCGTATAAATTATAATTATTCAAATATTTCGCGTTATGGATTTTACTCGATAAATAAAGAAAGGTATGGAACAATCTCTTACATATACGATCTTATATTTGATTTTAAAAATCCAAGGAGCGCACGTATGTTGAAAAAAAGATCGTATCTTTAAGATTGAGTTATCTTACTTATAGATTAGTATTCTTACCTAACTTCAGATTTTAAACATTGACCAATAAAAATAATTTCAATGTCATCTAATTTTATGCATCAATTTTGTGTTTATTCATATGTAATATAATGAATATGTTCCCTATTTACTAAACTCTACATAAACAAAAACATTATTGTGTAATTTGAGTTTATTTTTCTAAGAAATGCCGCTATTATTAGTTTCTCAAGCAAATAAATGGTTCTGTATGTATACACAGCATGAGTTTTCTTAAATAACTAAATGATATTATAACAATACATGTTTACTTTTACTATTAGAACTATTTTATCTCAGAAGGTTCCAGATTATGACTTTGCTTAAGAATACCCTTTTAACACTAAAGCTACTGACACTTCGTGTATACCTGTTCCTACCGTGTGCGGTCAAAATGACCGGTGATTAAAGAAGTAATAGTTTTTATGATTTAACTTAGATAATGGTTAATTTATGTATGCTAAATGTATATAAAATGATGAACCTTCATAAAATTTCGTTCAAATTTACTTTTGTTTAATTTCAATTATAGACTTAAATAGAATTACACTTTTATTTATATAGAGATATATCTTATTCAACTTTGTTGCATTTTTTACAAATTGTCTTATTATCAAATGTACATTTGCCGCATAAATATTTCCCGCATCTTAAACAAATTTTCGTAATTTTGTAACCTTTACAATTTTTTACTTGACAAGTTTTTTGTAGTATTCTTTATATAATTCTTTATGTAAAAGTAATGTATGCACTAAGTTTATAACAATTTTGTGACTTCTCTGTAAATTGGCCCCATACTGTAGATACCATTGCAAATTTATTGGTTCGTAAACGTTGGCTTCTTTCACTCTTCTTATCAAATCGTATAAACCTCATAATTTCAGCAAAGTCATTCCTGCTCATTGTTTTTGAAAAAAATGCAGGTCTGCAAATTTTATTCCACAAATATGAGATATCTAAATTTTTTGCCTGATATACACCGCGGGCATATAGCAGATCAATAAATGCATCTAGCTTTGTTGCTCCTTGTTAGTCCCCAATACTCTAAATACTTCTTCTTCCGCACATTTTATTATATAATCCCTTATACGGTGATCAATGATAAGATAAAATGCCGTCTTTACTTGTCCTTTCATTATATGCCGTTTAGCATATCCCTAAAGATATTATGAACTGATATCCTGCCAGGTTTGGGACTTGCATCTATTTCTTTCCAAACTGTTCCATCGGGCCCAGCTTCACTCTCTGCTGTCAACGATAACACTGAACAGTCTTCTTCTATGTCCGTCATTTTTTTTATAATTTTTTTTTTTAAAATCTTGACATTTCTAGGGTAAATATTTATCACAGAATAATACCATGTACGGAGTACAAAAGTTATTGTCAAATTTGATATACTTTATTTTTCCTTTTATAACAACTTTACACAAAACACTCTGAGATGCTTTCTGTCTGCGTTTTGGAGATAACAAATTCAGATGTCGACTAGTCGACTTAGAAACCGAGATGTATTCTAGTCGAAAAGACAATAGCAAGTAGAAATATGATCTGTGATGGCGATATTTATACGAAAATATTGATCAGTATTGACCGTTCTCCACCAACGGTTACTCGAGGGTGGAGTTGGGAAACTTTTCCTGTGTTTTATAGCAATGAGCAATAACAATAAGAAACTTCTCGATTTTTAAAATGTTTGTAACAACAGACTGTAAAAAATGCTAAATTTTGTGGCGGTTCCTTAGGATTATTATGGACCTGAGTTGATATGTCTTAACTGCTTGTGGCTATCTTGTATAACAGCGGGTGTAACAGCTGTTATTATTTGTTATTACTGATTTTATTTCTCATCTGACCTTGAAATAACCTTTTCTTTGTACTGATTGCATTTATTTTAAGAATAACTAACATATTTTGTCGGGCGGTCAAAATGATCGCTCACGGTAGGCAAGGCAGAGTGCAAATTTTTCTCAGAAAATAAAAGAGCAAACAAAAATTAATTACCGTAAAATATACTCTACGCATGTTTTAGGAAAAGTCGGAAATTATGAAGCGATATCATAAAGTTTAAATATGGTTAAATTTGTGTAGAAGTCGCGAGAGCGGTCAATTTGACCGCGCCGGTAGGTTTAGTGTTAAATACTAATAGTACTGTCTGGTCGCTTGCTGCCCCTACCGGTCAGTAACACCGTGTAGGGTCCCCGCAACCCACTGTTGATCGCCGCGTATACATCGTACCCGATAACGTGGGTCCTGAACTGGCTCTTGGAATAGTCCTTCACGCACAACTTAATTCCCCAGCTCCATATCACATCGCGTTTCGCGCGTTCTCCGTATTGTACAAAGAGTAGTATGCCAGTCTCGTCGTAATACAAAGCTCCGTCCAGTTGCTCCATGCATTAGAATCGGCAACTGACGCGCACGCTCTTGCGAGTATACCCGATAATCCGAGTATGATTCATCCCTTATGTGCTGAGCAGGGCGCAGCCCCATCCTCGTCAACTTCTCGGGGGGCGCCTTCGTCCTTGTAAGCACGTTAATCAGGGAGTCTACCTCGAGCCAGTTGATCCCGCCCGGCACCATGGGCTGAATAAATTCCTCGAATTCCCGACGGAGGGAATTTCTGCAGTTCAACGCCTCCCTCAGCATCACTGAGATCTGCTCATCCAAGTTCCATTCCTGGGGACGCCGGTTAGCAGGCAACTCCAAGTGGTGGTCAACCGTACCAATCGGGAAGCACAGACAGAGACACTTGTCTCGGTTTTCGTCGAGATGACGAATATCAGATGTCTTATCCTCGAATGAATGTCGACCAAGCCTGCCGTATGACAGAAGACCTCATCCATAGACGCATCCCTTTCCAACCGCGCCATGTTGAAGTATTGCAGCACCCATGCCGAAGGGTAGGTGAGAGGCGCCAATATCAACGCAGTCCGGCCCATATTGTATGGTTCCGTGTTTGACGGCAGACCGATAATGGTGGTCGTCCCCTCCATAATGCTCCAGTAGTCCCCTTCCGTCCCAACGGGCAACCTTCCCTCGTTTCGTACCGCGTACTCGATAGCCTCACAGTTAACAAAGATTGCGTCGTAGTGCCAGTGGCCCAAACTCGACATGTCGATGATGTCACGCTGCGGCACGTTCATCCTTGCCCAGACCCACTCCACCCCGCTGGACTCCCGTAGCATATCCATAAGGGCAACCTTCAAGGTTAAGTCCCGTATATCTCCCATCTCCGAGCGAGGCACATACCGAAAAAGGGCCTCCGTCAGGTAGGGGCAGTCAATGATTTGGCCGTAAAGCAACGGCGCCTTGCCGGATGTGATGAACTCCACACTCCCACTCGCGTATTTGAATAAGTACCGCCCAACCTCCACCTACTTCAGTTGCCGTGAAATCCGAGCGCACATCTCTAGGGCCGGGCCCCTATTGCCCTCGGGGATCGGTACCACCAGCGGGGTGGATTCATCGAGATCCACCACCGCACGTATAACGTTTCTGGCGGTTTCGGCTTTATCCACCTTCCTCCGACTCTTATCCGTTCCTATGGCCGCCTCAGGTATCGACTGGGCGGCCTTAATCTCTCAAGCGACTGTGTCGTCGGAATCTGTAGGTCTAAGGGCAATGTCACTGACGACACCGTCAAAGTAACACCGCAAGGAGGTGTCACAGGCTTATTTAATCAGGTCGGCATCGTTGGTGAGTCGGTGTATATGCACTTCTTGTCCCAAAGCGCCGCTCGAAACGCTGCGTACTGGTCTGCCGCCTTAAATTGTGCGGACAAGACGGTATTTATATTTCCATTTAGAGCATGTTGTTCTTTATTGTGGGCCGCAGCAGCCGCTGCCAGCCAGCCCATTTTGTTGGATCGGGAAGAGGGCCCGCTCATTATATCATACAAGGAAGTACCGGGGTACTCCGCATACCGGTTCTGAGTTGTGTCCACATCCTCACACGCTTCGCCAGCCACGGAGAAGAACAGGTAGTAAGGACAAACATGTGCATGCGCGAGCGTGGAAGGGTCTCCGTCTAATATAAGCTCCCTCGCGAAGCTATCCATCTCGGACAGTACAACCTCGGGAACTGTGTCCACCTCAGGAACCTCGTTCGCAACCGCCCCCGCCGGGGTGTCGCTAGTCTCCTTCACTTGGCACGGATCAATAACACGAGACCTCTCCTCCGGAGTGGTGTGAGACCGGAGGATGCGCGTTATCATATCCTTTGTCTTCAATTTCTCGAGCATAGGAACCGACACCCGCTCACTCCTGCCCCCCGTGCTTGTACTCCGGCTGATGATACGCTCCTTCTTCTTAAATCCGAGTACATCGCGCTCTTTGGTGTCCGGCACGACAGTAGCCTCCTCCCACAGTAGTGTAGACTCCCTCCTGTTGAACCGAGATGGAGCCGTCGCATGGGCAGCGTTCATCTCCGGTCTTCTCCGCGCACGATGCGTCCCACAGTACCGTCTCCATGTCACTGACGTCTTCACCGAAGAACCGCTCTCGACTCTGGTCCCGGAGTAAGGGCTTGGGAGATCTATACCCTTTTAAATACTAAATTATTTTTATTTCTTAAATAGTAATAACATAAAGTAGCATAATATTCATAGAGAATTAATTATCACATAATCCACCATAGCTGATGCAATAGCTAACAGAGAAAAAAGAATCAGTAATAATTCTTAAAAGATAAGTAATTTGACGTGTGTATCATAAAAGCATACAAGTGTTTACTTTGGTTCTGGACGAACCAATCATATTTCTTCGAGAAAGTTATATCGAGTCATAAATAGACGTATGATAATCGTTCGGATGATGGTCTATCGAGCAAGGTAGATAAGAAAGAACTTAACTCACAATAATCAGTCACTGGAACAGTTAGAAGGAATAATCTTTAAATCTACCGACTGGTTTCTAGATAAGTGTTAATGTCAAATTCATTATAGTATTATTTGTTATACTTATTTACATGCGTAAAAAATGCACGAAGTGTCAAAATTTTATCACTCGTACAAAATTGACTTTTCTCTTTTAATCGTCATTATTTATAACGTGTCGTATTTTCAATGCACGTTTCAGAAAGATTAATTAATTGGTGTTTATAAAACTAAATATACATCTGGAAACATTAAAGTTTCCAATATTTGAAAGACGTAACGTATTTTATGGAAAATGAACATTCCTAATAATCTTTCTGAAATCATTTCCATGAAAAGATTTCATCAGGTCTTAAGAATGTTTGAAATATTCACTAAGTAGACAAAAGGCCGAAATTGGAGTCAATAAATAATACATATGATTGGAATTGAAAGACGTAATTTAAAAATTTCTTGAAAATAACAGTGTAATTCCTTGGAATCTCCATCTGATTTAAAGCCAAACTGCTTAAGTGCAGCGTTCATTTAACGCACTTAGCATTATCATTGTAAAAGAACGTTCCTTAAACGACGTTAAGCGCGAAGCAATGAGGAACTACTACGGAAAGTTAATGATAACCGGTTTTATAGCCAGGTGAAGGTCGAGTCAATCATCAACCTGAGGAACGCCAGTTGCCATCGAGTTTTTCGTCAATTCTCTTCCGTTTCTACCCCATTGTTCCAAAGTTCGTACGCTTTGTAATTACAATGATAATTTTATTCGACGATAGTAAGAAAAAATCTTGTCTCTCGATATTACGTAGAATTGACGCAATATATACGACGCTTTTCTTGCATTGTTCGCTAAAAAAAGATCGTTATTACGATTTTATAACTAAATGACTGATAATGATAAAAGAAGTGGGAGATTAGAGTCATACTTTTCAAAAAACATTTTTTCCTTTCTTTAAATGAATTAAACAAAGTTAAACAATTTCTTTAGAACTAGAATGAAGTTTGAGAAAATCCAGTTTTTGAGAGATCCTTTTGGCGAAAGAAATAACAATCAGACGCATTGTCTTGCGAGATTCAACGAAGAATTTATTTTCGGACGAAAACAAAGTATCGCGAGATTAATAGGTATGACAAATAAACGAAATACGTGGTTGCACAATAATGGTAAACAGTTCACAGAAGAAACTGCTGGTGGTTAAGCGTGTCTGGCGAGAAATTTCGCTATGAGTGAGAGCCAAATATGCGTACGCGTCTCGTTAATATCATCGTAACCTTGATTCCAACGATCCACCAGAGTTATCATCTTATTCCCCTTCGGGATTCGCTGCATAATTCATGCGCTCGCCAAACGCACGATCTCTCCTTGCCGAGACGTTTAACCAGATATTGCGATTAATTCTTTTTTGTGCAAACTGGAACACATGGGAATTGGCATTAATTGGTTTTACGATTTCAGTTATAGATAAGGGAATTGGCCATTTAACTTTACCTATTGGAATTTGTTCTATCTGCTACTGTTTCAGAGTTATAGCACGGCTCGTGATAAATCCACGTAATCTTAACACACGAGAATAGATTCTAGAGACACCGAAATTCACAAGAACTAATGAACTAATCTGATATACAATACGAAAGTTATACGAAAAATAGTAACGAATAATATGCACATCATAGTAATAATATGCACATCATAGAATATTTAAAGCGTCATTCACATAGCATTCAAGGAATATAATTATTACATAAAGTAATAGCGATAATAGAAGTTCTGCAACCAAACAATGCACGATCACTGAAAGAAAACACAGGTTAATTAGCGGAAAGTTAATTCCATTATATCTATTATATTACACGTTATTATTAGGTGAGATAATAAGGTCTCATAATTTTAGCCGATAATATCTAGCAGGCGTCGTTGTGAAGGAATGATCCTCTAATTGTCAGTTTTCTAGAATCTTTGCGGTTGTTGGCTACAACACTTCGTTGAACGGAACGTGTAATTACTTCATTAGCGCTCGATTAACGAATAATTCGTGCTACTCGTGCACTTTTCGTCATAGCTTTCCGAAGATCTATCAAAAATAGATGCTACCCCGCCCCCCCTAACCCAAAGCTAATCCAAAATCTTTTTACATACATATTTTAAAATATACGTGTGACATATTCTTTATATGTTGACGTAATAAACAACGAAGCAGAAGAAAATATTGCAAGTGATATGCATAACTGCAAGGCTGGTCTTTAAATGGGTGAAATGGGAGAAAAGATTTTTTCATCTTCAACCACGCATCGCAAATAAAATTGATCGAAGCTGTCGTGATAAAACGCATAAATCATTCTGATTACACCATAAAGTTTAATCTCTATTTAGAGAACAACATTTATCCGTTATCTTGTATTAAAAAACAGAAATGGATGTCTTCAACGTTCGAAGACAAATCACATTGGTTACTTCGTATGAATCACTGTGCTGTATACATATCGCAGTGATGAATTTCCTCTCAGAGAAAGATATCGATTAGCGGACTTGAATCGAACGCGAATCAACAGGAAAGAAACAAAGAAACGAAGAAATATACACCACTATGAGCGATAGCGTACATAATGATTTATCGAGTTACGGTGATAAATGAAAAATCCAGGAACAAAGTAGTGGATAATTGGATCGAGTTTATCGACGCCACGAAAACTGGAGCTCGAAATCTTTCCCTTTAATGCGCTAGGCACGTATTAGAAGACTCGTTCACGATGGCATCAATCCAAATCACATGACACCAGGTGCGCACGTTATTCCCAAGTATTTCTTCCCCTGCCTCACGCGACATCGCGCTATTTTAATGAGATGTATCCGTCTGTTATAAATATTGTAGTTATTTTCACGCTTTCCACATGCCAGTTGCAGTTGATAAAAATTTTGTATTACTCTTTTCAATAGAACTAGAATGTAAGATAGGAAGCATCAAGACCTCGATAAAGAGCGAAAAAGTTTACGTACTTTCTTCTTATTAATATATACATCTTTCGATTACTATTTCACTTTCAATATTATGTTACGACCGTTCGCGGAGAGACGCGGTCGCGAGGAAAACGCGTCAGCGAGAGGCGTAAATTCTCGCTACGATTCGGTGAATCGACGCCGCGAAGTAGTCGTTCCCCTGTTTCGGTTAAGATAACAGAGGTGGTTAAATGAATATGACACAGTAGTAAGTTATATTTCACCGTTTATTCCAACAACTTATAACGAAGGTAGTTACGCTGGTGCGTATGTACGAGATGAGTGAGTGACTGATCTGCGGGTGTGTATACCCGCTCGAAGGATGTTGACCGTTCGAAGGATGTAAAATCAGTACTGTCTTGGGAGACGATGCTGTCTCGGAGGAAAGCTAAGGATGGGTGTGTCTAGCGCACGGGACCATCGGATTTGTTGGTGCCGATGTTAGTTAAGAGAGTGAGGGAAATAGGCTTCGTTGTTTATTGGTTAAACGAAGGGTCTTAACCGCCCTCGAGAGAAAGTGGTTAGTGGGAGGAAGGTTGCAGCGTACGTGAGAAAAACTAACTTTCCCTAGTTAAGCCGTGGTAGACAATAGTCTTTGGAAATTCTTCGGAAACAGATGTTTGTTTAGTTTGAAGGGCCTGTTCTAGGAAATCTATGAAATTTATGGAAGGTACTTGAAACTATGGAGGATACGCTGCGAGTATCCGAAGACATCTGGTTGCCATATTGCCCGCGGCGTGTGGCCTCGGCTAGGTAGAGTGTTACGCGACGTAACAATTATCATCATTATTATTTCGTTATTTAATATATTCTAATTATTATTATTTAGTATATTCTTTTGTATCATTATGACATTGATCTAACATTATAATCACCGTATATATGAACATATTTGCTAAAAAGGCTAAATCAATATATTTTCCACCGATACTGTAAGAAAAAAAACAAAAAAAAAAATTCACATTTTCAACGTGTTCTAAATTTCAGTGTGAAATTTTATGTTCTATATACATACCTAATCAATCTCATTGATTTGTCAAAGCAAAGTGACACTGACCTAAATGTTTCATATACGCGAGTCTCGGTTATATATTCCGGTTTTCGGTGTCGATGATCGATTACACAGGCCATTGGTCGGCTGATCCCGCGATAACCGGTCGGTCAGCTGTTTATCTTGTATTTGGTTTTTGGCGTGTAATCTGCTAGAATCGCACACGGTCTATTGGATTTTTAATCGATAGCCGCGTGCAAATAGAACTTGCGGATATTTTACACGTTCATGAGCATGCTATAATTACACGATTGTTCGTGTTTAATGAAATGCAGGCGAATTGGCAGCATTGTGCAATAATCCACGGACACTGATGTTAACAGGAAGAGAAGCGTTTGATGTTTCGAACGTGTTCTATTCTGACAATCTGAGTAAGGTTTATTAAGTTTGGAACAAGTGAAACTACAGAGAATAGCTATATAGAAGTAAATTAATGTAACTGGATAGCGTCGTTTAGTAGTTTCTAAATCATGCAGATAATAAAGCAAAATAAAAATCTACAAAGTGATGTACTCACTATGATATTTAGTAAATAAAATAAAGCTTTATTCAGCTTACACTTTTTTAGATACGATCAACAAAATTGCATAAGTATCTACAGCCTAATTACTAACAATTTTGGTTAAGTAGATAGTAGTCAAAGTATAAAATGTGTATTACAGGGAAATAAATAGGTTTTTATTTTAAAGTGACAAGGAAAATTATTTTACTGTACTTTATTTCTTAACACTGACGACCGGTGACGTAATACTAGTTAATTATTAATATACAATATACATATTTATTATTATCCATATATATTATAAATATGTCTATATTTTGAAGTAACTGGAACAATCTGTGTGTATACATGTTACAAAAAACATGGTACAAGATAATCTCTATCACTTATTTCTAAAGAGAAAAGTTATTTACAGGAGTAATATTAAAAGTGAAAGTAGTCGAAGAAATAATTGTTTTGATCATGAAAGTTAATAAATTTAGACTCGGATTACTTGGCAGTAATTAGAAAACGTATATATCAGTAATTCCTGACATTTGTAGATGGTATGATAGTAGTGATAAACAATTCTTTCTTAGAAAAGATCTCGATTGAAATCCCTACCATTTCTTACAAAATTAGTTTCTCAAAGCTGCAATGTAATTATGTATTTAGGAGGGAAAGAGGGAGAGTGAGAGAGAGAGAGAGTATGTGTAATAGTTATTTTCTCTTACTTAAACGTCGAAATTGTAAAATATTTTCTACAAAGTATATAATTAATAAACTCGTGTAGTTTACTATGGAAAATTATCTCGACAACATTATCAGTAAATTAAGAATAGGTGCAATGTATTAAATTGAAAAACTACAAATAGGTAGAAATGCTGATTTATTGCAATTTATTCTACATATATACACAAATTATTTCTCTTTACAATTACTTGAATGTATCAATTTTATCATTTTATATATTATACATATCAATATTTACAACATGTGACAGTTCTTTGTTACATGGAATAATTCCACATTAGCTAAGGAAGAATAAAGTTAGGAAACTACTTCTTAAAGTAGAGATACGAACTGTACTTAGCTAGTTCTTTCCAGGAGCAGTATATAATCACAAACTAATTAAATTAAAAGGTAAACCATTGCTTTGGCAAGCACTCGAACTTGTTAACATCTAATTTCAGTATTGCAAGTGATCATCGTCATCGCAAGGTGTGCAAGTAATTATAAAGCAAACATCGTGGAAACGTAATTGCAACGTGAAAGTAAATCCGTTCCCATTAGCGATCTATTAGAAAGCGAACGCACGAATTTTTCTTTGTACCTCGGAACAAAGGAATTTCCCGATCGAGAACTATTTGTTTATCCTACCTAATAAATAACGAAAGCAAATAAAATTAAAATAAAAGCAAAAATAATAGTGGTGTATTAATTTTTTAAAATTTCTTGTAATTTTTTAAAACTAATAGATGGTATATAATGAAATAATTCTTTTAACAAGTCATATAACGAAAAAAAAAGATGTCAAAAATAAAATTTCTTCTTAAGCAAACGTGCTGCGATGACATCATGTTAACCGTTTCTTTGCCAACTTTCGCAGATTGCATGTACATTGCATTCACATTATTTGTTTTCATATCTTCTGTTATGTAGCTCCGTATCGATTATATCCAGAAGGAAAAACGATAAAAATTCAAATAATTAAACAAACAGTGGAAGAGAAAAGTTGAAAAAATTATTTATCAAAAGTGAACGTTTTAAAAATAGAAACTTGGTCGAACTTCTTGCGAAGAAAACGTATTATATAGATTGAACATGGTCACGATATTAATTATACTTTCCTTCTAGTAGAATTGCCGGCAAACGAAGCAATCGATTCATAGAGCGTCATTAATATTTATTATTTTCTTCGCGAGTGGTTACTAAATCAAGAAACGACTGCTTCATCGTTAAACTCTGAATATTTGAAATTACTATTAAATGTTCATCTAATCTAAATATAATATTTATATAATATGCCTAATTAAAAAATTTAATTAAAAAGTTTTATCGACAAAAAAATATAACGTTTGATACTAAAAAGGTTCATAAAATCGGTAGAAAATTATAAAATCTAAGGAACTGCATACATATATGTATAACAAAGAGAAATTGCATTTAATATTTATTTATTTTTTCTCGTTTCCTTTTCAATGGATGAGAAGACGTCAGCGATTTCGTTACGAATTTTCCACTAGAATTTTTCGAATAATTTCTTATGCATGTACTTACCAGTAATTCCAGATACCTCGAGTGGCATTCGATTCACTTGAATATTCAGGAGCTTGGCTCTGTTCGAATATCCAGTTTCCACAGGGAAATTCGCGACATTTAGGTCACCGATTTGGCTCAAAGTTTGCGCATAGTTAATACACACCGTGTGCAATAATACACCAAAGTCATGTTTTATCACACTAATACTGTGCTACTTTTTACTCGGAAATTACTCAGAATACGTTTTGAAATTTATGATATACTTGTGATATATAGTAGGAAAATAAATGTGTAATATTATGTAATTGAAACGTAAATTTCAAAGAATAGTAAAAATAAAATAAAATTGAGTAAACGAACTAGAAGCAAAATAGTTTCGTAAGAAAAAATAATGCGTTACTATCGGCATGAAATTTTTACATTTATAAAAATAATTGTTTTCTTCCATTTTCCATAATATATCCCATTTATTCCATTCTGTTATATACCGCGAAATATAAGAAACACTATATTTGTACTATACTATATTGTATTTGTTTGTATTATATTATATTCGTTTATTGCATTGAAGCTTATGCCTATTACGACCTTTTTTGTGTATGTTATTTTGACTTTCCTATTTATCCAAGTATGTATATTTATATCTTAATTTACTGACCAGGTTACTACAAATCTTCTATGTAAGTAACATTACAATCATAAAAGCAAAAATTGATAATTTTTTGCCGGTTGAGGCAGAAATAATGTAGACATTAAGGAGTTACGGCATTCGAAGAATGGTTATAAAAAGTCAGATATTTTTACTCGATTTTCACGGCGGTGTAATATCAACCTCGTTTTCTTTGGTTGGTGATTATGGCGCGATAAAAATTTCTTGTTGAATAAATGATATATGTATACGATCTTAAATGAATCAGCTGAATCGACAGATACAAGATCTGAAAAATTTCCAAGTTTGCGCTCGATGAAATTAATTGAAATATTAATTAGAGTAACGAGTCGAAATAAAACAGAGATAAACGAACAAAACAACGACAAAATAAATGCAGAAAATAAGATTAAGATACATGGGAACAAAGAAGTAGCATTGTGAAAAATAAATGGGTCAGTGATTCGGAATAAATAGTTTTGCGGTGTATTTTTCAATTAATTTTCGATCACTCTCGATACGCCAGTTTTCTTGTTTTTACACCAGAGAACCACGTTTGCAACGTTCATTTCTGTCACCGATCAATTCATTATACAATTAAGTTTTATCGCCAAACGCAACGGATTACATCATCAAGCGTAATTACTCATTTTTCTTTTTATATTTTATATTTTTTTCCTCGTCGACCTATCGCTCTATTCGAGTATTATTTACTTCGTCATATTTACGACATTTACAGAAGCTCGTGCCTGACGTCATCCGTGAATTCATTACAGAATCATTTTTCTTTTTTTCTGGTAGATAACGTTTAATAACATTTTTCCGACTTACGTCCGATTACGGTCATCACGTGAATTCTTTATCTGCTCATACTTCGTTTAATTCTCTACCTCTCGTACATTCGGAGTAAACGAAGATTAATGAATCTCGATCGATTTCATTGCGTGTCGATGTCGGTTCTTTCGAGCTGTCTAGGTTCACATACTTGCCATAGTAACTATACCAAGGAGAAAAACGAATGAAAAAAAGGCGGTGGATAATTAAATTTGCACAGAAGAATAAGTTTTAAGCTGCTTTAAAAAACAACATCCGTCCACTAGAGAAGACCCGGCAAACACTTTTGATCGGAGACCTCGATATCTGGAATTATATCAGCCGGGGAAAAGCATTGGCGAATCTGATACTATCAAAAGTATGCAGAAGACACTTACTTACTTTTGATAAACCGTATTCCAGTTACAAAATTAAGAGCAAACCGAATTGCAAGGATTTTATTCTTTATAATCATCGTAACATAGCATGCAATAGTGTTTTGTTAAACACATTTCACAAACTGGCCATTGGGAACTTATCTGCCCAGTTATCAAGGCAGCCATGTTTCTAGGAAATCTCTCTTTCGTGATATGCTTTTTAATCTCAGACCGTGTAAATACCGTGCACGTAAATATAGTTGATCGATGAACAGTGCTGTTACTTTCACGGTGAAGCGATGCGGTGGATCGATCGACCAGGAAGCAACTCGTTAAATGTACCATGCTTTTTTTTCTAACTTTTGGTAACAAGCTGTTCATGCATACAAAATTCGATTATTCTGCTACATTAATTTTTCGAGTTGAAGCTTTTGTGTGTTTATGAATGGTTTATTAAGATCGTAAATATTTCCGGAATGCATATCCCTTTTCTTTTCTCTGCTATCTTATTCATAATCCTATTATGTACGTATTATATCTATGACAATTAGTTTAGATACAAAATGAAGACACACTTTAATTAAAAATATAGTTGCATATATTTTTCTGGCGGCTAAAATATTATAAAATAGATTAGAATTTTTAGATTGTGCAACGGTAAGCAAGGTTCATTGGGGAGAAATCTTTCGCTAAAAAATAACTGTACCTTATTATATAGATGTTTGGCGTACTTGTTTATTCATTTTCTGCGTAACATTCTGCTTGACAAAGCATGAATGAAAAAGTTCGTGCAGGGAAATTTTAGCTCGTGATAAAATGAGATCGAACCTTTCTAAATATCATGTGACGCAATTATGCAAGAATAACTTTCACGTTTTTTTAATAGCCTCTATCTTTGTTCCTTGCTTCTCTTCTTATATATCTCAATATTTTTTTCTAGAACTATTATATATAATATATATTATATATAAAACATTTTATAATATACAATTATAATTAAATATAATTTCGAACATTAGTGTTCAAAATACCAATTGTTATATAATAATATAACGAAACTTTTAATTCAATAGGTGACATTGATTCAATTCCCCATTATATGTATGTGCAGGAATATTTTTAACATATTGTGGAAATACAGAAAGTTGTACAGAAATAGTTCTTCATATTTTCATATACAGAAATTGTAGTATTGTGCTGGTTACAAAAAGAATCAGGTCAGCACAGGTACGAATAATTTATGCAAATGCCGCGATAGATCCCACTCATTTCATGTTTTTCATTGGATACTTTATATAGACACGATCGACGGCAAATACTGCGTTGTAAAGTGCATTCTAGTTTAGTAGTGACAAAAATAAACGAGAAGTCTTTGCGCGTAAAAATAGAGATAATTGTGACGATATTAAATGACGAGTTAAGAGCAAAATATTTCCTTCAATGTAATGATTATTCACCTTATCAAAACAATTTCTGCTCTCTCTTATCTTTTCCAAGTTTAGTCATCATTTCATTCTTTTTTAATGCCTTTTTTTCTTTATATCTCATTGAATGTATTCCTTCTAATTTATGTTTTATATATATATGCAATACCTTTGATCTAATAAATTTGAAATTATTAAATTATATATATATACTTAAATTATATTAATCTATTAAACAATCTATTAAGTAAATAATATTATATCTATTAAATCTTATTAGAAACATTAAAATATTGTTTAATATTTTTATAAAAATATTTAATGTTTATTAATAGTTAAATAAAATTAAGAATAAATATATTTAAAGAATAGCAAATTAGTTAAAAATATTGAAAAACACAAATTTTAAAACAAAAAAATAGTAAACTGTAATAACTTCCAAGCTCTAATGTCCACGTAATCTTTTACTCAAATAAACGACTTCGTTTGTTTGAAATTAAACGTCTTATCCACTAAAGTCATTCCTTATCCTATGGATATTTTACTTTTTTTGAGTAATACTTAAAGTGATCATAATAGAAAAGTACAAAAAAATTTTACCAAAGACAATATTTCTCAAAAAGGTCTATATCACTATCACATAATCGCCGTTCCGATAATTGTCCTACGCAGAGTTATACTTCCGGGAATAATTATTTTTTCATAATGGTCATATGCTATACTTCCTAACAGCTAAAGCTCCTACTAGTTTCAAGGCCTTCTTTCACGGAACTAATTGCTTTTACGAAATGGTTGACAGTGCACATTAAATTTAGACCATTTTCTAGAACGAATGCCTCAAAAGAAGAGCCACGTTCCGAAGATCTATGTATAGTTACTTAACTCACAATGTGCTATAGAATAATATCTTCTCATTCTTTATATATACATGTATATATTATTTGTATTATTATATATATATATGTCGAATTATCATTAGGTTTACGGGCGTGTAACGAATCTTCATTTGGACTAGCCATCGTCGTTGTACAATAGAGATTATATTTACTGGTATAAATATGGTTTTTACAGAATTTGACAAATAACCGTGGTGATTAGACACTCGAGATGTTCTTAGGTTCAATAACGAATCCACGGTCAACGGGATAAGTCTTTGTTAAACGCAAAATATATTTTGAAGCACAAAACAACGTTTGCTGGGACGCTCGGTTTATACTGCCCGTAAAGACGATGTACTGCCCGAAAAACTTTCCTCTCCTTACGATTGCGTTCGTTTGTTGTATATTGGTCGGGGATACCAACAAAATTCCAACCGCCGTTGCTAGGCAGTCCCGCGTAGCGACGACATTGTTTCTGCCCGGAGTTTGATTGTTAATACAACGTGTGTCCCATAATATTGACACTTCTGAGGCAAAACCACACATGACTTGATTTGTCCTCGAGCCCGTGTGCCGCTACAACTATATTTTTTTAAGGAGAACTATACAACTACTCCATACCTCTGTTAGGTAAAAACGTACATCCCGTGACCGTGACTACGTTCAGCGACCAGTTGTGTCACCTCGAGTCCAAGCCCACTGTCACAAATCTCGGACAAACATCGGATTGAATCATAAACAGCTACTTCTAAGTTTTATTATTTAAGTACAGCTATAATAAATAATCTAGACTAAAGTATTGGGGATCTTCCCAAAAATTCCAAAAGAAAGGTCCCGATGTCCTTTCATCTCCGACATATATATGTTATATTTAGAACTAATTTATATCTATAGATAACACTCTTCGCCTCGAGTCATATTTACTATATATTCAATCAATTATCAATAAATCTTTTTAAGGCAACTATTCATACTATGTACGTACTAATTGCTTAGCAACGTAACTGTTTAGTAACATAAAATGTATATTTACAATAAATGTCTTGTAATTTTTCTATCTATTTCCAGATCGATTTTAAATTTTACTACCAATATTATGATAGTTGTACCTTATTACAATACTATTGAAATTTGAAAAACTTTTGTATAACACATATTCATAAAAATTGTCTACGATAAATGTTGAAATAGTTCCACGTGTCACACTACAGTCTCTAATTGTAAGTCTAACAGTTTCCTCGAGTTCCATGAACCTCTAAAGGCCACATTTATAATTCGCTTGCATTTTAACGCAAATACTTTAGAGCGCGTGTCATTTTTAAAAATGAACCTGTGTGTACGACCGCGTAGTAACATATCCAACATAGGAATTTCCGGTCCATGCATGACCGCGTTCGCAATCGATGTTAGAACGAATCTGAACGAGGTAAACCACCCTATTGCTGGCACTTGACCAACCATTGGCTCATATGTTTATTAACGCACGATAGAAGAATATAACGCGCATCTAAACGATTTCATAACGCAATTGCAGCGAGGAGAACGTCGTGCTTTGCATGCCAATCCGTCCTCGAGATTTAACGCTGACATCTTGTTGAGTTCATCCGTTAGATATGGTCAGTTCATTATGTGGCGTACAGGAAGATCCACGCGATCAATAGCGAGCTTGTCTTCCGGGAAAAGTGATACGTAACGTGAAATATGGCGGAAATTATTATTAGAATATAAATTTGAAAATTTTCGAATGATTAATCAGAGGTTGGTTATATAGCAATTTGGAGAAATGAGATTTATTATTGCAATTTGTTGCGTTGGAAGAATAGTTTTGGTGATACCGAATAATTAAAATTAATTGTTTCTCTTTTGGAACATACTTTTATACGTTAAGTATAATATTTAACAATTTTGGAAATGTCCGTTTAAATGGTTTAAATGGCAATAAATTTGTTTAATAACTTGTTCGAACTTGCAGGAAACATTTACCCAACAAATGTGTTGATAAACGATTCTCAAGAAGCATAATTATCACCTATCCGCAATTTTTAAAACGTAACAACGCTACACATTTTTGTCTTGTTTGATAATTTTCAGACAAAGATATAAATTGTTGTACGTTTTCCCTTCCATCATTTGGATACTCAACCAGAGGTGTCATTATGGATAACGTACATAACGATTGTTCATTTGTCGCTATGCATTAAAAAGCGTTAATAACGCGAAACATTTCTCAAGATAAGGTATCAACAAATAAGTCGTCCATTTCGGTGGCTACATCGATGACAAAATTATCAGACGCAATACACATTGACTTCAGAATTTTAACAGGCCGATTCCATGAAATCTTTAATAATTTTGGAAAATTTTATTCATTATATCGGAATCTTAGAAACCAAAAATTCTCTTATTTTTGAACGTAGTATCACGATATATCGATTACGTCCGATAATTTTGGAGACATACCGGGGGGTTGACTTAAATTTTTTATTTCTAAAGAAAAGGAGACTTGATGAATCACATTGTAGAAATTAGAGCTCAAATAGCTTATTTTATATTTTAACTCAAATTTAAATCTTTTATTTAGGAAAAAGATTAGTTTCATCAGATAGGATCTAGGTTGACTTTTAATTTGTTATTAAACGTATCAAATGGTTTCTAAAATATATGCAAATTGATGATTAAATATTTTTCAATTTGTTTTTTGTCAAAAATACAGATCATCATATTGTTTGAAAGATATAAAGGATCGATGGTTGGGAATACAGTTAACACTCGTTGAATTATGACGAAATCATTGCAGAACAAGCGTAACATAGCGACGAGCTTAAAGGACGGTGCTCGTGAAAGCGTTTACGACTTTTAAAACACGCGAAAGTGTGGAATAACGAAACGCGAGTTTTAACACCAGTTCTAAAATAGTCGCCACGCCAGGTCGTAGACTTTAATACTTTCTAGAATGAAAATATTTTTCTATGGTGCGCGAGCGATTGTAAATTTTCTCTGTACGAATACTACGAATATCCTGCCAGCGGATTGCATCGAACACGATAATAACGTACAATCATTTCACTGAATCGCTTTGGGAATTCGTTTACGTCGATCGTTCGATTTAACGTTTCATTTATCAACGAGAATTCATATCGTTGCAGTGATTTGTTATCGATCGATATCAGATTTCTTGACACTATCACGTTCTTGATCCCTTTTCTTTTGTTCTTTTGTGTCAAATCTTATCATCGCCAGGTCAAACTAATCTGAACGAACGCCCTCATAGCGAAATATATCTAAAAGTTAAATTTGCTCTGGCTCGATCGAGATTTTCAACAAAAACTGTACGATAATAAGAAAGAACGAAATATGACGTAAATCGGAGATCAAAGGTCCATTGTCGTTCGTTTTCTGTGATTTTACACGTATCGATTTCGACGATCCATTCGTCTGATTTTGAACGTACGGAACTGACAATGACCGAGCACGAGACGTCCGATTCGTAGCATCAATCGATAGAAACGTATAGCGAAACATCTGTAGCAACTTTTTATCATTCGATAAGTCAGTGTGCTGCGTCTGCCGTAGAAATATTTCGATGACACATGGTTCGTGTGATTTATCGAGATTGACGTTTAAATATTAGATCCGTGCAATACGATTAAAAGCGTTTTGATAGCATCGCCTTTTGTTAGACGGCTTCCATCAGATTGCACGTTATCATGTGTAAATCATATCATAACAGATTTACGATCGATCCGTCCTGGCTTATAGTCTATTATAACAGTCGAATACTTAAGGATGAAATAATAACGGTTATGAAAATATATATAAGTCTTTTATTTAAGCGCGTCTGCAAACACAAAGGCACTCTAACGATAAGTCCTGTCCACATGTGAAATTCCATCACCGTATCTGGTAATTAGTGGTATCAGTCTTCGTTACTTTTTTACTTCTTATTTACACTCATTAAACAAAGCATAACAGTTACTGAATTATTACTTATTTGCAGACATAAACATAGAAATTATACATTTATAGTTTTCAGTCATCTATAGACGACATTACCGAGTTACTAAATAATCCATACCGAAAGTATCATTTTTTAAACTCGTTACATTGTTATGATTTTTTCAATAATACATACAAAGATCAGAGGAGAAAAACACGATAAGTATCATACGCTTCACTCGTAATCTTCGTACATAATGGAATCTAATCTAGGAATCTAGAAATTAAATTCTACTCGAAGCAAAAAGAATTAAACACAAGAATGTAAACGTATTTATATCGCTAAACGTGTAAATATCAAGATACCCACCACGTGCAATAAAACATACCAGCCATCCATCACACGTGAAAGCCATTCGAACCGCATCGTCTGATACTTTTAATATCGTGCAAGTCTGTTTCTACGCGTTCATGCGAACTGATCATAAGCTAAGAAACCGTTTTACCATGATCGACGCTCGGTCTAAATTGAACGAGCCGGTTAACAAAGCGAAACAAAAACGAAATTGAAAGATTACAACTATTACCGTGGCAAAAAGTTTAATTACGTAGGCAGAGTCGTAAAAGATGGCAGCCAGGACGGCCAGGAGTGAATTAAATCGTTCGATACGAACAGCGTGGAACGTTGAACGGTTGATTAGCGAGTTAAAAAAGAATTCAAGCAGACAAGTGTCACGGAGCCCTAGACGAACCAGAGGATTAGAGTTCGGTTTCGTTTCGTCCCGTCTCGTTCAACCTATACACAAAAGTCCCTGAAACGAGAACTGCCTACTTCCGAGTAATAAAGCCCAATGCCGTAATCATCGTGATTTAACGACATCGACCTAAGTGCCGCGGAGCGTCGGTCGTGCGAATCGTTTTCCCGTCGTGTTTCTTTCTGAATACACGCCATACATGTATAGAAAATAAACAAGCATTATACGGGCTAGTCCGCAAGAACGTAACCGTTCACGTTGCAACCTTATCATTTTCCATACTGTGTTGCACAGTATTTTGTCTCTATATGTATAGATGCACATATACGTGCGAATAAGAAGAAACGTTTAGAAACGTAATTCGGGGATTAGTCCTATTGCGTCGGCGGGAAGTAAAAGGCACTGTGTGTACGACTGTATAAAACTTTATACAAGTGATTCATTATGGTTTTCCAAGAGATGCCTTTTTGATATTAGGTTCAATGTAGCGTTGTGAGAAAATGTATAAATAGGTTGTCGTTCTGTTAACTGGTGGTTCGTTTGTACAGATTATTGCTATTTTTCGAATTAATATCTCACGATATACAGGATGCTTGCTGTAACTGGGTCAAACTTTTGTTTTCAGATGTTACGAGATAGAAAGAAATTGTATTAAGTAGCATTAAATTGTTTCAAATATTCGATACACGAACTGGTGAACGTATCCGCTCCGGAAATGGAGGCGTTTTGAAGATTACTCCTACTTCTTTAAATCGAACTATATATTCTTTGATGCAAACTACTTGCGACGTATACAAATGAAAACGTATTGAAACAGAAGCAAGTAACAGACGTTTTGCACTGATAATCAGAAACTATTATATGCAGCAACGTACGGTAACTCGGTTACGTTGATTTGTAATTAACTTATCTTTAACGATGATATGGATTACTCATAATATATGTACACAAGATATAAAAACTATTTAAAAGCTTAACAAGCAGTAAATTCGCGTTGTCAGCACAACCGAGTCGTCACGTACGCTAGCGTATAGAAATTTCAATCAACCACGTGTCCATTTCATAAACTGCTAAAACTTCAAAGAGTAAGAAATATTTTAGACTACTCATCAGAGAATAACTATGCTGACGAACTACCATGTAATGTACGCTATAATGTACGAAAGTCTAATTATTTACACGCGTTGTTGTTACCATGTTAATCAAATGCCACAATGCGAGCTATTGAAACATGGAAAGATAATGAGAAACGTTTAAAGATACGATAAGTAATAGACTTGCTACCCTGACGCACAGCAACTATTGTATACGCTAGTGTAGAAGAACTCGGTCATTCATACTCAGGGATCGTTATCATGCTAGCGCGTCAGTGTTTCACAATACGATCCGATGAGGCGTGTACGGACAAAGAGGAACGTTTAAAAACACGGCAAAATCCACTGTATCGTGTTCACCGATAGAATTATTCATGCTGGGTTGTTACGTTGAAACGAACGTTTCTTCTAATTGCTATAAATTATTCGACGTAACGAAGCTTCGTGATTTCAACGGTGATCTTTGGTGCTTTAATAATACATCGATAAAATAAATAATTCAGCTGGATCCTCATCGCAGAAGACGAAGAAATAAAATTGAGAAACGTTTCGAGGAAGTTGAAAGGCATAAAATCCCGTTTCCGCTGAAATTACACTTCTTTCGTATATTGTTCCACTTCCTGGCGAATTACCATGCCGTTTATTAACAAACTTGGCCACCGTAGTTTAAGCATTCTTGGTAGAATCTCGAGGGCAAAATAAAAATATATGTTGCGATGGTGAGTTATGAAAATAGATAGAAATACTAGTAACTTCGAAAGCTTTATATTCAGATAGATATTTAACTTTTTAGTTAAGATTCTGAGAATCGTTTTAGATATCACTTTTCAATAAAATATAAACATTCATATTTCATACATTGTCTTACTTTCGGAAATTGAAGAGTACCTCGTTTTTAAAACGTATCATATATTATCATTTCAAAGATATTGTGCTGTTTAATCAATTTTAGATTAATAAGCGTCAATAAACATTTCTTTCGAAAATAATGTTCGTAATTAAAATGGAGTATTTAACGATTTTAAGAACTCGAAGAAGATGATCGTCGATACCGTGATAAATAATTCAACAACCGCGCAGGATTTCCGTCGAAGAAATTTAAAATCATTTCGACGAAGCTAAGGACCGTAAAGTTTTACAGAAATCATAATTTCTTTCCACGTTTACGCGAAAGAGTAATAAACCATTTATTGGTGAAACTTTCGAGTGATTGCGTTTTATTACGAGTTAACGCGGCATTGTGTGTTTAACTACTTCGTCTAAACAATCTTTCGTATTTCAGAAAATAACTAAGTGTATCGTAACGAGAACTTTTGTTGAAAAAACAGATCTTAAGAAATTTTAAAAGTTAAGATGTGTATCCTTCCAATTTTACTGAAGAGCTTCAGGATTTTTAATTATATAGCACTTCCATGTAAATTATCTATTCTTGAAAATTATATTAAATTGATTACTCGTAAATGATATTATTGTGACATACTACAACTCCGAAGCAGCAAAATAAAATGATTTCACCGGAAGAATATGAAAACAATTTCTAAGAATAAAGTATAACAATCCAATCTGAGAAAAACAAAAATCATCATTCTAAGTAAATAGCATAGTGCTTGCCAATAAATGTCTTTTCTGAATATAATATTCGAGACTATAAATTATCACG
The DNA here is from genome assembly GCF_011952205.1 of Bombus bifarius. Lineage (NCBI taxonomy): Eukaryota > Metazoa > Arthropoda > Insecta > Hymenoptera > Apidae > Bombus > Bombus bifarius. Next base: position 1,248,299 of record NW_022884511.1, on the reverse strand, counting down.
ATCTCCATTAGGAAAACGAGAAGTCATTCCGAAGAAATTCGGAAACAGTAAATCCTGCGATCACTGAGGCATCTTCGAGAAAACCGATTATCTTGGGAATAACTGAGAATATTTCATTTACTCATTCTCACATGACAATTGTTCTTATCTCAAATGAGTAACCAAGATTTCGAAAGATACACTTCCAGTAGAAAAAACGAATTTACTTATCAAATGTCTCACGTTAAAACAATGATTAAAAATAACGAAATTGCGTTTGATGTTTTATTTTTGAGAAAATTGGCTTCCGAAACTTGTATACACATATTTGACTAATTTCCGACTGGACAAATATATTTTTCTTATAACTTTTTAATAAAGCATTTGTATTCCCTTATTCTTGCACATAAAATATGCTGTACAGTTGTCTAGAAAGAAAGCCTGAAATACTCTGTATATGTATTTCTTGGCAAAGATCGAAACTGCACGTAAATAATGAAATATTCATTAAATCAAGAAACTGTTCTTCCACGGCCAGTTATATCACTAATTATTACACACAGCGTTACGTATTTAATTAATTTAACGCGAGGATAACGCGCATCTCATTAACGCTCACGGCATCGAAAGTTATGCACAACGTTGCACTTCTCTCTGATAAGTTGCACGCTCATTCTGAATTTCATAACTCGCGTAAGCTCGGGCACGGCTTAATCGCGGCTCGACATTCGCGGAACCCGCCACGATCCATGGATTACCTATCGCGATCGCTCGATCAGTACGAAACATGTACAGTACACGAGTAGAAACATGTTCCGAACGATTTCGAACTGTTTCAAGGTGATATCACATTTGCCCTATATTCGAATTTCTGGGTTAACAGGTACTCATAGGATCGTTACCAATTCGTTGTATCTTGGCACGATTGTCGTGAATTAAGTGTATCAGCAAATGATGTCGAAATCGTATTTCCTTTTTAACCCATTAACATTAGAACTATCAAACTGGTATTAGGTTTCTTGTTTTCGCAATTACTAAAAACATACAAGTATTTATGATAATATCGATGTTTACTGTAACATACTAGTAAGAATATAATCTATTAATCTAGTAATAATAGTATCGTAATTGATCACAGTCGTTGGAAGCTGTTTGTATAAAGATAATTTTGCAACAATTTGTTTTACTACTCTTAATCACCTGGTATTATGAAGCGTATATGTGCAAGTTAAATTTCATTTAAATTGGTATTTATCACAATCATTTTTGTTTGCTTATCGTTTAATGTTATTATATCATTGCTGTCGTTATTATGCCTTTATTACATATTTACTTCTTGATTATATATACCGAGAGTTAAACCACACGCGGTTTTTGACAAAACTTTATGATATACTGCCGTGAAGTTTGGCAATAAATTAACTGTCGCTTTTATCTTAGAGCAATGGATCTCATTTAAAATAGAAAAATAAATAAATAATAAAAGTAATTTTTATAATTATATTTAAAAATACTACATAACTACTAGAAACACTACTAAATAATACAAAATAGAAATTGAAATGAGAATATGAGTATGGCTTTACTAATGGATATTACCGAAACATTGTCTATGAATTCGCCTAGAAAATTATTTAATTCTAGAATAATAAAAATTTTAGGAAATTTTTACAATTTAAGTAAAAGTTGATTTGTTGATGTTTACAGTTTGAGATCTGAATATAAATAAGAGGTCAGAACGATTTATTTGAAAATCGCATTTAAGATTCACCGATACATGTTGGAAGGAGTGATTTTATGGCTAATATCCGTATGTAGCAATATCATGTTAACATATTGATGAGAAACGCATGTCTGTTAATTCATCATATTTTCTCCATAACTTTCCATACGTAAATTTATATTTTATAAACATATATTAATAAAAGTATACAGATTCAATGATAAAGAAAAAAGTGACTTTGTAGTATTCAAGATCAATGATTACAGAAATAACTATTTAGTTTCGCCATTATGTTTTCCCGCCCCGATCAGAGAACTTTTACGTAAGTTTTTATGTTTTCTTATATCTTCGATAGCTATAGAAATAATTGAATGTATATACATATCTATATCGTACAATATTTATAACCATTCGCATAAATGATGATTGCATTATATTAACACGTGTAAACATTATATACCGAGTAAAACTAATATAATTTTCAGAGTTAATATGTAACTGCAGAATTTGAACGATGCGAATCGCCAATACAAACATATGAATACATACGGTGGAGAGGATTAACGTTTCATCTACGACACATGTGAACGATCAATGACGAGAATTCATAGTCTTTTTCAATTTTTCTGCTACTATGAACGTACATTTTATTTTTATACACTTTTCTCAAATTCTAATTAGATTTACATACTTCTTATTACTAATGGGTATTGATATTTAGAAATTAACTGAGATTTCTCAGACAAGAAAACATTAAAATATTTATCTTCTGTTGGCAGTAAATAATTAGAGATCACTTTAGAAGTAGGTTTTACCCATCTATGCGTGTATATAGTTCGAGAGTGACTCGCGCGAAGTTTGTCGCAAACAAAATGCTCGCACTGATCACTAATATTCACGTGCGAATACATTTGACTGCTAGTAACGAAATTGCACGTCAAATTTTTCGATATATTTGTTTCGTCTATCTTTAACCATTACCTTTTTATGTTTTTGTTAACAGTATTTATTAACGGTTTTGTTAACAGTATCACGTACTTCATAAAATATTTATACCATACATTACAATCGAACATAAACACATTAAAAAGAACTACATCTAAGTTGAAAAAATATTTACGTCCGTTTAACGATTCAATTAAATTCTTAAGTGGGCAATATTAAAAGAAATCACGAGCAACGCTCGACCGAACGGCTTCTAACTTGCACGTTTAAGAATTTTGCTATCTGAAAATAGACTAATTGACTTATGTAATTCGGTAAACTCGGTCCCTCGGTTTTCAAGTGGGAACGGAACTGTACGATTTCCACGACAAAACTGTGCACGCATTACGCGAAAGGATCTTTGATCTCGCCGGTTACACATCCGTGACAACGTGTTATATACACCCTTATCGCCAGGCGCATTTGTCTCGAGGGACCCTTTCACAAGGGGACGGATGCAGCCAGCCGAACGATTAGCGAGCAGCATCCGGCGCCGATCTAAAAGCCCCCTTTCTATGTATATGTAAGCATCGAAGAGCCGGATTACAACCGCGGAGATTTCAGCGGCAAACATACCGATTCTCGAGTGGCCAGAAATGGGAGGATCCCACTCGACGATGATTGACGTTTATTATACGTTCGTAAATCATCCTGGCAAATGTCCACAAATGCGTGCACCAAAAAACAAAATCTCCTCTAGTTCCAGGATCTCGAAAGAATCATAGATATTTCGAAAAGAAGCTCCGGTCAAAGAAAATTGGCGCAGGGCGGAGCCTAGAGTTTTCGTGCTCGGAAAAGCGCAGGCGATATCGCTTCCTTCGGGTTACCGGCCCTCTGATCAATATTAATACGTGACACCGGCGAGAGGGTGAACTGGTAAGACACACACATACACACCACAGTGTATCAAGCGAAGCATGAATTGAAAAAAAGGAGCGGAAGGAGAGGGAGGACGGAAGAAAAATTATCACGCGTTCAATCACACTTGGAATGGTACATAAGATAGATGAACAACGATAGGGCACACAAGCAGTGAGTAAAGGAAAGAAAAGTAAAGTAGACCAGAGTGGGTACGAGCGAAGAGATAGGCTGTTGATAAGTGTATATTTACCGCCAATCTAGGAACGTCCACAGCCTCGTCGGTGCAGCCCACCTCAATGGTTAAAATGCGATAGTATAGGCCCTTGTTTCTTGCCCTAACACGCAGCATGCAACACTTTTGTGTTCTCGTAGACTGGTCCACGGCACGTCATCGATAGAATCGTTCGCAGAAAATCACGATGACTACTGTCAACGATTCAGAAGGGCGCGGAGATCAGGGTTGAGGCACTCTATTCACTCACGTACACGCACTTTTCTTGTCGATTGTAATGCTTTAGCGATTCTCTGTACGTACACGAAGTCACAGTTGTATAATTGCCACTGTCGTTGGTATTAACGTATATCGGCGTGTAATGATTTACTTGTTTCTTAATATTACGCGTACTCGTTACAGTGAATGAAGATTCGAAATTGTTAGCATACAAGTATCGGTACAAGCGGAATCGCTACAGAACAATTCGACCTCATACGTACGATCATGATACGTCCGCGTATTGCATTCTTTCAAGACCAACTGCGGGATCGCGATTTTTAGTTCTCTAACTGTTTTAGTGGTGCCCTCCTAAAGCAAGCGTAGTCCACGAGTATGCAGTATATAGAAAGTCATCCCAACTTGTGTTTCTAGTAACGTTTCCACGTAGCGGCAAAACAATAACAGATTATACTGCCTTTATGTCAAACGTGTTCTAATTACTAATAAATATTAGACGAACAATTTGTTACATTAACTTTAAGCATGACATTAATGTTAATATTTGTACTGCACATGGGTTATATTTAAACCATTAATGAAAAAATATTTTCTAAATATTAATATCAATATCCATCGTGATAGATATCCATTATCAGTAATATTATCGTTTTAGTAAAAAGTATTTAAGGCAGAATACAATAATTTTGTAGCTATTGGTTTATTTCATAAAGATTAAAGCCGCTTAAGAAGGCATGATAAAAAAGTATATTTATATTTTGTTTACAGACAATGTGAAGTTTAAGGAAGGGAGACTTTATCTATTTAACTATGTAATATAAACAATAGTTTCATTTTAATAATTCAAAATTCATATTTTGTAATTAATGTACAATTTATCTATCAAATACACACATTACATATGTAACAACATATAGAAACATCCTCGTTAATTAAAACAAAATTAGTGATTAATAAATTGGTATAATAGAAACTTATAGATTTCTGTTATCTTAATCACATGACTGAGACACGAATGGCGTAAAATATTGTGAAAAATTATTTTTAATCATTACTAGCTTCATCTGAATCTTCAGCTAAGATTTCATTGTATCCTGGCAATGTTCTTGGGTCGAATGTCTTTTGAAAGCATTTTTGAAAAATGAAACGAGCCTTTTTATTTGGAGGAGATGGTGAATTTGGTACTTTGTCTTCAAATGCATCAGACTGATCACTATCCAAATTTTGTTCTTTGTCGGTTTCATTGTTACTAGATTTTCTTTTCGTTATTGTAGAAAATATAAAATTCACTAATTTCTTTTCACTTGTAGATGTTTTATTAACGTTTGTAATTATGTCACAGCTGGATGAGGTATTCTTTTTCATTTTATCTTCAATATCTTGTTCTATAGGAAGGTTACTTCTTACTCCATTTAGATTTTGATTATCTCTGGTTGATGCATCAACTTGTCCCTTTGGTTCCTCCACGAAACATGGATGTGGTGTTTTAACATTACCTAATTTGTTATTGGATTTAACTGACTTATCTTGAATTTTACTATCAGATTTATTATTTTTCCTACAAACTCGTTTATTTGTTGCTCTTCTTTTTATGGATTTTTCTTGTGGCTTATTAATTAATGTTGTTTCTGCTTGACTATCTGTATCAGAACTCAATGTTGACAGCACTAAGTTCACTTCAAAAGATTGATTTTTTAATGCGAATATAACTGGTCTAAAAAATATTAATAAATATTATATTCATTTATATAAATTCATTTTACCTATGTCTAATATAAAGGAATTAAAATTTATATTACTAGTTTTTACCTTCCTGCTCCTTCAGAGTATATACTAATGGGTGTAATTGCAATTTCTGCAAAATTTAAGATGGACCTAAATTCTTTCATACAAAAGGTAATTGTTGTTTCACTACCAATATCATATCGATCAAATTCTCCCTTTCCAAGTGCAAGTTGTGTACGTATTGTATTTGATAAACCTGTCAGAAATTTTTCATTTTATATTACAATAAACTACTTTTGTTATCTCTTAGATTTTACCTGAGACATCATCAACATAATTTCTTAATAAAAGCTTTTGTGCTGAAACTTCAAATGTTATTTCAATTAAATGTTGATGAAAATTTTGCATTGCATCGCCTAATACTCGTGGTTGAGATAAAAGTTTGATTGATGCAGAATCCTTATTATATACAGTCTGAAAAATATAATAAAAGAAGGTAATGAAAAATGAAAATGTAAATAATTTGTTATAGATATATGATACATACTTGTAATATTTCACAATCTAGAATGGGCAATAAATGAGTCTTAGTAATACTGTTTTTATACTTTAAAATAAACAAAATTTCAGATGCATCTGGCTCTAATTTAATATGACATGTTTCTACCTGTTTGTCTATTAAATGTGGAGCCTTAAATACAGTCATTGCACTCTGTAAAATAGAAATATTACTATTTGTAATATTACATGGAAATATAATAATATTGTATTACCCTCATTGATATTTTACATTTCAATGCATCATTTTCTTGTAAGTCACCATAAGCATAATATGAAAAATAACTTTGTAGGAATGTAAAATCAGCATATGCTGAATTTGCCATATTAACAGTACGAAATGATAAAGTATTTTCATGTGGTTCTATGTACATTTCATCTCCAATTTTTGATAATGCATGTATAGCCTTCGCTAAAACTATAATGCTTTATTATATATAAATGATATTTTTTAATACATAACAAAATATAACCTACATGAAATCGACATACTTTTTACATTTGCTCCTGCTATAACACACTTCATGTTAAATTTCTTCCATTAAACTATTTCTTATAAATAAAACATTAAATAATTATTCGAAAAAAGTAACCGAAGGAATCCATAATATTATATTTAAATCAAAATAGGGTACATCAAACAACTGAATTTGGTTAACCGGTTATGACAGAAATGTATGTTCGTATATCTGAAATACAAATTATTGATATACATAAATAATAATCATTTTATAGAAATAATCTACATTATAAGCAAGTATAAACTTTGGGTAAGAATATATAACTTATATTTAGCGCATTGTAAATAATAGTGGCAATTAATGCAATCTCGAATCTCGAAAATCGAAGGCTTATCTGTCAAACATATTTCCAATGGTGCATTTGACATTTCATTAGCTTTTGTTCTTCACAGATATCAAATGCAATAAAATAAATATCAACGCTAAAAAATATATAGGAATTAAAAAAATATTATTAAATTCGTCATGGTGAGTACACGAAATTAAATATTAGTAATAGAAATTAATTAATTGGAATTACAAATTCCTTGAGTCTTATAATCTAACCTCATAGAAAAGTACCATAACTTCGTAAAGTTAATAAAATGAAAATATATACTATTAAAGATCCATTATATAATTTTTTTATTATATTTGGTAAAAATAATATTGGATATTTACAGCTTGTTTTAGTATTGGGAGATTTACACATACCACACAGATGTAGTAGTCTTCCAAGTAAATTTAAGAAATTGTTGGTGCCTGGTAGAATACAACATATTTTATGTACAGGTAATCTCTGTACTAAAGAATCATATGATTACTTGAAAACACTAGCCAGTGATGTACATGTTGTTAGAGGAGATTTTGATGAGGTATATTTTATTTAATATTGTTAAATATTGTTATAATTCCTTAATAATGTATATTTTACTATATATTCTTTTCATTTACAGAATTTAAATTATCCAGAACAAAAAGTGGTCACTGTTGGTCAGTTTAGAATAGGTTTGTCACATGGACATCAAGTAGTACCTTGGGGAGATCCAGAATCACTAGCTTTAATTCAAAGACAATTAGACGTTGATATTTTGATATCAGGTCATACACATAAATTTGAAGCATACGAGCATGAAAACAAATTTTATATTAATCCTGGTTCAGCAACAGGGGCATATAACCCTCTTGATACGTAAGATTTTATGTTAATAGTATAAAGTAAATTTTGAATGTTACATAATATACTTATAAATTTATTTTATTATTTATTTTATTTCATCATTATATTTACAGATCAGTTATCCCATCTTTTGTTCTAATGGATATTCAGAGCTCAACAGTTGTAACTTATGTCTATCAACTTGTTGGTGATGAAGTAAAAGTCGAACGAATCGAGTACAAAAAAAATTAAAATATGTAGGAAAATTAAAATGTAAGATATATATATTATAAATCGAAAATGGAATTTCACAATGAAATTCAAGATTAATCTGTGTATAATCCATATAAAATATTACCTGTATTACCTGTATTTAAGCATTTATATAAAAATTTAAATTGTATAATACATTTGATATAAATAAAATGGAAATACAATATATAAATTGCATAATAGTTTTTATTTAGCAAATATAGATCATACTTATATAACAATTTTTACTTTTTCATGATATATATTTATTCAAAAAACATTCATTTTTCATGTTACATTCATTTAAGTAAAAGTTGTCATGATCAAATTTAGTACCATGCTTCGTGTCACGTACGCTTATTTATGTTCATTTAAGTGTGTGTATAGACATACATATTACCGTGTCCTACTTCTGTGATTCATTAGAATTTCCTTGTGTGTATTAGTATCCGATCTTTACATTTTCAACTATTCCTTTTTTATATATTAATTTCATTTGTGCCTGAAATGTACTGATCATACGTAAAATTCTCTAGAATTACGATAAAACACGAAATTAAGCATAGGCGTAATACAAAGAAAAATTTAATTTAACTACATACACAAGTTTTTGTTTTTTAACGTTTACTATGTATTTTTTTACGTAGATTTGAGTATTTTGGTCGAAAATTGTCTTTAATATCAGAATTATACGTAGCTAGATATATACATGAATTTTTACAATTTCAGCAGATTCTAGCTATAAATTGATTCTTTAAAACTTAGGTTTTTACCGGACCGAATTTTTTATTGATATAAATCAGAAAAAGGAATATGATTTACATATAATTGATATGTTAGTTCATATATTCTTAATATTCAGGTTTAGAGCAGAGCATTTTCTAGTGTTTGTTTTCTTCTTTTGTGTCTATGTAGTTATGGTGGTATATACGCTTATGGGTTTTATCTGTGAAAAAAGGAGGACGTGCATGGGCGCTCGTACAAGGCAGTCAGACTATATACATATATCCCAACAGTAAAAGGGGGGAACAGAGCACTATTACGCATGCGTAAAGGACAAAGAGGGAATTTGGACCGACCCAACAAAAAGGGCCCACTGATCTCTGCGGCTTTAGTGTTAAATTCCAAACGATTTTAAGTAGAACATATTAGTTTTGTGTCACAGATAGTTTGCTTGAAGTTCACGTTAAAATGACAACAACATTATTACGAACTGGTCTACGATTTGTAATTTCCAACAAGTGTTTTAAAAAAAGAGCTATTTCAAGTTTATGCTATGGAATATCAGAAAAACAAAATATTTTACTAAAATGCAACCAGGTAATTTTCTTTTTATATTGCAAAAAAAAATAGTGAGTTTAATTTATAACAAATTTCTAATCAATTACTTTGTTTTAAAACACTTTGTATTAAAAATAATGTTAATATGAAGTAATAAAATATTAATAAATAAAATAAGTCATTTTAAAAAGTTATTTAGACGGAAAATGTTATTTAAAAAAAATAAAAATTATATTTTGAATCGTAGGTAGCAAATTTTTCAAATTTTTAAAAAAAGGATATGTTTATTGAATATATTTAAATAATTTATATAATTATTTTCACCTTTTCCAAATTGTTTTGGAAAATCTTCAAGATTCAAGGGCAATATTACGTATTAGTTTTACAGGTGTAGAATATTACAAATACATAATGTTGTACTATAGTTCGTGCATGTAAACATATGTACTGTGTATGGATAAAGATAATTTATTTATAGAATTTTTAATTAAAAGGAATATTAATGTTATTAATAGTAGAGTTACATATCTTTTTAATTGTTCTAACTTATTAAAGATAAATTAATTTCTTTTCTTTCTTTTCTTAATCCAGACTCTTTTTGGAGTCTATTATTGGGATTTCTCCTTGCATCGAAGTTCATTGAACGTATATATTTATATTATATATTTACGATGTAATGTTTTTATACAAGGATACAATATCGTAATCTATCTAATTAGATATAATGCAGTTGTCATAATCAATAACAACACACAATAATTTTTAGAACAACCTTTTATTTATTAAGGAATATATAAACCAAATGTTTTCAGTATTATAAAATATCTCCGCGAGCGTGTAGTACAAGAAGAGTGCATCAAACGGGTATCTCAACTTCTGTAAGCGAACAAGAAAGTGATAACGATTCTGACACCGAACAAGGAAAAGTAAGATACTGTTTAAAGTCTTATTATTTAAGATATTGTAATGCGGTAACAATTTAATCCCAGTCATTTATTATTTTTTTTTTAATATGTGGTAACTAATCATTTAATAAAAAGTTATTTAGAATATTTTTATTTATCAGGGACAATCGTATTTCTGGAGAAGGAAAATGCGGACACTACATAATCATTTGGATATTAATAAAGACGGAGTTATCAGTCACGACGATTTCATGTTGTTCACAGAAAGATTTTCTGACTTGGGACACTTAACTCCAGAATTAAAAATTGAATTCAAAAAAATAATGAATGTAAGTCAGTCTCTTTTTTATGCATTCTATGGATCAAAATGAAATAGTACATAATACTTTTAAGTTATTTATTTATATATAGAAAGCATGGGAAGAACAATGGGGAGAAATTAGTCCGTATAATTTTATTTGTATCGAAAAATATTTGGAGGAAATGCAACATGTTCTTAATGACTCATCATTGAAGAGAAGATGTCATTATTTTTTGCCATTTTTATTCAAAGTATGTTTTTAAAAATATGCATTTATATAAATTAACCCATTGAGGACGACATACGATTCGCAATTTCTTTTTGTGCGACTGACGATATTTTGTGACATATAGGTTTTCAAAATGAGTTAAGAATGCATCAGTAATCGCACTTACGATTGCTTGATCATCAATTACTTCATCGGAATCACTCTCATTTTCACTTTCTACTAAATTTCTACTAGCGATTTCCTAACTTGTTGAAGCCGTAATTAATTGCAAGACGACTGCTACAGCTAAACTGCGACTCCAGAAAGGAATTCGAAAGATTTGGTCTTTACAAAGATCAAAACATTATTATGAACATTATTACCAGCCATCCTTGAAAAATGTTGTGAAATACGATACGTAGACGTAGGAAAATAAATGACGTGACGTATCAAGCGTCCGTACGACACGCGACGCGACGGTCCGTACGTTGCACGAACTGTGGCTAGTGGAAATAAAACGAGAGACAGTACACTGTACAGACGCCGTCCCAATGGGTTAATATGCGTTAAAAAATATTTTCAATATATCATTAAATATAAAATTGCAGGCAGTGGATAAAGATCGAAATGGTGAAATTTCTGTGCAAGAATTTCAGTTATTTTTCCAATGTTTAGGACTCACACATGATGTAAGTAAAATTGCACATTCAATTTTATGATTATTAAAATAAAAGTTAAATTAATGAATTAATTAAACTGAAATATTTATTATAGGATGCAGTTATTTCCTTCAGTCATATTGATACTAATGATGATGGTAAAATTAGCTTTGAAGAATTCATAACAATGGGTCGTGAGTTCTTCTTAACAGAAGATCCAACAAAACCCAGTAAATATTTCTGGGGTCCTTTGGTAGATTAAAATTCTCACTACAATCCTATAATTTGTGATAATACAATACTATATATTAATTATTTTTATAATGGTAATTTTTTGACTTCACTTGTAAGATATTTGAGTTATAGGATATAAATTTTTATACTATAGGTTAATTCGTTTACGTATATACAAAAAGCTGTTTAAATAAAAAGACTTATTAGTGTAATGGGTAGAACTTGTATGAAACTATTTTTGTTAAAAAGTATAACAGTTTAATTACAAATATAAATACTCACTTTTACAAATACATGTAATTGTATGAAAATAAATAAACCAATTATTTAATTACTTTGATTTCCTAAGAGAAAAACCTTCACCAGTGAATGCTTTAAATTCATCTGGGTCTTTTGCCTATAAACATATAATGGGATAAATATACAGTAACATACAAATGACATTTCAACTTACCTCTTTATTATTAACAGGTTTACTAATGCGCAAGAACGTAAGTGTTCCTATTTTATAATCATAATCTGGTATTCCTCTAACATAAGCCGGTTTACTTGTGGTAACTTCTGGTTTTGCAAAATCTCTACGTTTTTTGCCATCTAGTCTATTACCTTCTCCTTTGAATGGCACAAAACCAGATGGTGCTGGCATTAAATCTGCAGGATCTACTACATTTTCATCCTTTTTAGTCTCTTTTTCTACATATCCCAATGGTGGAGCAAATTCAACGTTCATATCACATTCTATGATAGTGACTGCTGAACCTGGTCTTGTTTCCAAAACACACATTTCATATATTCTTTGATTGTATTTTATAGCAATAATGTCACCTGTTGTAAGACATGCAAAATTTCTTAATCCATTTTCTAAAACAGCTTTAGGATTTGTGATGTCTAAAAAATCTTCTGATTGTGGTTGAAAACGTGAAAATGTTGCAACAGGTAAATTTACACTTTCAACATTTATTAATTCTCCTTCTTGTAACAAAAGATTGTACATCATCTGTAATCACAATATGATAATTGTACACTGATTTGGGCTATATATCAATTTAGTATTCCTAACTAATAATACAAAAATGAGAATATAAACATACCCAACAAGGTAAATAAACTCTTCCTTCGTCCGCAACAAACTCTAAAACTCCACAATGAGTAATTCTATTAGTTTTTTCATTACTTAATCTGAATAACATAGGAAATCTAATATTTAATCTTGTGAGATGCTCTAAAGCTGAGGGTGGCATGATTACTGAAAAACAACAAATTATAATCTTTTACTTGTTCAGTGAATAATTTACAACATGTTCTTTAGATATATATACTTTTCCCTCCACGTTCTACATCTCGTCGATATGTACCCGGTAACATTGACACAGAAAAACATCTATAGTGGTTGTTGAAAGGTCTGACAATCTCCGGAAACATGTTAAATCCAAACTGAAAGTGGAAAGTCATTTTAATCGAAACAACATAACCTTATTTTATTAAAAGAAATCATCGAACGGAACATATTCCGTCGCTGTTTGTCGTTTCTCTATCAGGTTTTCTTTACCATATTTATGTATTTGTTGCAGTACTCTTTCGAAGGCTTATAATTAATAGAATTTTTTTAAAAGCCTGGAAATTTAGATTTACTTATCACTATGACATACGCATAAATACATAAACAGACACAACTTATGCATATCTATCAGAGGTGAAGAAATATCGATAGTATATCGATTATTATCGTTAGTCTTTGAAGTGAAAAACTAGTGAAAGCTAGTGATATTTTTTTTATAACTATCGATAGTTTCGATATTATTTTGAATAACTTTAAATTTGAATGTATCAGGGTATCAAGCAATTGGAATTTGCTCAATTTGGAACTGTGTGTGTAAAATAAATCGTTTTTTATTGGAAAAATAACTCATGGAAATTTTATTAGAATATTTAATATACTTCATAATAGCTTTATTTATATAGTTAATTATTATATTTTTTCGTTTATAATAGAATATATAATAGAATATTGATCATATAATTTTTGCAAAAATTATGAACTATTACTATAGATAATTAAAGATATAATATAAAATTTATTCTATATTAATATATCATTACAAATATTACACTGCCTGCAGTTTTTTTTTTTATAAAAATAACATGCGAGAATAAATGCATTTGATATAATGTGTACGTATATCTATACTATTTTGTTTATATGTGTAATGTATTTGAAAATTAAGGACAGGATTTGACAGAGTTTCTTACTCATTGGTAGAAATATTTAATTATATTGTAACATCATATATAGCTTTTGCTATATATTCCACATTTTTTGATGTTACTCCTGCCATAGATATTCTACCATCTTTTGTCAAATAAATATGATAATCATTAATAAGCTTCTCTACCTATAAAGTAAGTGGAACCAAAATTAAATTATTATATTTTATATATATATATTACATATAATAATGAAAATAAATAATAGTGGATGTCATACCTCATTAGGATTAAGGCCAGTAAAACAAAACATTCCAATTTGGTCTGTAATATGTTTCCAATCACGGGTACTACCCATTTTCTTAAGATTATCATGCAACTTTTGACGTACAGATATAATACGGTTAGCCATTGTTTTTATATCAACCATCCATTGTTCTCTCAATGGGGCATTTTCTAAGATTTCATAAGCAATTTTGGCACCATTAATTGGTGCATTAGAAAATAGTGGTCTAATTATAAGCTTCAATTGCGAAAAAACACGATTTGCTTCATCCTTGTTAGCACAAACCATTGTAAATGTTCCCACACGTTCACCTACGATGATCAATAATTTTTAAATGTTTTCATTTAGCCGAAATGAGATTTATAAACTTGTATATTAACCATATAAGCCCATATTTTTAGCATATGATTGAGCCAGAGCAAATTGAATTCCTTCTTTTACAAAGTGTCGAACACCAAAAGCATCTCTATCTGTATCACCTAAAATTTGCACAAAAATATCCACTAGTGAACAAATTTTCATGTATTATTAAAAATTAAATTATTAACTTCTTATATGTTGTTTTACCTGTGGCAAACCCTTGATATGCCATGTCCAAAAAAGGGAAATGTTCTTTCTTTTTTACTAATTCTGCTAATTCTTTCCATTGTTCTGGTTTAGGATCGACACCAGTAGGATTATGAGCACATGCATGAAGAAGAATAATGGATTTGTCTGGAATTTTCTATAGAATACAATATTACAAATAGAATTTGTAAATATAACCAATAAATAATCAATAAACACAATATATTATTTATAGTATTTATATACTAACATATAAATTTTCTAAAAGACCTTTATGGTCTAATCCACATGTTTTTGGATCATAATAACAATACTGTTTTACTGGAAGTTTAGCAAATGTAAATACTGGAGCATGGTTTCCCCATGTAGGTACTGGTAAATATATCTCCTTATTGCCAGTAAAAAAACGTGTGAGAAAGAGTCCTCCAAGAGAAAGTGCTCCTGTACCAGAAATTGTTTGAGCTGTAGCAGTCTACAAAATGATATCAGTTAAATTGTGAATTATAAAGAAGTTATATAATAGCAAAACTAATAATTCAGTGTGCTATTGATATAAAAATAATAAAATATTAACCATAACGAAATTGCACGGTTGGTCTTATACCTTATATGTACAGTCAGTCATAAAAGTCTATATACAAGTATCAAATTTTGTGTATCTGACTTGTCAAAGTAATTAAAAACACACCTTGTCACAAATTTATTTACACTTAAGTGTAGAAAGTCATACTAAATGTATTCAGTACATTAAAGTATTTCTAAAAGGAATTAGAAAAGCTAAAACATTTAACTCACAAAAATCTTGGAATGAAATTACATTACAAATTACAAAATTTTCAATTTTATTATTGCCAATGAGATACCATTATTGATGCAGAGGAGGAACCTATATGATATTAATATAATATTAAGCCTACTATTTTTATGATTTCATATATGTATAGAAGATGTTTGTAATATTTGTATCATTTCATATTTTTTTAAATTCTTTTTTCTTAATAGAGGTGAAAGTAAATAAACTGTTACATTTTAACAATATGTGTCTTAATGTGCAAAAAAAATGTATATAGCGCTAACATTTTTACTATAATATTTTATATTCTAGGGGTATATATATAATCTTGTGATTAACTATAGATGTGTATTTCTGTGTATATCCACACTGTGCATGCATGTGTTTTTAATACACGTGTTATGTGTATGTTTAAATTACTTAATATATGTTTATTTATTTGTTTATGCTTCAAATTCAGGAAACAATTTTAACTGATGAACTTTTTTCTTAAAGAATATATTTCACATGTAATACTTACCAAACCTTCATCAACAATATTACTATGTTCACCAAGTGCTAACTTAATACTAAGTTTACAAAATTCTGCATTTCCCGCAATTGCTAAATATTCTTTATCCATATTTCTACTTCTAATTCTTTCTTCTGCCTATAATATATTTGATTCAGTTAGATTAATGTGAAAAAGTAGAAATATATATATTTCCCAAACATAATTGCTTTATAATATATACCATTCGTACACTTGGCAAAATAAATGGTTTAGTTTCATCATCTCGATAAGCACCAACTCCTAAATTAACTTTATTTGGATGTGTATCTGCTTTAAATCTTTCTGTAAGACTGAAAATTGGGTCTGGTGGACCCATTTCTATCTGAGACCACCATGAACTATAACACACAAAATATTTTAATATTAATTAATTTCAATTAAAGTAAATCTTAAGAGAAAAAAAATAAATTATAAATCAGTAAATATTAATAAATTATATAGTAAATTTAAAGTTTTTAAGCATTTTAATTAAGTTAGTCATCTTATCTATCTTATGCTTCTTCTTGAGAAATTCCTGATCATTAATAATAAATTCTATGATTATTAATAATTTTAAATAATTTTTAAACTATATAATTTATAACTATAAATTTATAATATAATAAAAGGTTAAAAAGTTCAATTAATTTTTTAATATAAACTTACCTTATTGATCTAACATTGCTGTTATTTTTAAATGATTTGCATGCAAATGGAAGTCTAAATAGTTTTTTACTTTGTGCCATATTAATATTAATATGTCAGAATACGCTACATTCACCGTATGGATTACCTTAGATTACAGATATACTTATACTTCTTCAATAGTTTGCTGATTTGATGTACAATATACAGATGCTTATTGTCTATATAGGGTGTTCCATAAATTTGTGCCCACCAAAATGTAGCCCGTAAATAAAAATAGGGAAAAATTTGATATGAATGCTTTATCAAAAAATTGTAACAACTGATAATAATAAAAAATGAAGTATGAGAAAAATGATAACAGTCTTATTTTTATCGTAGTACAAAGTATGAATAAATAAATAATGTCTATATTTCATATCGATACAAATTGATTTACTAAATTAAAATTTCATTTGTTAAATAAATTCAATAGTTTAGTGATATTATGTACTATGTATTTTCGCATTTTGAAATATACTCCATTTTTATTAATAAGAGCCTAATATTATTCCATTGTTACGTATTTAGCAGTTATTTAAGAATCTGCCTCAAGTTGGTTGGTGCACGTAAAGCGCTAATCCTGATAGTAATATGCGCAAAAATTTAAGAGAACTACTACGATGTAAAGTTATTACTTATTATAACTTAATTATCTTGAGTTGTTGAATTTCTACTACTTTTTTGTACGATCTCTGTTGTAACTGTTCTTTCCAATCGTGGTCCTCCTTTTATTTTGTCATAGGCCAATAGTAACTTAGATTCTGTCCCATTCATCGATGACGATTCATCTTTCGATTTCACTTAGATAACAAGCTTTTGTAACATAGGTATACTCCGTTGTTGGACCTAGGAATATGTTACAAGGAAGAAATATGTAGAATCTGAATAAAGAGAAAGAGAAGACAACAATAATTTATGTCCCTCTTACAACACAAGATCAAGTAGAGTATTTTCTAAGGACCATGTGTGATTTAGTCTAAACTGCTAATTTGTTACGTTTATCATTTCCTGTCTTTTTGTAATCCTTACTGTGATAACTTACATAATATAGAGATAATATACACACATAATATACATACTTAAATAATGTAGAGATATGTCTCATATTTTATATACGTACATATGTTGGATATTCATATCGTGAATTTTGGTGTAGCTGAAAGAAGGAACAAAAGATTACAATAACAAATGACATTGATTAACTGTTATAATTATAAATTATCATTGATTGCTATTTGTAATCGCTCGTTAATTTGTATATTTACATATTTGTTGCTAAAACATAGAACACTTGCTTTTTAACAATATAGATATTAGAATTAGATTTTTATGAATATTTTTTTCCAATTCATCATAAATTCCATTCAAGTATTGGAAAGTTCAAATCTGAGATTACAAATTCGCGCGTTCAATTTATATTTTAAAAAGACAACTTCATATTTATTGACTATGTTTACTCCATGAAGTTTTCAAATAACGCTCTTTTAATGTATTTCTATTTCTATCTTTCAATCTGTTATCTAAGAAATGAAATTGATATTTGTGTTAGCGTTATCTAACTTACCAACTATGTATGTAAATTAAACGATAGTGAACATATACGTTACGTATGTATATAACACGCAACTAAAAAGAATAGAAATCAGTTATATTTGTACTAATGTATTATTTTTGGATAAAACTCATTGTTAAACATTCATAGGAAATTGACTTATTATTAAATTATTAAATATTTTCGCAAAATTAATGATGACTTGAGCATGTAAATCTCCAGTTTCACGATAATCTTATAAAACTTAACAAGTTTAAGATAAGGTTTTATTTTCATTTTTCATTACTGATCTGCTATTAAAACTTTTAAAAATAACATGTCTAGCTTATATGTTTTGAGTATATGGGAACAAGAATAATTACATACGAACAAAATTATTTGATGAGAAATGCAAATGCAAATACCTTTAATTCAAGATGAAAAAACAAATTCATCTTGGTCAAGGTAATTAATCTATATTAAGATATGAAAATAATTTAAAAGAATCTTTGAATCTTTTTACAAGATTATTTTTGATGTTTGGCAATATAAGCTAAAATTATGAAGTAAATTTTAGGAAGGAGAGACAAAAATGGTTTCTATCATTATTATGTGGTACTTGTCTCATATATGCTACAAGAACATCTGTTCCTTTATTAATGCCAATTATAAGTAAAGAGAAACAATGGTCCAAACCAGATTCTGGAGTAATATTGTCTAGTTTTTTTTGGGGTTATACATTAACGCAAGTTGCTAGTGGTTATATTAGCGATAGAATTGGAGGACAAAAAGTATTATTGATCTCTGCTCTTGGATGGTCTATGACAACATTTTTTATGCCAGAAGTCATAGAACTCTTTTCAAAGGATGATAGTTCTGTGTTATTAGTAGCAGTAGTGAGAACGATAAATGGTGCATTCCAAGGTATTCTTATGAAATTACTAACATAAATAGCTAAAGTATGTAAAAGATGTTTGTTCTTTATATATATATATATATATATATATATAAATTGCATATATTACAGGAATGCATTTCCCCAGTATGATTAGTTTAATAAGTCAACGATTGCACGAAACAGAAAGAGCCTCATTTTTTAGTTTATTAACATCAGGATCCGCTCTTGGCACATTGCTCACTGGATCTTTAGGTTCCTATCTGTTGGAAAATTATAACTGGGTAGTAGTTTTCCAAACATTAGGTATATAAATGTATAATTATGTGTTATTTACACTAATATTAACAACCTTATTAATAAATTCACAGTGTGATTTAATTATACAAAAATATCTAATTTGTTATCTTAGGAGGTTTGAGCTTGGCATGGGCCGTGCTATTAAGTTACCATACCCTACCTTTTAAGGAAAAAGCAGCTTCTACTAAATCAGCTACTAACTACTCTTTGCCTTGGTTGAAGCTTTTAAAAAAACCTCCATTCTGGTAATCATTGTGCATGGGATCAATTTGAATTCAGTTATCATAAGTCACACAATTTCTGACACAAATCTTAATATAAAAAGTATATAAAGTTATATGGATTTATAAAAATATTATGATTACAAATTTATAGATGTATAAAGTTCACATATTAACTGTTATTTTCAGGTCATGTGTAATAGGTCATGCTTGTCAAAATAATTGTTTTTTTGTATTACTATCCTGGATGCCAATGTATTTTCATGATACATTTCCAGAAGTAAAGGTAATTAATTATTAGGTTGTCTTAAAAGTTTCTTTTGCTGTTTTATAAGGAAATAATAAACACACAACATTTTTTGTTTTATATTACTTTATTGAATCTTTAAACAAAATGGATCATACATAATTCAATAAAATTTTATAGCATTAGTTATATAACATATTAAAAATTTTCTTTGTTATATTTAGGGCTGGGTTGTAAACATGGTGCCATGGTTGTCTATGTTGCCTTGTACATTTTTTGGTAAAGCACTTTCTGAGAAGATAATAAAAGCAGGGTATTCCATCACAGTAACACGTAAAATAATCGAAACAATATGTTTTTTAACTGAAATTATAAGCTTATTATTTTTAGGTAAGTATAGGTATGTATAATAATGTATGAAAAAATTAAATAGAGAAATTGATTTTAAAACAATTTCAGCAAAAGTGGAAACTTTTCAAAGTGCAATAATTTGTCTTGCGTTTATAATTGGCGGGTCAGGTTTTCATAATAATGCAATTGCAGTAAATCCTTCAGATCTTGCACCAAAACATTCCGGAAGTGTATTTGGATTAATGAACACTGTTGGTGCTATACCTGGTATATATAATCATAAATTTACTATTGCAGTAATAGGAAAGATGATAGTAAAAAAGATAATTTTCAGGATTTCTTGGAGTATACTTTTCTGGATATATATTACATGTAACGCACAGCTGGCCTGTTGTATTTATATTCATTGCTATAATAGATGCATTAGGATGTATAGTATATTTATTATTTGGTTCTGGTCAAGCAATTATATAAAATGACATCCAATTTATTGTTCTTTCAGTTTATTGTGAATATACCCTATCCTTAAAATTCGGTACAATTGTGTAAATGTTAATTATCTACGAATAAAACAATAACATTAATTAAGTTGTGTCAATATTGCGAGAAGTTTCGATAGTAATACAAAAAAACATTCATGCATGGTTTATATGTATATCGGTTAACTGATAATTTGATTTTGTTTAAAATTCCATATTATCTTATACATGTTACGTTTAATTAATCATACTTATAAAAATTTTAAATATAGTAAATATCAATAATATAAATTTAAAAGGTTAGCACTGATTCAATATAAAATCATACCTAATGAAGGAATATAATAATAATGATTAAACGCGATATCTATGATATGTCTATGTATGATTTTTCAGAGTATAATACCAAAACATAACCGATTATAATTTCTAGAACGATAATTTTCTACCAATCGTTACACAATATTTTACAGAAATAAATGTTACCGTATTACGTCAAATATTGAAATGTTCTTTTAATTGACGATGAATAAAAACGTAGCCAATGTGATGGTTAGTAAGTATATGCGATTGCCACCTACATGAAAATGCCTCTTTATCAGAGATTGGAGCAGCAAGTGCCTGATGCCTTTTTTAACGCGAGCATGTGAACGGATCTCGAGACTCGACTTTTCGACTTGGAACATCTCGTGAGAATTAATGTACGCAGTAGAGACAATTGCAGAGGTGGAATTTTATTTTTAACGGGACGACCGTGTACTTGTTTACGCGAGGTTTTTGATGAACGTGTGAGTTGTCCGTTGACGCTTGTCGTTTTCACCGATCATTCGGTCGTGCCTGCCTCTGCCTGCTGCCGCGAATGTGGATACTTCATAGTGTGCTGTACTGCTGCTGCCGCCGCTGTGCGTTTGAAGTGCTCCCTACGGCTGATCGCCTTTGGATTTTAACAAGTCCTTCACATTCGTGAACGCTTTGAAACTGGTTCGTTATTGTACCAGACCCCGCCGTGATTGTCACTTGATAGCAACACCCGAGGCGCCAAAGCTGTCCGCATCGGCGCTTTCTTTAGCCCAAGTGGTATCAATGTTGTCTGGCAATGGTGTGTAAGGAGAACGTGGTATCATGGTTTGGGAATCTGTCCAGGTAATAGAAATATTATCAGTTTCTTCCCTAACTAATGCCATATTCTCCTTGTTCGGAAATGGATTGTTATAGTTCTTTTATTCATAGCGCTTCTTTTCGTTTTCAACTATGACCTCTTCATCCTTACCAAATTTCGAACTAACCAAAAAGAACATTCCGCAATTTCATCTTAATTTTATGTCAGAAATTAACATGAATGTATTGGTAAATAAGAAATTATATGGATATTGATTTTCATTAATGTTTAATTTACCCTATTATCGATATATCACTTTTCTGTTTATTATACAGGAGTACCAAGTATGGTAGCAACTGTTTTCCTCTAATTTCGTGTGTATTCAAGATATTATAGTGAATTAATAATTAAATCTTCTTATATATATTTATCTTAAAATGATAAAATACTACATATATTTCATATTGTTATCAACAGTAGCATCATTTACTTTTCCTGTTGAATATGGATGTTAATAAAATCTTATAAAGCATATTATTAAAAATCTATATATTAAATACCATATTATAATAGATTGCGTGTATACTTTAATAAGGATTATAATCACATAGGCTGTAATTAAATTGTTATTCTGATACAATTTTATAATTTAGTTAATTATAGTTATAATAATGTTGAATAATCAATATTAATTTATTATATCATTTTATTAGATTATTTCTAACAAATAATATAATTGTCATTTTTATGAGAGAAAGTTTTAAAAGAATTATATATTTTAGCATTTTACGTATAAATATAAACAGTATAAATTATAAAATACTACAATTTAAAATTAATATATTTTCATTCACAGATAAAAAGCTATTCAGAATTAATTATTTTTGTTGATATTTTTGATAATATTTTGTAACAATATCCAATCATTTTCATTAACTATATACTTTTATGTTGATATTGCATAAATATATTTTTATATTTTTTAAGATATCAGTTACTTACTCAAAACTATTTCATGCTCATGACAAATATTTTATTACAAATAAAGAAAGAAATATTTGTGATTAGTTCATTATTATAAAAAAATATATTTCTATATGTGCAGTTATAAACGCATCGATGTCATGTGCACGTTACTAAACATGTGCCTGCCGTTTGAAGTACGATACCTTGGCACTTGTGTAGAGGATATTGGTAAACGGGACTACAATGATCTCCGTGACACGGAACATCATGCAAACAGTGCCACTGATCTTGCCGAGTTAACAACCTTAGGTGTGGCAGATAAACGCACACGAAGGAAACTTGCGCTCTACATGGCATTATTACATTCTTGTAATTATGCATGTGCTGTAATCTTGTACAAGAATTTGTCAAATTTTGATTACCAAGAAATCTCTAACCTATTAAATGGGACCACCTTTACACCGGATGATCAACCACTTGAAGAACTGCTCTTATTGTATACAATGGCTTTAAATCATCCAGCATTTACATATGAGCAGAAAAGTGTCTTCGGTAACATTTACATAAAGCTTCAAGAAGAAGAAGCTCGTCTGAATCTTTCAAAGTTAAATTCATCTTACAAACAAACACAAGTATGTATAATCTTCGTGTGTTGAATGCATTTATTTATTTATGTAATTTGTAATCTAACTAGTATTCTAAATATTGTTTAAATATTTCATAATAAACTAAATGTTAATTTATATCTGTTTTAACAATAGGGTTGCGCGCCATGTATGAATACAAACGAAAGATTAATAGACACAGAGATGCAAGGCAGTTGTATGATGGCTCCACCACCAATGCAAACTTATCATGGTAGTTTATAATATGATATATGCGTACATATATGTATAATATATATAAATATTAATATTTTTTTACATTATCTGTAGGAGAAATGACAATGAGAAATAATACTATGGTAACTGGTGTTCCCCCTGGTCTTTCCATGCCTCCACCTGGATTATGCCTGCCAACTCCAGAACAAATGCCAATGGGATCAGGTGGTGCAACACAGTACCTTCACCTTGGCTTTCCATCAGTAAATCACATGCCACCATGGACAGGTCAGGTTATGATGGGGAATCAGCTGATGTATCACACTGGCGACATGTTGGCTTATCCACCTTCCCCCTTAGTCAGCCGTCAATCGTCACCATCCCAGTCTCGATCTCCTAGTCGCAGTAATTCCCCAATGGGTCGCAGAAACAATACAATGCCGCGCACCTCTTCACAAGTGACTCAGTCTACTTCGAATACCTTGACATCAACGAGTGCCTCTAACAGTCAAACAAGCATCTGCAGCTCAAATGCCAATTCCCTTCCACCACTTCCCACATTGGGTACGAACAGAAGTCATCCTAGTCAACCTCCATTGCTTCCATCACGCTCTGTTCCCTTGTCTATCAGCAGTTCTACTACTTTTTCACGACATAATAGCGTCGAGAATACTCCTTCTACCTTAATTCCGGCAGCACCTCAATCAAAACAACCTCCACCACCACGACTGCGATCTTCAATTTCTGGTGATTCATTACGAGAAACGTTAGGAAAAGAAATGCCAAATTTCAAAGGCAACTTGCAGAATTTTTCTCTCGACGAGGTGAGATAGTAAAGTTTTAAAATAGTTTATAATCACATAAAATATTTCATAATAAATTTTACTTTATATTTAGTATAAATATATAATAGAATATGTATGTACATTAATAAACATAATAATATGTGATATATTGTGCAGATCCGAAGAATGAGTGATGAGGACTTGAGGGAAATAGGATTAACACAAAATGCAGTAGGGCAATTACGAAGTATAGTTAAGAGTCAAACTACTAACGGCTTAAATCAAATTTCTACTGATAAAAAATTAGATAGTACTAGCAGCACAACACACACAGTTGTAGATTCAGTTGAAAATGAGGTAATAATTAATAATCTATACTTGATATATATTAATATATTGTTAACTTTCATTTAATCAGTGAAGGAAAATAGATGCATAACATAAAATTTTTATTCAGGCTATACCGGGAATGGAGATGTTGAATGATAATGGAAATCAAAGCAGTAAGTCAATGCCGTTACAGGAACAGCATCCAGCGATGCATCATCATCATAATCATGCAGCTACACCTAATTTACGGCGATATCCTATGCCACCGTTAGATCCTGCGCAAATACAAATGTATCCTGCTCCGCCACCGATGTATGCTGCACAAAATGCACCATGCTATGCCTGTCTTACATTACCTGTCGCCGGGGTACAAAATCGATATTCAAGGTAGGAAAAAAAGTGTACAATTATTAACATTTATCAAAGTTGATTTTTGAATTTTGAATTAATGATGTTAAAATATTTTAGGTGCAATGCTCAACACGTATATTGTTTAACACAATTACAAGCCTTGAGGTTAGATCCTGAAAACAGCAGGCATTGTTCACAGAGTAGTAGTTCTGATAGTACTGGTAGTAGATCTCCGCCAGAGACTCCTCCGGCAGCACCGTGGGTGAGCGGCAGTGAGAGCAATCCACCGCCAGTTACTGATCATCTTAGTTCTGCACCGGTACATTCTACAAGTGCAGTATCACATCCAGCATCCCAACAACCTATACAATCGGGCCCGGAAAGGCAACGTACTAGAAGAAATCAGACACATGTAATGCGTCATAAAAATCAAATGGTGAACGGCGGTGGGCCACCGAATCTTTCACAATGCGTTTCCTTTCCCACGCCACCTTCGCAGTCGCAGGTCACGTATCTGCCGCATGGTCATTTTCCGGCTTTGAGACCGAGTAGTGGTATTTATTCTAACTTCTCACATGGACCGTATGCAAGACCAGCTTATCCGACCACGTACCAACCGAATGGTGAAATGATGTACCAATATCCTGGACATCCATCCTCAGGAGGAACACCACCACCTCCACCGAATGCAGCCGCGACACCTGTTCAGGCACCGTATATGCCACCTACTCCGATTGTTACATATGCACCAGCTGCCGTCCCACCAACGAAAATTTCGTGCTATAATTGTGGCAGTAGTAGTCATCTTGCAGTTGACTGTAAAGATCAAACCATGGAAGATCTTACCAAAAAAGGTAACTTAAAATTTATACTTTTATGTAGAATGTTACTGTTTATAATTATACGCAAATAAAAGATGGGTAATGTACATAGGTCTTTTGCGATAAATAATATTTTTTCTCTTATTTTTACTTTCAGCTCAATACCGCTTAGATTACAGTATAATGAAACAACCTGGAGAGTGCCCAAATTCTGACAAGTGATCCCCTGCCGCGGACCATCCAGCAATTTATCATTATCATCATTACCGTAATTACTGTCATCATCACTGTCATTACTACTGTTACTACGATGCCGCCACAGCAATACAACCTAAATACCGTTCAAAAGATGACTGCTATCGCTCCTCATGCAAGTTTTCGGTGATTTTTGTAGACATCCCTTATATTCAGGATGACGATTTTTTAACCGAGGAAGTTTCGCGATTTGCGGTACCAGGTATACTTTTTACAAGTTCTTATTTATGATAGTAATTCTTAATTATGTAAAAAGATGTCGCGTCATGTACAAAGAGAAAACTGGGAGAAGCATAACGCAGAATGCTCTTATCTATGTTTTTAGAATACATTTTGAAAGGTTTGTGTTAGGTACTGACTCGTGTCTTACCAATGATACGTATGGACTACATATAAACACATATACATACATACTCACACACATTCACAGCACGCCTCAACCCAATTTCTCACTATTTCTCTAGTAACTAGCCATAAACGAAATACAAGAAAAAAGAACGCATTGTGCTCTGATTAGATGAAACTACCATGTTTGACTATATTTATCATTGATACTTTTACTTCTACTAGTACATCTACTATCACTATTACTACTATTACTATTAAACTATTACTATTACTTCTATTATCGCTACTGAGCCACATTTTTATGTATACATATTTTCTCAATTCTTACGTGCGCAATGTTTGAACGAGTGCAAAAGTGAATGATGACAACAGAGTAAAAAAAGATAAGATAAAAAGAGTAAAGGATGAATGCACATAAGAAAGAGAGAGAAAAGAAAACAGGAAAGAAGAAAAAAGGAAGAATGAAAGAACAACAAACCATAAGTGTTCGATCGTCTAGCTGCCTTTGCGCTCCTGTGTGTATAAAACTATAAATATACGCCGCTCATCACTCATTTATTAACTTATGAATAGTTAGTTAAATAACAATAATTCTCATCCTATTTATATAAATAGTCATGCAATCATGTGCAACTTAAGCAATTTTATACGAGTTTTATTGATCGCCCATCTTTTTTAAGTGTAAGCAATGCGTTATATACGTTTAAAATCTCGTTAGTAAGTAATAAACAAAAGAAAGAATAACGACTTGAATATGTACTAGTGTTAGGTATGAGTGGAGTGGCAATCTGCGTTGAACTCATCTTGTCAACAAGTTGCTACTGCATTTAAACCAATTCTTAATTAAACAAACACCGTTAGTGAATGTCGATCTAATTCTATTAAAGTGTATAATTTGGTAAATCTTTGTCTAGTTCCCATACTTACGATGACTTATAATTTTTAATCGTAAGACTCTCATACTATGCATCTGATCTATATGAAATAGATCCTAGATATTTAAAATAGTAAGGACTGAAAAGATATAAAAACGAGTGAGAGTGAGTTTGATATGTGTGATTTTAAATACACATGCATTTAAAAACTTCCTTTCAGTAGCTTCTGGATATAAAGAATTCTCAGGTGTCTTTTTTTTTTTTTTTTGGTTAGTAATGAATTATTTGGCAGCTAGTCAATAGCCACAAACATTTTGGGATTAATATTTTAGAGCTGTTATTTTGCAGTGATAAAAATTTGAAAAGAAGAGACAGTTCAGAGTTGATGATTTTCATGTTACCTTTGAATCTGATTTAACAATTTTATTAAGATGATGATAACTTGCTCTAATGGTATTGTTTTCACATATTATTGTATATAAAGTGAAAGTCGTTTTTTATTTCTAAACAATACTTTATTCAAATTCCAAAGAAAGCCAAAAATTAGTTGGGAAAAGTCGAAAAAATATTATTCATACTATATATATATTATAATCTTCAAACTTCTGTCAATTTTTTATAAGAAATTCGACTGTGTCGTAATTACTAGAGTCTGATTCGGTGTTTAGGTAACATTTATTAAAAGTGCCATTTTTGTTGAAACACCCAGTGTCTTCATACCGGTCTATTAAAAAAAAAAAAAATAAAGGTTGAGGTTTGTCTTGCCGTTAGCATTAGTCAATGATGATTTTTAAAAACTACCTGAGAAAAGTTTCGAAGTGGCTGTGACTGATGAAGAGTGTGTAAAATTCATATTAAAGCTCTATGAATATTTTTTTTTAATTCCATAATACAAAATAATCGAATCCTGGTATTCGCGAGTACTTTGTTTTTGAATTAATATCAGTTGTAATTGGCAGGTATTGCCTAAGCCAGATTTATGAAACACAAACAAACACATTTTTCTATTTTACATTTTAAATACAGATATGTTGCTTGACAAGAGCAAAAGAAAAATAGCGCAAAAATTTCGTGTGTTTGTATGTGATTCGTCTACGAAACAAAGGAGTCTGAGTTTACAACATATATTTAACAAAAATATTGTAAATCTCTCAATTGAATTTTTCTGATAAGGTCATCATTTGAGTCATAAATTTGAAATTTTCGTTCGCGGACAAATTTCGTTTTCGAAATTAAATATATTATTGAACTATTTTTAAATATAGGTCCAAATGAATGTGTTTGCATCTTGCTAAATAATAACAATTCATTGTTGACCAAATGGTATTATAGTCACGATTAGTCGTGCTAGAAGCAGAAGCAATAGTATTATAATTATTAAAATATAACACTTTATTGCTGTTTACTAACTGTTGACATTGATAATCAAGGGAATATGTTTTAGTATATCTCAGATGTATGTGTCATTGGCAATAAGATGAATGCGATATTTTTTCTCTTAACTGTTAAGCAATACTTCTTAGCATAACAACAATACATGTTTTTAAAAGTGAATATTGTATAGTATTAGTGTTGTAAGCAGCAATAAGGGAGTTCTGTAATTTTGTTGCTAATCTGCAATTATATATAAAAGAGAAGGATCGTTTTAGCAATAATGTCATATTTAATGACATAATATATTACGTAGTTATTTAACAAAAAATTCTATTATAAAGAATGTAACCAAGGAATTGTCGTTTTCATTGCATCGACTACATTCATTTTAATGTATTTCATCAGTTTGATATGTTCGGTTGAAGCGATTGAAAATTTTATGGAAAATATGTATCTCCTAATTTTTGTTCTTATTTGAATTTTCTTAAGAATATTGTTGTTGATAATAATTAATCATCGTCGTGAAACGGTAAGGAATTAGTTTCATTAGCTATATCATTGTAGGAGGCTGTCTGCTTTGAATCAAGACTCCTTTGTTTAACAAGTACCGTTAAGTACGCATTTAAATTAATGAAACATGTACATAAGTGGCAGAAAGAAACCACTAAAAAAATTGTGCTTGATGCAATAAGTGCGTTATGTTGTTCAAGTTTGAAAAAAAGTTCAAATGCTCTTGATCAAATCAGTATTATACGGAAAAGAATCAAAAAGTCAAAGAATCATATCACTTGAACAGAAGCCGTAGAGCAAGAGCGTGAGAGATTAGTAGTAGTAATTACAATAAAACGATAATATTAGTATTAATTATAATAATTATATTAATGATAAATTATATGTATATATATTATATATTATATATGTGTATATATTATATATAATATGTATATATGTATATATATATATATATATATTACTACATATATATATATATATACATAATAGAGATGTAAACTTTCTGGAAAGATTTGATCATTTTTCAAATGAGAACTCCTTTTGTTTTTAGGAAATGCAGACAAATATTTAAAAAAAAGGGAAAAACGAAGGAAAAAAAGTTAAAAAAACAAAAACGGCAAAAACATTGACTCGGATATTGTTGTACATCTTTAATACGTAATTTTGGTTGTTTTCTATAATAATTATTATCTCATACTTTAATTCTTAGTTTCAGCAATAACTGTTTGTGTTACTAATCTCTATTAGCACTTCTAGCTACTGTTCCTAGGTGTGTTTCTTTTCGCTTCAGTTAGAACTCACGATTATCTTTTCTCTTTCCTATACGAGTTTATTGATGAAATTAGACTAATGGTAACAATAAATTATAAAGTACAAGTAATTAGCCATCTTGTATTATGAAAAGCAGTTCAAACGTCTTAAAGCTTGCGTTTCTGGTATATTAAAAAAAAAAATGCAACACGTATATTTCATATCGTAATGAAATTTTAAAAAAACTTTCTCGACACTTTACATCTCTAATGTTAATTGAATAAAATAGGTTGTACTCAAGTGGAATTATAAAAAGTGAAAAAAGAATGTAAAAAAAGACTAGAGCCATGTGTATCTTTTTTTGTCAAATATTTTTGGACATACAGGGGTGTAATTGGGCAGCGGTTAAGATTGTACAGAGAAAGTTAACAGAGGAGGTAGAAATGAAAAAAAATCTAACGAAATACACATACAGGTACATCTATTGTACAAACAGAAATACCCACATATACGTGTATATGCAGACATATATCAAGATACCGTCGGCATAGTGACTTAAAAAGCGCTTACAATTACGATGTATGTACATTTGCTGCGTTTTGTGACCGATGCTCGTTATACAATAATGTTTGCATGAGGTGATCGATGATTCGAAAAGTTTGCCCGACTACCGAGACTTACGAAGACAATACGTGCTTTGGACGAGAACGAAAATAAAATATAAAAAGTAAAAAAAAAAGTGGATAGAAAAATAGCGTGAAACACAAAACGCGATACATTATGGATGAGAGTTGCCATTTCAAAGAAATAGGAACGAGAAAAAGACGGAAATTGTGAAAAAATGAATCAAGCGGGGTAAAGCGTGCTGCTTAACGGTTAATGTATAAGTGTAATTATTATTATTTAAAGAAGAATACAAAGAAATAGAAAAATACAAAAAAATTTAGGAGGCATTCTGTGCAAAAGTGAAACTCATTCGGTTTTTGTAGTCGGTCGCTGATGTGAAAGGATCAAATTTTTCGACAAGTAATACTGTTATTGTGGTACCATAAAAAGTGTAATGGGTCAAAACACACAAAAAAACAACAAATTTGAAAATGAAAAAAAATCTGTACGAGGGTGTGTGCCGCTCTACGTCATGTACATAAGAATCGGTGCGAAAGAGGAAGAATGTATGATACGTAAGTATGTATGATATATAGCGTGATAGGGGAAAGAAGATTTACATACAAATATGTGATGTGTATATACACATTATATATATACATACATATATGGAAATATTGAGATATATTTGTAAATTCTGTTATTTGAATGCATTATAAATATTTTAACCTCCTGTAATGAAATATTTAATAAAAAACGTTACCAACCAATCCGTCTACACTTTTAGCCGTTGTGTTTAGGATACGAGCGTCTTATGAAATTGTACTTTCATTTATATGCGATAGTACAAAGAAAAGCTGTGTAAATAGACACGCTTCTGTAGAGCAGTTACGATTACTTTGCGATATTACCGACAATTATTATCAAATTTGTAACTCTTTGAACAGTAACATTGTTTAATACACATGATTTCTTTACTAACATGCGATTATAAGACACGATAGGACGTAATGCCATTTGTAAATAAATCGAGAAACTGGTTAAAGTATACTCTTAGTCTATTCTGAAAAATGTGATGAGAATCTAGCATTTAATTATAGATGCACCGCTTAATTCGTTTGTATAAAGTATAATATAGTTTAAATTCAGATTCGATTGAATAGTACAAGATACGCCAAGATTATTATTTTAAAAGATACGTTGAAGTAAACTTTATAAAAATGTTGCTTTTTTATATACATACATACATTTCTTGAGACTTCTATATAATGTTCACACAGCAGGAGCGAATCCACAAAAAAAAAAAAGAAATAAAAAGAAAGAATCTAATTGTAAAAGGTCTAAATCTTTCTTAGAAAGTTAAACGAAGTGATCCGATGCATTGCATTTGCCGGATGGGTAATATATAACGATAATTACATATTGTGTGCTGTAGACAAAAATTATAGTAATTTGTAATACAAATGAATTGAAGTAAATAAAAATAAATTAAATGTATTTTTTAATGTCGTTAAAAGTAAAACTAATAAAATATTCCGCATAATAATTATTAAATAACTAACGATTCAAGTTGTTTTGATAACCTACATTTGTTTCATTGCAAAACATTATTTTTACAGCTTGCCGTGTTTGTGCAATCGAAGAGGGAATATAATAAGCAATTTTGTTCTTTTAACAACATATTTTGTTCTTTTCTATTTAAATATTATGACCACCTATTTAAATTACGATTGATAAAAGGTAGAAAATTCGTATGAATATACGTACATACGTATGTTGGATTTCTTTGCTGAAATTTGTTAAATTCGACATTTCCAGTACAATCGATCCACAGGACTTCCGTTATGTAAGAATGTGCATGTATGGTAAACTAAGCGGTATAGATACCGCATTATAGTTCTACATAAAATAGATTTTTATTTATTTTGCGTTACGTAGACATTTTTACTATTATGTTTTCATATCCTTGATTTTTCCATATTAGGACAAACTTTTGTAAAACTATGTAAATGGATTAAATGAGGCACTACAAACGATAATAACAGAAAAAATTAGATCAATTTTATCTAGGGACGTATATCTTATATTGAATGTAATTCGTGCAATATGTTTGTGTTAAGGTTTTATTATAAGCATATCGTAACGAATGATTTCATATATATATATATATTATATATATCGTAATAAATGATTTGTTTCAGTTATAATAATACTTAATATGCTTGTATCCATTACGCGTTATCGACATCTACACGGATGTGGTGTGGCGCATCCGGAGAAGTTCGTTAAATTATTACACAAGATCCTGCATATGTTGTGATATGAATTAATTGAATAAACGATACTGGAAAAATGTTTTGTTCGAATAATGAATACATAATTCCATTATACGTATGTATGTTCCCCGCAGATACATAATCCGCGTGTTGTAGAACGATGTCAGATATCCTTGACTTTAACTATTATTTCGGCATGTGATCGAATCGAAGTTGCAAGGGCGTGATGAAGAAACGATAATCACGTTTGAGAAGTCTGACAATGTAATCGGAGATATTAAATACAGAAGAATGCCTATATCGCATCAGGGACGCGTATAAAACGGTAGTTGAACGATTATGCTATGAACGAGATAAGGACGACAGGAAGCTGTACAAAATACTTTAATGTCTGGTCATTCTCTCGTGGCATTCCATCGCAATCAGACGCATACCGAAACATCCCATCTATTTTTCCCTCGTCATATTTATTCCTATACTTCTAACTCTGTTTTTAATTCTGTTTTATCCTACATATCTGCACGTATCCCTTTTTGCAGAATACTCTCGTCTGACTAACCGAACTATTCCATGTCCATCTATCTGTCGGAACGTGTTCGAAGGGTCGAAGTAGAAAAAGAAGATCGAAGTAGATGGACCTCGAGAGAGGAGAGAGAATCATTTTCTCCGGTATCTATTGTAGGGATCGCATAAGCTCCGTGGCGCGAGGAGTCGCCGTGTCACGCAGCGGGGTCGATTGAATCGACGAACGAGAGAACGGGCAATAAAAAGGCGAGTCGGAGCGAGAAGGATCAAACGAGCCCGTGACCATTGCCAGTACTGCCACCTGGTCGTGATATAGTTAAGAGAGGAGGCTAGGGGGTGCGTATTGACGCGACTGCGCGATTTCGTCGACGCGGTGGTAAAGGGTAGCGCTTCCGCGGCAGTGAGAAAGCGCGCTCCGCTGGAGAAACAGAGAGGGAAAGAGAGGAAGGGAGTCGACGAAACGAGAACGAGAGAAGGAGGGGACGGCCTGAAAAGCTCGGGCCAGCCTGGGTTCGATCGCTCAATATTCATCCCTTGGCCGGACGAGAGCGCCCGAGAACAGTAGCTCCAGACGAGGGCACGAATCGACCCTTCCTTCCTTTGCGTCCTCGCCCGCGGAACTGTTCGATCGCGGCACTGTTCCACCAGAAGACGAAGAACAAGATTAGCAGAAGGAGCAGCAGAGCCGGCCGAGAAAAGGATTCACGCACGTCCTCCTTGTTCGTTCGTGGTGATTCGCGGGAGAGATCTGCGGCAGTTCTCTCCATTTTTTCGTTTAACCGATCAGAATGGAGGGTAAAAAAGTCGAACAGTATTATACTCCGCCACCGAAGCTTGGTAAATGGGAGGGTTTTAGGGTCTTTTTATGGAACTCCGAGACTGGACAGTTCCTGGGGCGCACAGGCGCTAGTTGGGGTAAGTTTTCGTATCAAACATATTTCATTTCTTTCTCATTCTTTCTATTTTTTCGAAAAATTTATTACGTGCTTGCACTCTCAAATTGAAATCGAATTGAGCGTCAGGCCGCGAATTTCATCTTGTCTTTTTAAACAATTTTGGAAAATTACGTAATTCTTATTGACAAATACGTTTCGATCGCGTTTTCGAGTCTCTCCCCCGAGATAAAATTAAGATTTCCTTCGACCGAAGGATAGTAATGGTAATGCTAGATTTCATGCGTAGATTTATTTGTCGAGTTCATCGGATAATTCGTCTGTAGTATTGTCAAAGATCATTCCGGAAAATTCCCTAAAACGTATCGTCAAAGGTCAGAACTTGAATATCCCGATTGACATTTAATCGTAACCCTATAGTTCCTGACGTAAAGCGACGCAATGTACACGCGCACTGCAGATCAGTAACGGTGTTATATATCTAGAAAGAACTTTCGTGCTGCATTCAAACGAATAAAACCGTTCTGATCGTAGTTTAATCGATTTCTCTTTGATAACGTTGATATCATTAAACTAGAACATTCATTCCTTTCCTCTACTTTTCCTCAGTGAAATATTTCAAAGCTATACTTAATCTACTATGAAAACTTATTTCTATCATGAATAAAATAACTTGAAATGATTGATTGTTCACTTCTTTCATGAAAGAAACGTTCTTTGCTATTCTGTCAAAATAATCATACACGGTTCTTTGATGCGACAGAAATCAGGTATTTAAATGAAAATGTCGAATTGTAAACTTCTTGTTTTATCTAAAACGTATCCTGTTCTGACAAAGCTGGCTTTTTCACCGTTTCCACATTATCCTTCTAGCGTATTAAAAGATTCTCAATTGGATCTTTAAAAGTAACGTATGGAGGGGCGGCAACCTCACGATTTTCATCGTCCTACTTTTATCTTTTGTAATATGTATGATGTAATACGTATAAGAGGAAAGGCATAGGGTTAAAGAGTGTTCCTAATTTTTGAGCCTAACGTTAGAAAAATTTATTTCTTTGTTAATTCTAAGTGAAAAATATGTTGTATCCCGATTTGGGATTTGGGATGGGAGGACAAAAATACTAAAACTACCTCTAGAGTGCATAATACGGTACTTAGATATTATAGATTTATATTCTTTCATTTGTTCTTTATATTTTCTTTAATTTATTACTCAATTATATAAATATACTGTTAATCTAAAATATTATATTTGATGCAATTACAACGATTATGACAATTCCGTGGGATACTACCGGACGACGCAACAAACGAATTCTCCATGTATCGTGTCTGTCATGTTATGTAATACAATTGCGAGATTTGGTCGATGATGATCCAATATTTCGGTATTCTAGATAATATATTCAATGACTGATCTTTTAATCAGCAAAAAAAGAAGACGAAAAAATTAAAACAATTGTTTTTGCAAAATTACAAAACAATCGACAGAAGGTTGCAAACATTAGATATAAGCGAAATTTAATAGATAGGAGAAGAAAATGATTCTATTTGGAAACTAGGTTTATTGTACACTGTAGAATTGTAATTACTACTAATTGTAAAGCACTCATAATAAATTTGGTCATGGCCATAGATATAGTCAGACAATGTCATATAATGTAATCATTCCATTTTATACAACGTATAATATATTTATGTTCTTGTCCAAGCTGACAAACTAACATTTAAATAAGTAAACTTCTTCTATTGTATACAAGAATTATTATTCTACATAAAAGTTATTTTAGTTTCACTCCGATACATCTTATCGTTAGCATATTTCTTCAAAATTTCTATTACAAAATCGATCTGTAATAAAATTGTTGCACAGATCATTGGATCATAGTTTTTATATTTATTTTTTACATTTTTTACATTTGTCTATGTATAATAAATTCTTAATAATTTCTTTAATCGACTAATAATTTTCAATTCGATACACAAAGTTATAATCTTTTTAAAGTGTGTGCACCTTTTTTAAGAAACAAGCCAAGTTAGTAATAAATTATAGGATTTGCTCGTTGAAGTATGTTGTGGGAGTTAGGTTTAAAAATCGAATTGTTTATTTAAATCTTTCCGTGATTAAAGAAGCTTCGTTACAGTGAGCAAATATTATTGTGATTCGTACTCGATATTATCATTTGGTTATATATATCGCATAAATTTCGGAAATCTTTTTTGTAAACTTCTTGACATTCACTGATTTTGCCATTTTCTTGCATTAACGAGGCAATTCGGTCGGTCGTTGTGTTATTGTGTTAGCATACTTAAAGCAGCTTATCTATTCGCCTTTGCGAGCTATATTCTTTCTATGCTCCACTGTCTTTTGTCCCCTCTTCTTCTCCTGAAGTTGATCGACTTCCACCAAAATCAATACAATCCAGCGTTCTTACCATTCTGTAGGAATAGCTTGCTCTGATTTTATACGGTTCGCTTGCGTCTCATTTTAACTTTTAATGAACTTTGTTATTCGATCTACTAGCTAAGGAAATAGAATACAAACTGTATAGAAGATCATAAATAATATTTTTCAAATATTTAATTATATTTGAATATTTGAGTATCCTACGAATGATTGAATACTTTATTTCGTATTAACAAATACTCTTGATTAACATTTACATTATTTATGGTGTTTCAAATTATGTACTCAACAATGTGAAAAACATGACACGAATATTATACCATTATGCAATAATACGAATGCAGTTTTCAATTGTATCTTGAACAAGTTAATAACAAATGATATTTCAGTAGAATCTAGAATTCATCATTGCAACATGAGGTGCTTCTTCGAGCTTGTGAATTTAAATGATTGCATTGATTTCATTTAGGGGTGTGTTAATCTAATAAATATAGATAAAAGTATCGGAAAATTCCGGCTTCTAAATAAGTGGGATTGTACGAGTAAATCGCATGATAATAATTTTGTATAAAATTCTAAACGTTTTATAATTTGCCTCAAGAAATACAGAACAGGATGGTACATATATCCGATGAATAAGATTCAAAATGCATTCTTGAAAGTAGGTTTCTGGATAAAAAGTAGATCAAACGATATTATCTTTTCGTCCAAATACGACACACTATTGCGGTTGCTGTAGTAACGTAACATTTTCACGGTTTTTTTGAGATATCGATCACTTCGTATGCGGAACGCGGCGGCGCTACAAACTTAGAAGCCATCACGGTTCTTTCATGAAGTAGGTCATTGATATTGTTGCACCTACGTTCGAATTTCTATACAGAAAATGTCAGTCTTTACAGTATTTACTATCGATACACCTACACCGGAAACAAGGAAATAGAGTTGTCACAGGGAACAAGATTTCTTTGTAAAATTTGTATCGAAAGAAACCGATTTGCGTCGAAGATATTATGTCAATCCTATTCCTTATTTAAATCTTCCAGATTTGTTTAGCGCGTTTGCAAATTGTCTTTAAACGAATGAATTGCGTTCTGGAGGGATGAAAAACAAACTATTGGAGTATTGAAGAAAATCTTAGTTCCTAATTTAAAATTTCTTTATCGTTTGTTAATAATTTTTTATAAAACTACTGGAGATATGTACGTAACGTTAACATGATCAGCGGAGGACGTCTTCCTTAAATGAGGACGAAATAAAAGCAACCAGTTTAACGTAATAATACGTAATTCTACGATACGAATATTGGTAGAACGTAGAGAACTATGACTAGGGGGATCAATAACCTACTTTGGTTTTCTTATACTATGTAAGGGAATTCTAGTTGTTAGTATTAAAATTCTTCTGTGAGATGTCATCCTATTTTTGTGCATAAAATTCTACCGTGTAAATGCAAAATGCACGGATTGTTAGAAACGTTTGGTTTCCACCGTATAAAAAGAAATAAAGATGTAATCAAGAAAATATATTATATGGCATTAAAAAGAGAAATATGAATATAAATAAAATGATATCAATATATTGTATTATAGAAACAGGATGCTTCACTGGGTTTTATACTAAAATTTGGTGCAGTGCCAAGTGGAACTACAACTTCGTTTAACCTTGTGGACAAATTAAATTTAACTAAATTAAATTTAATTGCCGATTATTACAAAAATAGGGACATTGACTAGAGGAAAACATTAAATATATGGGATCGATGTAAGATTTAATTATAGTATTAATATTCCTTTAATGACAAAATACTCGATAAATTTATTTACTAAATATAATTTAACAGAAGGTTACTATATAGTTCTTCGAATAATCTTTTACAACGTTTGCAATCCGATGCAAGTATAGATATGTGTTATGATTCTTTGAAAATAAATTGCTTGAAATGGATATTCATCAATGATTCTTATTGTAAACTCGCAGCATTGCTTACTCAATACCAATTCAGGCCAATTAGATCTCGGATCATAATTGTCTCAGTGTTGTAGAGTTCAGTTGCTGTGCGTATCCACAAAAGGAATTATTACAATAAAACATTTGCCTTGCTTTAATTGGCTAAAGTGTCCGAGATCTACGTTCTTATACTTCGTCGTACTTCAAGTTGTTTTTCAATCGACTACGGAGATCTTTTGCGCACATACTGCTTTTATCTCAAAGGAAAGATCAATTCACTATACTGATTTCCGTATATGATTTAAATGGTCGGATAATAGTTAAAGTAAAATTATTATGGAGTAATTTAGAAGATAATCGATATTTAGAGAATATGTACATAATTTCAAAAAACTAACAATCTTTTATTTTTCGATTGCAGCCAAAATCTTGTTATTCTACGTCATTTTTTATGCGGTACTGGCTAGTTTCTTCGGAGCGATGTTAACTGTTTTCTACCAGACGTTAGACCCGAATGCACCGAAATGGCAATTGGACAATTCCTTGATCGGAAGCAACCCCGGACTTGGTTTTAGGCCTATGC
This sequence comes from Bombus bifarius, assembly GCF_011952205.1. Classification (NCBI taxonomy): domain Eukaryota; kingdom Metazoa; phylum Arthropoda; class Insecta; order Hymenoptera; family Apidae; genus Bombus; species Bombus bifarius. The sequence goes on along the minus strand of NW_022884511.1, from coordinate 1,208,897 downwards.
CTCCTTCAAGCAATGTTGAAAGTACCTTAATTTGGTACAAAGCAAGTGACGAAGGCAATTTCTTACATTGGACCAGAGAATTGGATAAGTTCCTCGAAGGTAATCTATTTCTCAATTCTGGTTCTTAATTTTTTTTTTTTTTTTTACATAACACAAGATACCAAACAAAAATTTTGTACTCATAAATTTGAAATAATTATTCTGCTAAGATTAACTCTATCAATTAAAATTTATGCAGTTGAATATAACGTATTTCTTAGAGTACTTTATTATTTGAAAGCAGAAGTAATAACATTACATTATCTTGCATCGTTAATAAAATATTTACTAGATATAGATGTTCAGTAATGCTATTTCCATAGATCTATTACGACGCTAATATTAACCGATAAGCGAGAAAACAGTCTTTGTCCTAACGAGCCAATTACGTCAAGAACCCGTTAAATCCGGTCAAGGTGGGAACAATCTTTGGATCAGAGTTTCGGTTTTTTTATATTCTACAATATATAATCATGTATGTATTTGGGAGTAAAATATAGAACGCGTAATTAGGTACGGTATACAAAATTAGAAATAACTTTCAGAAAAATTTTACCAAAATAAGAAACAAAATTCAAATCGATATCTTGATGTGTTCCTTCACCTCCTTGGGTGTCCTAGGATTAATGAGTCTCCGTGATAATTAAATAAAAAATTAATTTTGAATCTGTTTAGAATACCAAAAACCTGCTACCTCTACAAATGGTGCCCAGAAGAGGATGATGTGCGACTATGGCAAACCACCAGCAGCCGGCAAAGTCTGCGACGTAGACATGACCACGTGGGGACAGTGTACGAAGAAACACAAATATGGATACAACAAATCTGCTCCTTGCATTTTCCTCAAGTTGAACAAGGTACGTGATATTAAAAACGTTACTACGATATTATTATACATATAGAGTGATTGTTCTTATTAAATTATGTAGTATTAAAAATCCGAGAGATTTGGCAAGCGTTATTTTTATTAGGAGAAATATTAATAATTCTAATGCTTTAGATTTTCGGCTGGAAACCCGAATATTATAATGACACGAAAAATCTGCCGAACACAATGCCAACCGATCTTCAAGAACACATCAAGCAAGAGGAACACGCTAACAGATTGGATACCGTGTGGGTGTCATGTTCCGGTGAAAATCCCGCAGATGTTGAGAACATGGGTGCCATTCAATATATTCCACGTCGTGGTTTTCCTGGATACTATTTCCCGTTCACAAATACCCCTGGATACCTTAGTCCCCTGGTAGCTGTCTTCTTCGAAAAGCCTAAATGTGAGTTACCATTAAATCGCAATAACATGCCTATAATCTTTAAAGGATTTTGAATATTCCGTTAATTTTCAGACGGTGTGTTGATCAATATCGAATGTAAAGCTTGGGCGCACAATATCATTCACGACAGATTCGAGAGGCGTGGTTCGGTACATTTCGAACTGATGGTGGATTAAGCATCGTACTCGCCACCTTTTGCAAGATCACTACCAACTGCGTCCAAGAAAATATAGGAGGAAGGAGAATAAAAGAAATTTCTTTTTTAATCAATCTCGCTGGCGCATCGTGACCACTCCTTCTTCCCTCCGGTTTTCTCTGCCGACGATACCGCTCTAGCCGCGTATTTTCTCGTCGTTGTAACGTAGATCTTTCAGAGATTCACCGATCATTTCTCATCATCTTCATCTTCGTCGTGATTCTCTTCATTGCAACACCATGCGATAATAGCTACTGTCGTTTTTTCACACAAATCGCGCTACTCACTCTCATTATGAAGGACCGTTCTTCAAAAACACCGTTACACGTGTTCGTTTCACTCAACGTACAGAGATTTTTCATAAAACGCCGCGTGTTTCCGTCGTCGTCGCTTCCACAAAGGTAAAAGCATTTTATTATAGGATCACAAAACGGACCAGTGAAATTGGCTATGTACAAACTATATATCTATATATATATATGTATGTATATATACGTACGCATATGCGCGTATGTATCAGGATGCACAAAAAAAAAAAACAGTTTAGCGGAAAAATTCTGCACAAAAACCGCGGCGGTATCACTTCTTTTTATCGGGGGCGAAGAGGAGTGGTCGTACCATCGTGATCTAAATATCGTTCGGGATATCAGTTGGAGCGCGTAAGAGGTTTCCCTTACTTTTTTGCCCCTTTTGCGAATTTTTCGCTTTTCGTCGTCTGCTAATTTCTTGGTCTCGTTGCGGGCTTTAACGCACGTGTAATGTTTTTTTTCTCTTTTTTTTCTCTCTCGAAGTTATATTGATATTCGCCTAGTCAACGAGATTCGCTAACGTGTAGGGTACACCGAGGATAATTGATACCCTTAGTTCGTGCCACGTAGACGTATTAAACAGAAAAACAAGAAAATGTTAGTGTCTTTATGCCCGTCGGTACGGTGCACCCGGCACGGTGGAACTTTTGATTTCGAATTCCACGAAGAAGCTCTCGGACGCGGCTCTCGGCGAATCTCGATCGAAAGTTCCGTCGTTTCGGGATGAAAGGTGAGGGATGTCTGAAATAATCGAAATTCATATACACGCGCGCACGCGCACACGCATACACAAAAGCTAATAGAGACAAGTCGAAGGGAAGAGAGTCTGTTTCATGCGAATTTGTCAACGAACTCGTCGAAACGAAACAGCAGGAAACCAATTAATTGACTTGGTGAGAACGATTGCATTGTTACCGAAGGTTTCGTGCGGTGGAACTTTTGATTGGAAATCCTCCAATTTTTACTAGCTTTGTAATAGATTTCTATTTTATTATTTCGAACGAGGGAATAATATTGCGAACTGTTAGCAAGAGCGCGTGAAGCAATTATAAATAAAACTTCTAATTTAATTAATGAAAAACAGGTCATCCTTGGATTTTAATTTGAAGTTCCGCCAGTACGCAGGTAGATTACGCTGTGTTGTATAAAGTGGATATAATTAATGGTGGTAACGTAAAGTAGTAATTAGTATTAATATTTTAGTTATTAATTAGTATTAATGGAAAGTATTAATAAAATAGAAATAAAATCAATCAAACGATCAAGAGAAAAAATAATAATGATAGTTATTACCTTTCATTATCGAAAGGCTAATACAAAACTATTGAATGAAAGCAATCGATATGTTTCGTTGTGTGTTCTTTTTTCTTTCGTATACTTAGAGGAAAAACTGAATTTTAGTCGAATTGCTCAAATCTTCCGAAAAGTGAAAGAACTTTGGAAAGCGAAAATAACAAATTCGGCAGTTACCGCCATTAACGTTAATAAATGTACATAGATACAAGATTCGAAGCAAATAAGAGTGGAAGATACCAAAATTTTGTTGGATTTCGATTTGTCGAGAAACAGCGCGCTGTTTGCACGGGAAAGTTTAATCAGCCTAGTGATAATCGTACAACACCGTATGGAATATGTATTTATGATTATATTGTACCGCATGATAATATCTAGTGCTAGTCCACGCAATCGTATAGTCGATAGGTTGTATCCTATAGTCTGGAGATCAGAGGAATTGTGTTCTATTTCGATAGTACTTCATTTTCTTTGCTACTTAATATTCTATCTATTTATATTCTCCTATGTGATGATTTTACCATTTTGCGAGGAGTTTATTTTTCTTTCTCTCTTTTTTCATCTCGCTAAGATGATTTTTTGTATTTCAACCGATACTTGATCGTATCGATATTTCCTTTGCTTTGTAAATTGCAATTTTACATCTGATATTCCTATTTTTCTATTTTTCTTTATAGCAACCAACGATAATGGTATGTACTTAATGTAAACGAAATCGAATGTCTGTCATCTGATCTCCATTCTTCATGGCTTAAATTTAGAAGCAAAGCTGGTTGTTCCGAGAGCTTGTTCGTTTTTCGGAGGACAGCGTTTGCGCGGTGGTCGTCGCCCTGGTGCATCTGAGATTCTTGACGGTTTATGATACTTATTCGAATTACGACGGGACGTGCTTACGTCGTGAATTTAATCTTAATCAAACGACGAGGAACATTATCCCTCGTTTTAATTGTTTGCAAACGCTTATACATTCACTACCAAAGTTATACTGCCATTATATGATCTGTTATCTATTATATACAAATTTTTAGATTCCGTTGCATTTTACATTGTTTTACCTGCGTGTTGTATACTGCGTAAAACGATTAAGCTATAGTTAACCGATTCTCATACCGATGATCTTTCTTTGGGATTGGCGAAATGGCAATCCTATTTTAACTGGAAATTATCGATTTATATGAAAATAATCGACCGTGATAGCATAAGCGATCGGTACTATAGAATTAAAAGAAAATTTCCTTCATTAAATTCTCGATGAAAGCGTAGAAAAGGATCGATCGCTCTTGATTATATGGACGAAAAGATAGTACAAAGGCTATAGATGAGGCGATCCGAACGGGCGGCGACTTCGAATGTGAGCGCTGCCAAAAACAAGATCAATAATTTTATTGCTATTTATTAATCGACGTAACGTACGATTATTAATTACCATTAGTATTATTATTATTATTATAATTATTATCGTCATTAATATTAATTATTATTATTCTCATCATTATCATTATCATTATTATTATTACTACTATTACCATTATTACTATTATCGTTAATTTTTGAGTCCTCGTCCGGAGCCATATTGAGATATGAGAAAAAACTTAATATAGATTAATCGTCGACGACACTATTAACTTTTAAGAAAAAAAAAAAAAGGAAGGAAGGATGAGGCAGGCGGAAAAGAAAATGGAATGAAAATGAGAACGTACTAATGGAAAAAAGACGAAGGTACCGATGATAATGAAAACGATGATGAATTATGCGTTGATGGTATAAAGTACTAATAGGAATTATTACACTTGTATCCAGTGCACTGATCGAGAACGATTATATATGTATATTCATCATTGTGAATGAGCTGTTTCTAATAATGAACATCTGTTGTTAAAGTATATAGATTACGTTTCACGCAAGCGTGAACAAGAAAAAAGAGAGTTGAAAGAGAGCCGGGAAAAGCTTGATACCGAAGAAAACTACTAGCCATGAATCAGGTTCGGTGGGATTATTAGTAATCATGCTTAAAGTTTCTTAGCTTGCCGTAACCGAACGCCCGTTTCTCGAAACCAAATGGTGGAATTTCAACGAGAACAATCCTGCACTATCCTGCAAGCTATGTTTATTCTCCGGATTCTATTTGGAACATGTTTCCTGTGTGATAATCGTTAACACAATTAGCGCTTTAAGTATGTGACGAATTATGTACGTGAGACGTATGCGTATGAGAGTAGATGAAAATTTTGATGAAAAGAAAAAAGTGGCAGAATTTTAAGCTTTAAGATACATTTAAAGATATATTGAGTATATATTATAAAATTATATATACATTTAAAGTAACGATAATTATATGATATACATATACATTATAAATACACATAAGGTTAATATTACTAAAGATGATTTTAACGTAATTCCTGAATAGCCGGTCACATTAGTAAAAATTCGACAGAACTCGCGATATTGTATGAAATGTGAACGCTAAGGAAAACAGAGGAAAAAACGATAACAAAATAATATTCTAATTATGACGATTAATCTGAATAAGTCAAATTAATTCTAAGTGTGATTCGTATATTATAACGCATATATGCATGCATACCGGTTATAATACTATTCGTTAAATTATCTGATATGTGTATGTATCTACAAGACATTTGAAGGTTCATCTATGTTATATACATGCGTTGGGAACCGCTCAGTTAGGCACGAGATTAATTGAAATCAATGCATATAAAAGGGTGTATTACGTGAGAAAAATGGAGAGGAATACCGATATAGAATTACATTAGGATTTCGTCGAGAAGTCGATAAAAAAACGAACGAATATGTGTGATATATGAGATATATGATCACAAAACATGACATCAAATTTCTGTGTCGGGACACCGTGTCGTTGGTTCTTAATGTTAGATTTATCTTCACGTTCCCCACTTCCCTCTGATTCTGACTCAACGATTACCAATTGCTTTGTAAAATCGACTCGAATTTTCCTATTATTAGCGCTAACGCTTAATTAAAATAGTTAAATATCGAGGTTCAAGCATTTGCAATGTCGAACGACTGCGGAGCCAAGAAATCTCTACTTCTGCTTTGATCTTGCTGAAATAAATTTCAGCCGTTAAAACAAGATATCGCGACTTGATGTCGCGGGAAAGGAAATTAGTGCGAACACGTTAATATTCTTTAGTAGTTAATATAATACGATTACCCATGACTGCATCTACTTTTCACATCTTTGCGACTTTTTATGTATAGGGAAGAGGTTCGTCAACAGAAGTTAGCCGAACGTGATATTACGACATCAAAAAAGAAAATAGTTACCAAAAATACAAATAAAGTAAAAGAATAGTGAAGCGAATACTCCTTGCTTTAAGGAGTAGATGATTCTGAAGATGTAAAACACCATAGACGCTTATGCTGTGGTGCAGGAATTTCTTCTGTATCGATCAATAAGATTTTACCGTAGACTACGAAGACTCGAACTTAGTATAGTGCGAAATCATTATAAATTTTGTCGTTCTGGAATATTGCTTTGGGTCTTCGTACACCTACATTTGTTGTTGTCGATTAAGAAAAATTATGTATTTAGATCCATTATGACGACATTGATTATTAGATGTTTAAGAATATTACCGTTGATACTAATATGATCTGCGCCAATATATAGTTATCAAGAGACCTGTCAGTATCATAGAACGAGATGGAACGAGTATGTTGAACGATCGTTTTAACTCGGATGGTTTATAATCCACAAAGCTATGAACCCTTGAAATATTGGTATTTACTATAGACTGCAATTTGTTTTTGCTATCGATCTGAAAATAACCGATGATCGCAAGCAAAAGGAATATAGTAACAAACTTAAGATTACTTTGATTCTTTCGTTGACTTTGTGTTGTAAATGAAAAAGAAGAAAATTTAATTCAAACTTCAGAAAGCTTTAAAGCGATCAGAACGATCGCAAACAACAGTGGTTGCTAATGGCAATTATCGAGAAAGAGATTAACACCCAGACTACTATGAAAAAATTCCAAAGTTTCAAACAATATGTATTCTAAGAAATTTGTCTTTCGAGAACTTTTCATGTGTACGAACTTTCTATCCCATATCGTTGCGATATCACCTTTGATTTCGAAACTAGCGCTTCAATCGCGGCGACAAGATCTTTAAGCATGAATATTTAATAATAATTTAAGACGAGATGGCATGGCTGTTGATATCATTATGCTTGAAATGTGTTATGAAAAATAAACAGAATGTATAAAAGCCCTTTCATATTTTGATTTTATTATTACTCTTTAAACATAATTACGATAAAATGGATCAAAGAAAATAATAATCATATTGTTAATAATAAAAATATTGCAGTAACTAATTAACCTAGTTATTGTACAAATAATACGAATTTTCTTAAAGATTACCGGTTTTGGTTTTTTCAATTATTTTATTTAATATTTTTACATAAAATTATTACATACATAATTTACTTATTGTACATATATAGGTTTAGAATATAGTATCTAAAAATGACGGCATTTAAATTAATATATACAGCAATATCTTGTTTCAAATCTAAATAGCAGTTATTAATTTAAAAACTTGAAAATATCAATATTGTTTATTTCATTATGTCAGTCTTGACATATTAAAGAAACTAAGTATTACACCTATGTGTACTTTTTGATACTGCTAAAAAACAAGTTAAAACCGATTTTCCTAGAATACCTTATCTAAATTATATTTAATTATACTTACGGAATTAAGTGATGATTCCGTGTGATTTAATCGATTTATTGCCACATATAATTATTTCTTGTTCCTAATATGAAGAAAATTGTTAATAACCACGCGATAAGAGACAAACAGAGTAAGAAAAATAAATATTTCGTAACATAAACCGTGAAACGTTTATCTCCCTATTCAATTTGTGTGTGGCGCGCGGTTTTAAACTGTAAACGAATGAAAAGTCATTTCTCTCCAACCAATCAGGAATCTGCTAGACAAAGTTTTGGCGCGAATGTCACTAAATATCGCAGTGAATACCACTGCTTGGAAAGCGTGGTGTCAAGATGTATCGTCCTTTGAAGTAAACAATTTCGACTATGTAATGTTTCTACCACTATTCCATTGTCATCAGTCGACTATTATCAGGTTCGTTTAACTAGTTAACTAATAGGTTCTTATTTAGTATGTTGTTACGTTAGCGAAATTTTATAATATTTCAAATTTTCTCTGGTTGTCTGTTACCAACGGCTTGTGTTATGAGTTTTTCAAACAAAATTTGAGTTTGATTATTGCTTCATTTTGACTCAATTAATTCAGTTTTATACATTAATTCTAAATGCTTGATTATAATTTGCTTGTTTGCAAATGATTGATTGAGTTCGCAGATGACTTCGAAAAAAGTGTCATGTATTGGCGTTGTGACAACTCAGAGATATTTAATGCAAAAGGTTTGTTAACGTTTAATTTATTTTAACAGAGATAGAGGTACGTATACCTTTATATTGTTTTCTTATTCTTTCACGTGTAACAGACATTTAATTAATATGTGATATGATTAAATTATGAACATTTGTATAGTTTATTAAGAATATAAATTCATTCAAGTTTTATTATATTTACTATATTATATATTTATATATTTTTTAACATATATATTTATTATATTTACCATATACAAATAATTGAAATAGATTTTATATTTTGCTACATTTCAGTCATGAAACAATTTTTGTTATTTTTGTGAAAGAGTTGAACTACACGTTCAGACACGTTTCAAAGCTATGTGAAGTTCGT